>NC_072472.1:20592336-20956388 GCF_027596085.1 Anoplopoma fimbria | reverse complement strand
TAGGATCAGCACAAAAGGCAGTGGTGCAGCAAAAAATACTTTTATTTACATTTTCAGATTGTATACAGAGAGCATGGCTTAGCTTCTGCCTTCTAGCTTCCTCCCCCCCTTTCGGGACTGACACGGCTCCCTTATATGGGCCGACCCGAGATTGGTGCATACCAATCCCTCAAATATCAGCAGGGGTGTTTACATATCAAATCAACAAAATATGCTTCAAAACTGGTCAAAACAAACGTATCTTAAATGAATTAAACTACAACACCTTAATTAATATTTGTGCGTCTATACCCGCCACTACTTACAAATTATATAATCCAATAAACATAATTGATTTGGCGGAGACGCAACGGCGTCACTCGTGCACGCCCCGCACCATATAGCTGTCCCCAGTCGGGCGCGCGCTTCCTAGAAGCCGCAGGGATCGCACAGCTGACCACGGCGGTGAGCAGTTCTACTTTTTACCACTCCATACACAAACCCGCCCCACGATCGCATCATACACCAAACCCCAAACAATATGCAGACACTATGCAGAAACTTGATTACGGGTTAATCTTGCACGTCAGCTAAATGTCCGGTGCGGCCTCAATACGGACGCGTGAGGACGCGCCAATAGCCGCGTCATCACACACCCCCTACTTAAGCTTGAACCTCCTCGTAGAGGCGGGACAAGAAGTCGGCAGTCACATTGTCTTTTCCAGCCTTGTACTGGACAGTGAACTTATACGGCTGCAAAGACAGATACCACCGCGTAATCCGGGCGTTACTGTCCCTCATGCGATGCATCCATTGCAGTGGCCGGTGGTCAGTCTCTAGCACAAACTCTTTCCCCATCAAGTAGTACTTCAGAGTGTCCAGTGCCCACTTGATGGCCAGACACTCCTTCTCTACCGTGGAATACCTGGTCTCTCTGGGGAAGAGTTTGCGACTGATGTATAGGATCGGCCTCCACTGGTCTCCCTCCCCCTGTAACAAGACGGCCCCCAGCCCCAGTCCTGAGGCATCCGTCTGGACAATGAAGGGTAGGTCAAAGTTGGGGCTCTGCAAAACTGGACTGTGACACAGGCTGCCCTTCAGGTCCTGAAAAGCCTGTTCACACTCCTCTGTCCAAACCAGCTTGTTGGCGCTTGATTTGCGAGTGAGGTTGGTCAGCACCACAGCCCTAGCAGAAAAGTTGGGTATGAACCGCCGGTACCACCCCACCAAGCCCAGGAAGGAACGCACTCCCTTCTTGGTTGTGGGTGGCGGGCAGCCTTGGACGGCCTCCACCTTGTTCACCTGAGGTTTAATGTTACCGCCTCCAAGAACATACCCCAGGTAGCAAACCTCAGATCTGGCCAGCTGGCACTTGCTGGCATTGACCACCAGCCCGGCAGCCTTGATCCTCTGGAACACATCAGCCAGGTGGGTCAAATGTTCATCCCATGATGAGCTGTGGATGACCACATCATCGATGTAGGCAGCGGCGTAGCATTCAGCCCCCCTCAGCACCTGGTCCATCATGCGCTGGAAGGTCGCCGCCGCTCCATGTAACCCGAACGGCATGGTGGTGAAGTGAAATAGCCCGGTTGGAGCCCTGAAGGCGGTCAGCTCCTGGGCCTCAGGCGTTAGCGGCACCTGCCAGTATCCTTTGCACAGGTCCAGTGTGCTAAGATACTGTGCCTTGCCGAGCCGTTCCACCAACTCATCCACCCTCGGCATAGGGTAAGGGTCGAAGGCAGAGATGGCGTTGAGCTTCCTGAAATCCACACAGAAGCGCAGCCCCCCGTCCTTCTTTGGGACGAGCACCACGGGGCTGCACCATTCGCTTCGTGATGGCACGATAACGCCCATCTCCAACATTGACTGGACCTCCTGCTTCAATGCAGGAATCAGCCTTGCAGGGGCCCTCAGTGAAGTCTGGCGGATTGGCCCTGGAGACGTCAGCTTAATGCTGTGGTGTATCAATGTCGTCCGTCCGGGCTCCTCCCGGAACAGACCCCCAGGGACAACCTGCAGGAGCTCCCTCTGCCGCTGGTTGGAAAGGTGCTCCACAGAGGGACGTGAGGCCTCGCCTCCGGCGGTGGGGAAGTACTGCTCCTTCAGTTCCTCCTCCTCGTCCACTCTGCGGGCCCACATCAGGTCGCTGGTGGCTCCCGGTCTGGATATCCACTCCTTGAGCAGGTTAATGTGGAACACCTGCTTCGGCTTCCGTCGATCCGGCATGGCGACCTCATAGGTCACCGGGCCCATCTTGCGCAACACTTCAAAGGGACCCTGCCACTTAGCAAGCAGGCTGCTCTCTGAAGAAGGGAGCAGTAGGAGCACCTTTTGGCCTGGGTTGAAGGTACGACTGCGGGCGGTCCTGTCGTACCAGGTCTTTTGGCCCGCCTGGGCCTGCGCCAGGTTGTCGTGGGCCAGACTGCTCAGCTCCTCCAACTTGTCTCTCATTTTGAGTACGTAGTCCACGATGTTGGTCGGTGGCTGAGGACTCTCTCCCATCCAGGCCTCTCTCAGGATATCCAGGGGTCCCCTCACCTGACGTCCGTAGAGCAGCTCGAAGGGAGAGTAGCCGGTGGACGCTTGCGGGACTTCTCTGTAAGCAAAGAGAAGATAGGGCAGCCACTGGTCCCAATTATCTCCCGTGTCGCTCACATATTTCCGCAACATTGCCTTGAGCGTTTGGTTGAAGCGCTCAACCATTCCGTCAGTCTGAGGGTGGTAGGGCGTAGTTCTAATGCCCCTGATCCCTAACAGTGAGTACACTTGCTTCATGAACCCAGAATTGAAGTTGGTGCCCTGATCTGTTATGATCTCTCTAGGGATCCCCACCCGTGAAAATAGCTGCATTAGACTATTCGCTACCTGTCTAGACTTGGTGTTTCTCAAGGGGAAAGCCTCAGGATAGCGAGTAGCATAGTCGCATATTACCAAGATGTACCTGTGGCCAGCCCTACTCCTGTCAAGGGGGCCTACAACATCCATAGCAATCCTAGTGAAGGGGACATCGATGATGGGGAGGCTAATTAGGGGTGCCTTCATGCCTCTTTTTGAACGGGAAGTGAGCTGGCAGGTCGGGCAGGATTTACAAAAAGCTACAACCTCCTGGTATACACCAGGCCAATAAAACCGGGTAGCAATCCTGTCCAGGGTTTTCTGTTGCCCTAAGTGGCCTGACCAGGGAATACTGTGAGCTAGGTTCAGTACCTTAGCACGCAGTAGCTTAGGAACTACCAGTTGCTCTCCCTCAGCACTTACACGCATCAGCCTTCCCTCTCTCAACACAAAGCACTCTTTTCCACACACTGCCGCCCTAGACACATCCTCCTCGTTCCTCACTCTCTTGAAGTGGGCACTCAATGTGGCGTCATCTCTCTGCACCTGCCCAAAGTCCGTAACCTCCACCACACTCACATCTAGTGGTGGTAGGGGTAGCTGCTCCTGTACTGGAGTTCCTAAAACTTTTTCCCTCCTCCTAACTGACTTGGGTTTCCTATCCTTCCCCCCCTGAGCAACCTACAGGAAAAGGTAACTCCTGCCACGAAGCTGCATCCGTGGCGTTAGCCTTAGCTTGAGCTCTAGTTACCACACAACTGCTCGCTTGGGGTAAGTGACGCTGCAATAACTCTGCCAACACAGGCACGTCCTGTCCTAGCACCACAGGGTAAGGACAGTTATCCATCATGCCGACATTCAGTAAGTAAGACTGACCTTCAATCTCCACCTGTATGTCAGCTGTCTGGTGCTCACTCTCGTCACCGTGTATACAACGTACCTTGACGCTCCCCAGTCCCACTAACCCCTCTGTACCCAGACATGCCCTTCGGACAAATGTCTGGCTACTGCCTGAATCTATTAGGGCTTTCCACACCTTCCCCCGATTCTGACGGGCACTATAGCATCCCTAGAGCTAGGGGTTGCCCTAGTAGAACCATTGCATGGGGTGTAACATAATCTGGCATCTCTAGTGGGCGCTAAAGGGCACTCTGGTTTGATATGGCCAGGCTGTCCGCAGTTATGGCAGATTATTTTATACCTAGGCTTACTGGGCTGATTGGGCTGCTGGGGCTTACTATTAGGGCTACTAAGTCCCCTGAACTCACGACCACCACCCCCAGACTTACCAGACGGCTTCCGGTCAAAGTCCCGCTGGGCGTCTTGGCTGCGTCGGTTCATTGTCTCTTGGTTCCCGCCTTGGTAACCTTTCCTGTGTCGGCGGGCAGCGATGAAAGCCTCCGCCAGTTCAGCGGCTTGCTTCGAGGACTGTGGGTTATGTTCTTTAACCCACACCCTCAGTTCCGGGCTCAGTATGCGGAGAAACTGCTCCAGAACGATTATATCTCCGATCTGCTCTTTAGTCTTCTCCGCGGGGCAAATCCACTTTTGGTAGAGGTCGGTGAGTCTTGATTGAAGTTCCTCGCCGTCTCATCCTCCAGGAAGCCCATGGAGCGGAACCTGTGACGATAGGCCTCCGGGTCAATTTCATACTTTGTCAAGATGGCTTGTTTCACCTTGGCATAGTCTCTGGTGTCCAGTATGTCCATTGCCACATAAGCAGCACGGGCCTTCCCTGACAACAGGGGTACAAGATACAATGCCCAACTTTCCACTGGCCACTGGTTTGCGAGAGCAATCCTCTCAAACGTGGTTAAATAATGTTCAATGTCCTCATCTTCAGCGTATGGGGTCATCTTCGGTGGACTCCATCTGAACGGCGCCGGAGGGAGATAGGGCCTTGGAGTATCCGAGAGAGGGCTGGATGAACGTGACCTTACGTCCGGCCGGGGTATGCTGCTGGCGGGACGCGACGTCCTCGGCGATGAGCCCGGATGAGGATTTTGCAACGGAGCAAAGTCGGGCGCGCGGTGTGCGTCTTCCTCTTCTTCTCGGGACCGACGATCCTGGCTTCCGGTGCCCACCATTGTTTGCAGTTGTTGGAACTGGTGCTCTAGTGATCGCCATCTATGATGCTGTAGCTGCGCCTCCCGCTCCTGTCGCTCCTCCCTGGTTTGCTGGGCCTGGAAGAAGGATCTCATTGCAGACTCGATCCGGCATATTCGGTCCTCTGGGGGGCTGAATGTGGCCTGGGCTGGGTGTCCCCAACCGAAGCTGAAGAGGGCGCCGACGGGCGGCTGACGTTGCAACCGTGTTGGTTGCTCTCTGCGCCGTAGCAGAGCCTTTCCGCGTCCGTTGGGGCATTCTGCGCTTGAGTGCCGACTCTAGCGGACCACTGGATCCCACCACTGCCACCAAATGTCAAGGGGTAGAATGTCGAGCGGTCTTAGGATCAGCACAAAAGGCAGTGGTGCAGCAAAAAATACTTTTATTTACATTTTCAGATTGTATACAGAGAGCATGGCTTAGCTTCTGCCTTCTAGCTTCCCCCTCCCCTTTCGGGACTGACACGGCTCCCTTATATGGGCCGACCCGAGATTGGTGCATACCAATCCCTCAAATATCAGCAGGGGTGTTTACATATCAAATCAACAAAATATGCTTCAAAACTGGTCAAAACAAACGTATCTTAAATGAATTAAACTACAACACCTTAATTAATATTCGTGCGTCTATACCCGCCACTACTTACAAATTATATAATCCAATAAAGATAATTGATTTGGCGGAGACGCAACGGCGTCACTCGCACGCGCCCCGCACCATATAGCTGTCCCCAGTCGGGCGCGCGCTTCCTAGAAGCCGCAGGGATCGCACAGCTGACCACGGCGGTGAGCAGTCCTCCTTTTTACCACTCCATACACAAAGCCGCCCCACGATCGCATCATACACCAAACCCCAAACAATATGCAGACACTATGCAGAAACTTGATTACGGGTTAATCTTGCACGTCAGTTAAATGTCCGGTGCGGCCTCAATACGGACGCGTGAGGACGACAGATACCACCGCGTAATCCGGGCGTTACTGTCCCTCATGCGATGCATCCATTGCAGTGGCCGGTGGTCAGTCTCTAGCACAAACTCTTTCCCCATCAAGTAGTACTTCAGAGTGTCCAGTGCCCACTTGATGGCCAGACACTCCTTCTCTACCGTGGAATACCTGGTCTCTCTGGGGAAGAGTTTGCGACTGATGTATAGGATCGGCCTCCACTGGTCTCCCTCCCCTGTAACAAGACGGCCCCCAGCCCCAGTCCTGAGGCATCCGTCTGGACAATGAAGGGTAGGTCAAAGTTGGGGCTCTGCAAAACTGGACTGTGACACAGGCTGCCCTTCAGGTCCTGAAAAGCCTGTTCACACTCCTCTGTCCAAACCAGCTTGTTGGCGCTTGATTTGCGAGTGAGGTTGGTCAGCACCACAGCCCTAGCAGAAAAGTTGGGTATGAACCGCCGGTACCACCCCACCAAGCCCAGGAAGGAACGCACTCCCTTCTTGGTTGTGGGTGGCGGGCAGCCTTGGACGGCCTCCACCTTGTTCACCTGAGGTTTAATGTTACCGCCTCCAAGAACATACCCCAGGTAGCAAACCTCAGATCCCACCACTGCCACCAAAATGTCAAGGGGTAGAATGTCGAGCGGTCTTAGGATCAGCACAAAAGGCAGTGGTGCAGCAAAAAAATACTTTTATTTACATTTTCAGATTGTTTACAGAGAGCATGGCTTAGCTTCTGCCTTCTAGCTTCCTTCCTCCTAACTGACTTGGGTTTCCTATCCTTCCCCCCTGAGCAACCTACAGGAAAAGGTAACTCCTGCCACGAAGCTGCATCCGTGGCGTTAGCCTTAGCTTGAGCTCTAGTTACCACACAACTGCTCGCTTGGGGTAAGTGACGCTGCAATAACTCTGCCAAACAGGCACGTCCTGTCCTAGCAACAGGGTAAGGACAGTTATCCATCATGCCGACATTCAGTAAGTAAGCCTGACCTTCAATCTCCACCGTATGTCAGCTGTCTGGTGCTCACTCTCGTCACCGTGTATACAACGTACCTTGACGCTCCCCAGTCCCACTAACCCCTCTGTACCCAGACATGCCCTTCGGACAAATGTCTGGCTACTGCCTGAATCTATTAGGGCTTTCCACACCTTCCCCCCGATTCTGACGGGCACTATAGCATCCCTAGAGCTAGGGGTTGCCCTAGTAGAACCATTGCATGGGGTGTAACATAATCTGGCATCTTTAGTGGGCGCTAAAGGGCACTCTGGTTTGATATGGCCAGACTGCCCGCAGTTATGGCAGATTATTTTATACCTAGGCTTACTGGGCTGATTGGGCTGCTGGGGCTTACTATTAGGGCTACTAAGTCCCCTGAACTCACGACCACCACCCCCAGACTTACCAGACGGCTTCCGGTCAAAGTCCCGCTGGGCGTCTTGGCTGCGTCGGTTCATGGTCTCTTGGTTCCCGCCTTGGTAACCTTTCCTGTGTCGGCGGGCAGCGATGAAAGCCTCCGCCAGTTCAGCGGCTTGCTTCGAGGACTGTGGGTTATGTTCTTTAACCCACACCCTCAGTTCCGGGCTCAGTATGCGGAGAAACTGCTCCAGAACGATTATATCTCCGATCTGCTCTTTAGTCTTCTCCGCGGGGCAAATCCACTTTTGGTAGAGGTCGGTGAGTCTTGATTGAAGTTCCCTCGCCGTCTCATCCTCCAGGAAGCCCATGGAGCGGAACCTGTGACGATAGGCCTCCGGGTCAATTTCATACTTTGTCAAGATGGCTTGTTTCACCTTGGCATAGTCTCTGGTGTCCAGTATGTCCATTGCCACATAAGCAGCACGGGCCTTCCCTGACAACAGGGGTACAAGATACAATGCCCAACTTTCCACTGGCCACTGGTTTGCGAGAGCAATCCTCTCAAACGTCGTTAAATAATGTTCAATGTCCTCATCTTCAGCGTATGGGGTCATCTTCGGTGGACTCCATCTGAACGGCGCCGGAGGAGATAGGGCCTTGGAGTATCCGAGAGAGGGCTGGATGAACGCGACCTTACGTCCGGCCGGGGTATGCTGCTGGCGGGACGCGACGTCCTCGGCGATGAGCCCGGATGAGGATTTTAAAACGGAGCAAAGTCGGGCGCGCGGTGTGCGTCTTCCTCTTCTTCTCGGGACCGACGATCCTGGCTTCCGGTGCCCACCATTGTTTGCAGCCGTTGGAACTGGTGCTCTAGTGATCGCCATCTATGATGCTGTAAAAGCTGCGCCTCCCGCTCCTGTCGCTCCTCCCTGGTTTGCTGGGTCTGGAAGAAGGATCTCATTGCAGACTCGATCCGGCATATTCGGTCCTCTGGGGGGCTGAATGTGGCCTAAAGGTGTCCCCAACCGAAGCTGAAAACGGGGCGGCTAAAATTGCAACCGTGTTGGTTGCTCTCTAAAAAATAAAGCAAGCCTTTCCGCGTCCGTTGGGGCATTCTGCGCTTGAGTGCCGACTCTAGCGGACCACTGGATCCCACCACTGCCACCAAATGTCAAGGGGTAGAATGTCGAGCGGTCTTAGGATCAGCACAAAAGGCAGTGGTGCAGCAAAAAATACTTTTATTTACATTTTCAGATTGTTTACAGAGAGCATGGCTTAGCTTCTGCCTTCTAGCTTCCCCCTCCCCTTTCGGGACTGACACGGCTCCCTTATATGGGCCGACCCGAGATTGGTGCATACCAATCCCTCAAATATCAGCAGGGGTGTTTACATATCAAATCAACAAAATATGCTTCAAAACTGGTCAAAACAAACATATCTTAAATGAATTAAACACCTTAATTAATATTCGTGCGTCTATACCCGCCACTACTTACAAATTATATAATCCAATAAAGATAATTGATTTGGCGGAGACGCAACGGCGTCACTCGCACACGCGCCCCGCACCATATAGCTGTCCCCAGTCGGGCGCGCGCTTCCTAGAAGCCGCAGGGATCGCCCAGCTGACCACGGCGGTGAGCAGTTCTACTTTTTACCACTCCATACACAAACCCGCCCCACGATCGCATCATACACCAAACCCCAAACAATATGCAGACACTATGCAGAAACTTGATTACGGGTTCTCTTGCACGTCAGTTAAATGTCCGGTGCGGCCTCAATACGGACGCGTGAGGACGCGCCAATAGCCGCGTCATCACATCCCTGCTTTCACAGTCAAAAACTCAACTTAAACTAGATCAACAAATTTCAGTCCATTGAAATGAGAGGAAAGACATTAATGGAGCCCCTCTTGCCCACCAGACCATTACAGTCAGTCGATTGGAGTTAGTTCGCCCAAGGTCATTTGGACACAGCCTCTGCTGTCTTTAAAAAAAAATGTACATGTCTGTCTGAAGTCTTCAATTATGGTGTGATATTTTGCCAGAGAAAGAGTGAAACCACAAATCTGCTGGCAATACGGTAGCACCGCCAATTAAAAATACAAGTAATTTTCATTTCATCTCATTTCTGCAAAGCACAAGCTCTTCCACATCATTCGCTGGCTTGTCGTGTCACTCTGTGTGCGCGTGGGTGGAACGGGGAGCCTAATGGGTCACACTGCGAGTTTCCTGGCAATTAGCCTGTCGTTCATAGATTGATTTGTCTCAGAAATGGAGGTCATGTTGTGAGGCGTCGGGACGTCTCGGCCCGGAGCCCGGAGCCGGGAGCACATACCGTGGTCTTCTGCTGTCCGTCGTCTCTGCTTGAACTCATACGCTTTGGCAGCTGCAGTTATTCTTTTGATGGGTTATTAGATGTCTGCCTCTAGTCCCCTGGTGTGTAGCCTGTGTCTGCATGTGTACATCTGAAATATCTTGTTACTTCCCTTCTCCCCTTGTTACACTAAAACACAAATGTAGCTGCTTGATGCACAGTAGAGAGAAAAAATGACAGCTTTTTTCCATATCGTAAAAATTCTATCTTTAATCTCCCGTCACCAGTGTTCCGTACAAATCACTAGGTAAATGTCTTGATATTCCTAAGATCCAACACACACTGCATTTTCATTTTTAAATGAAAGTGACACCGTTAGATCATTTGCAATATTCCTAAAATAGAAATAAAAGATTAAATTGATACCAATCATGAAGTATAACCTTTGGGAATAAAAAAAGAATCCTACTTTAATATTTTTAAAGCTTTGAAGTATTAGATCTACCGTTATCTCTGGTGAAGTCGTTATGAAACCTTTTAGTGTCCTCATAATTACCGCTCTAAAGACAGGTGATTTATCAGATTGAGGGTTGAGGCGAGCTATTTTTTGTTGTTCTCAGCTTCAGATGGCGAGCCGAGGAATTAGCGAGGTGTTAAGATGCTGATTGGCAGCAGCCGCTGTTTCTTTATGAAACAAGCATCTGGTGAAATGTTGGACTTGAAACACAAGAACTCAGATGAATCAGACAAGAAAAGCATCCAACTGTATGGAGCCTGCCAATGTTTAACCAGTGCAGCCTGCAAAACCCCCACCCAGACCTGCCTACACCGCTCCTGTTAATTTCAAATGAATTACTCATATGCATGGCATATGGTGATAGAGCTTTTTTTCTGTTTCAGTATCACCTTCTTAGGTGCACTTGCCACTGTTTAGGTGAGGCATCTAAGTATATAACAGCCCTCACCTGATTAGTGTTCAGGGCCACTGCGGTATGCAGATAGCGTTGCCTGGGTTGAAGAGAGAAATAGCTGCATGCTGGATCTTGTATACAGTCAAAGATACAACAAGATGTGGAGGCCGACTTTCACATGATGGATCGTGGCTTGCCTGCAGTGAATCTACCTGCATAACATATTACGCCTGCCGTCACTTTCTCCAAGTGATTGTGGAAATGAAAACTGTGGCACAAAGTCCGGGCCCGGGCCCCAGACACCCTGGGGCTGGGATTTGCAGCAAGATACCAGACGCTGTCCGTAGTAATTCAGATTGATGAGAGATAAGGAAAAAATGATTGTGCGGGATGATGGACAGCTGTATCACGGATAAATCTGGCTATCTCCAACCCAGCCGAATTGACAATTGTGAGCGCCGAGCGACTTCTATTTCTGACTCTGGTAGTTATTCCGCCTCCGTCACGCATGTTAGTGAGATGTCAAATGAGAGCTGAAACTCCCAGTGCTCCTCCGTCCGAGCAGGGCTATGTGTGAAATGATGTGGAAATTTCCAGACCAAATAACAAAATTGATATAAGTCTGAACAACACAAAAAGTCTGCTTCATCTCATGAATATGCCTGCAAAACCACTGCACTAGTTCTAGAGCACAGTTCTGCTAGGATGCATGATAAAACAGATCAAAGGTAAGATAAGCAACGACTTTATTATTTCCAAACACATATTTTCTTGTCTTTGGTCTAAGTTAGAATTACTTGTTTTTATTCCCAGTGCCCATTTCTTGAAGCAGCCCCAGTTTTGACCTCAGAATATCAGTAGTCTTGAATTGGACATTGTTCAGAGGGAGTTTCTGAATTCATATTATCTCTATGTCAGCACAAGCATAATTATTTTTATATCTTTTTTTCCGGCCGCAGGGTGAGAAGTAGGCAGATTCTTTTATTTAGACTCTGCATGCATACAGGATATGGCAGCTGCAACAAGGCACATTCTGCCAAGCATTTCACTAGCCTGGAAAATACAACTTCAGAACAGCAAAATGATTCATATTGAAATGTAGTAGATGTAAGGTAGTAATTGTAACACATGCATGTACGCGTTAGCAGCTTGATCTGGTTTTGATGGTTGCATACTGGTTTAGCTGGTGACCAGCTTATATATATTTGGAGCACATGCTCATCTACCTGGTGAATGGTAAATGTATAGACTGTATATCAGAAGAGGACGTTGTCACCTTGATGTCACCAATTGGTTTGTTGACTATCGTTTTAAAGCATCAAGTACGACAGCTGTCTTTGTGAGGACCAATTTTGAGTTTCAAAATGTGAGATTTAGGACATTTTTGGAAAGTTAGGACTTTTTGACCGGTCTTCACTTTGGGTCAGCCCTTCAAAGGCCTGATTGAGGGTTCAGACTTTTTAAGGTTCAGGTTAGATTTAGGTGTTGGTTACCCAGTGTTACAGAAAGGGTTGTGGTCAGGCATTTAGTAGCTATGGTTAAGGTTAGGGTAAGTGGCGAGGGAATGCATCATGACAATGAGTGTTCTCACAATGACTATCGCATTAAAAGGTTGTTAATGCGATAGTCATTTTTTTTTTCTTCATTATTTCACAAGTGTGATGGTGTTGTTTTGTCATCACGGAGCAGTGTATATATAAACTAGTTGCATTAACTGAATATTTTGGATCAATACCCTCATATATATATGTTTTTTTCACTGTTTGTTTCATTATATTGGAACACTTGGAGTACCCTATGAATGACAGCATTGATGGGAAGTCAAGTGACTTTTACATTACATTACATTACAGTCATTTAGCAGACGCTTTTATCCAAAGCGACTTACAATAAGTGTATTCAACATAGGTATTCAAGAGAACTACTAGTCACCAGAAGTCATAAGTGCATCTCCTTTCTTAAACAAGCATCTAAAAGCATAAACCAGAGCAAAAGTATAGTGCAGAGGCAGATTACTACGAATACAATAAGTGCAACAAACTAATACGAATACAATAAGTGCAACAAACTAATACGAATACAATAAGTGCAACAAATTAATACGAATACAATAAGTGCTAAGAGGAAGGCTTTTAAAGATAATAGTGTGTATTGTACCATGACATCGCTGTGATTGGGACTGGACATACATACAAGGGTATGCGTTTTGCCTGGTGATGAAATAACTTGTTTACCTAACACTCACTTGTACAGTATATATGTCTACTCAAGCAAATCTGAACTCATCGGCTAGCGCAAAGGGGTCATGAATAATAAGTAGCTAGCTCTCGTGTGTGGATGAGCCACTTCCTGTCAACAGCCCAGTCAACATGGCTGAAGCTGTTAATGTGTAAAAGTGCCTGATGGTAAATGGATGGACTCCAGTACGTTTGCTCGCAGTTTTTTTGAAGGAAAAAAAACGGCACACCCACCACGCAATGTCATTGCACTTTCAATTGTCTGATCAAATGAACTATTTTGGAGTAAATGGTAAATGATAAACAAATATGTCCCATAGATGTCCGGTCTCTCCGGTCTGTCTGTCTCTAGCTGTTCTTGAATGCATTGTAACGGGCGGTGGTCATATTGTAAGGAGCGTCGTAGAGCCAACAAAAGTTTATAGTAGTGGTCCCCTCTCCATACATTATACAGTGTGTACATAACAATAAACTTATAAATATGTCACCCACAGATTGCAAGAGCTCATACTTGACACTTTGCTTCCTGGGGTCTTCAGCAATACATGCAGGATGTTGAAGCTGAACAGATGAACTGTTGTTGTGACAGTCAAAGGACAGACATACATACATACTGACAATGGCACTCCTTACATTTTAGGTGACTAGTGCATTGCCCATTAGAGGCATGCATGTCCTGAGCAGGCCCTTTGCTTTGCTCCAAGGAAGTGCTGCTTTCAGCGTCCTCCAGAACCACTTTAGCAATAAACACAAGAAGTGAGGAGTAGATTGGATAAACCGTTATTTGTCCGACAGACAGATTCCTTGCTTTATAGTTAGATACAACAACAACAACAACATAAAAGCATTTAGGACCCAGTCATATAACTTTGATAGAGTCATGGTTGGGTTTGTGCAAGAGTTTACACTAGGGACCACTCGGAAATATACTTTTTTTCTTATGGGGCAGAGAGGATCATGAGGCTTTTCAGCCATAACATCCATCATATCTTTATCATGATTTCTTTCTCCTTTCAATCTTTGGATTCATTTTTTCTCCTGTTTGGGTAAACTGCATGAAGGACGGTACCGTCAGACCTCTCTTGCCATGGTTTTCCTCGAGGTTAGAATTAAATCTTGCTAAGGAGGCCTCTAGGGCGAATCAGATAGCAGCTTCATGTATGTGGCAGTTTATATTCTGCAAAGCGCCCTTTGGTTTGCAGAATCTCTGCTCCGACCCCCCTGAAGAATGTGTTTTTGCTTCCATATCATTCATAATGCACCAAGGCCAAACTATCAGCAGCTTTTTTAGTCAGTTCAATTCAAAAATGGGCCTGAAGCAGTTAGAAGTTTTATACTTTGCCTAAAGTGATAAATCAACATGCGTACTGCTGGACTGTAAGGGATACCTTATGGACAATACTGATTACACTAAATGTCTCACAAAAGATGACCTGAGTGGTCGTTCATATTGCTCAGCTGGAGCTTACGGCTGTTAGAGAAGATGTATCACAAAACTGCGGAATTTACGTGGCTGATGAATGCAGCACATTCAGTATTCTCTTTAATCTAAGATGCATGTCCGCGGATATAACATTTTCCCTTGCGCAGACTGGACAAGATGGGCTTTAAGTGTTTCCCTGCCTGGATGGATGCTTCTCGAGGATTGATACAGAATGCTGCTAAATTATTAACAGCATTCCATCACCCAACCGACAAACCAGATGATAACCTAAAACCATGCTAAAACTAACTGCAGTTGCTGCACAAGTTATCAGCCGGAATAGAAACAAAAGGTTTCCGTCTTCCCGGTGAAATTGGATCAACACACATATGCTGCATCGGTCTTTCATCCGGATCTCTCAGGATGAGAACGCCGAGAGTAGTGGCAGGATCAGCACTGCAAGCTATGTTTAAAGTGACAATGACCTCCAAAATGTGAAAGGGAAAATAGAAAAATTGTGTAGGGAGCTAGTGTACAACACCTAAGAACAACACAAAAACACACACAAAATGCCAGAAACTGGTTGACGGATGAGGAATGAAAAAAACATGGAGAAATGTAGTTTCAAATGATTTTTTTGAGGGCATTATGCAAAAGTTTCTTGGATTAAAACATGGATGAAGCTCCTCTGACGCCCGGCACTCCCAGCAGACCAGAATTTTTCAAATGCTATTGTCATCTGCATTTCAAACGGCTGTGTTGAGGTGCTGAAAAGGACACGGTTTTCTTTTTCTTCAGAACACATCATCATCCACAAACTGACACAGTGCTCAAACCTCCATGTGCTGCAGAAGAAGGGACCAGCTGTTTCACATTCTTACCCACCTGCGATTTCCCCCCGAGCTGTTTTGACTGGCAGGTATTTGCACAGACAGACAAATCAAATATCTCACGAGGTCTCTTTCAAAATTGTAGATGTTCTATGATGTGGCAAATCATCCCATTTCACAAAGGAAGCATTATGATCATGTGTCGACTCATGCGCGTTCTCAGTGAAAGGTTCTTTCTTGTTGTCATCATCGACAAGATGAGTGAAAGGAAGATGCGGTAGTTTATCTCTACCATACACCCGCCCCCGCAAGTCAATCATCCACTTGTGTGCTGTCACACCGGGCTGGAAGGTTCAGCAAAATACATTTTGTGAATGATAAAAATAGTGGGTTGTTAATACAGCACCGACACCTTTTCTAAATTGCCTGCTGCAAACAAACATCAAGGTAAAGTGAAACACATTATGAGACATCACTTATGGCATTTAACAAAAGCAAATACGCAAAGAAGGCAGCATCAGTGTGTAAAAGCGAATCTGTTATATTTGGTACAAAGAGGCAGAAATATGATTCTGCAGGGCAAAAAAAAAGTTCTTACCACAGGTTTATTTTATGCTACACAAGCTGTGTCAACACTTTACTTCTGCAGGTATGAGTGTTCCAGCTCCTATCTATGTACCAAAAACAACCATTCATTTTAAGAGCTAATTTCCAAATAGACCCTCATGGCATAGACTATTATGAAGGGTAATTACAGTGTTTAAGGGATAAAAAAGATGACCCAAAAAGACTTGTTTCTTGTGCACAGGCTTAATGTTATATTTGGACAGAATGATAAAAGGCAATTCGATATTCAAAACATAATATAGAAGCAAACAACTATCATCTATGTAAAGATATAGAGGAGTAATGTCTACCTGAGCAGATAATTAAGTATCTTGCCTTCTGTGTGTGTTGATATCAGAACTTCTCTGTGCTTTGTTACATAGCTGAGCCGGCAGTGTGTGCTTTTTAGTGCATGTGAGCGTGCCCCACTGGTAACCCGTGGCAAACCGTTGTTTTTCATGTACAATTTTGCAATTTTTGCCTATTTTACTTCAATGACATGTCTTCTTTTAGACGAAAAGTGGAAAGAAAACACACACGTATGTGATTATTTTACTTCTAAAAAAAAATATGCTAGAAATAGAAGCCATTATGGTACTCTAAATTGATCTAGCAGCTTTTAAATAACAGCATATTTTATTTCATGAGCATGAAAAAGGGCAGCTATTGCTATGCCATAAAGTCTGTGTCCAGGAGAGAATGGTTACTTGGTGAGATTAATGGGACGGAAACAATCTAGTGAACTATTTCATTTCCTGAAATCAAAGAGAAATGTCACTAAACTAGGCTGTTACAGTTCCAGCGTTCATACTCGGTAAAACCCATGTGTGCTGATGACAGCTGAAGTTTGTATCAATGACCTTTTTGAGCGGTTTGCATGGCGTAACGTCCAGGAAAGGAAGCAGACTTTGTACTAGATATAATCTCCCAGCATATGTGTGGAAGTGGATGCAGATTAGCTTAAATCAGCGGAAATCCCAGAGATAACAGAATGGTCCCGGGCTATATTTATGAAAACTCTCCACTTCTTCTGGGTGGCTCGGCTATGATTGCTGGCAGGACTCACAACAGACTACTACAATGACAGAGCCGTGAGAGATGACAACATTTTCCCAATGATGTCAGGCTAAATTGAACTCTTGATCTGGCGAGGCTTTTAGTTTTGGGTCGCATGACGGAGACAGGGTTCCAAGCCCAGATAGGGCACCGGCAAAACCTCCTGCCAACTCACAGATGAGTTTTGTGAGCCGACGATTCCTTTTGATCCGCTGCTTCTCCAGAACTTATCTGTCCCACAACACAAATGAAACATGCTTCCCACTCTCTGCTCCGTGCCACCACTCTGTACCCTGGAGAACAGGCACACACAGCAATAACTCTCACTTGCAGGTATCATATTTGTAAATAGAGATGCATAATTAAATGCTCATGGACCACTGGAGAAGGAAGTGTTTATCCGACAGTGGGTTTAATTGTAGCCCCGGTCTTGAGCTGATTAACACTTCAAATTTACGACTGCAGCATCTGTGTTTACCACTGTATGTATTAAGAGAGAAGAAGCAGGTGGGTCCTCTCATGCTGCTGATTAAACCTAAGATTTTGTGTAAAAAATGTGAACGTATTTATTACGTCTCCAAAAACCCAGTGGGCATTCAGACGCACATCTCACATGCATCATTAGATGTCCTTGTGCAGCTGAGCTCAGCCTGTGAAAGTCTTATAGTTTAACTCCTGCAACAGTTGAAACTATAATGGAGGTTAACATTGTCTTTGCCTTGTAGAAGATATAATCACACTCTTTAATAATATATGTACAGGTTGTCCCAACGGATGTAACGTTTCCCCTGTGCATGCAGGCGAGATGCAGATTCAAACACACCTCCATTATACAATCGAACAATTACATCTCAAAGGTGTTCATCGTGAGTTCATACATAGTTAAGGTCTACTTTTGAAATTTGTCCACAGTAAGAAATGGTGTTTGTTGATAACATGTTGTGAAAAAAATTCAATTTAACCCGGCAATTAAAAAAGTTCTTCTAAAAATGTAGAATATTACCATCCTTTCCTTTTAAACTGCCTTGTAATGTATTCAGTACCAACTGCATCAAGTTGTATACAGAAGTGTTGGGTCCATTTCCCAAAAATAGAAAGCAAAAAAAATAACAAATGTCTTGCCAAAACTCATTAAAAAAGTGATAATTTTCTCTCACTGAAATCAGTATGTTTTAAAACTGCATCACTTTGTGACGGAGCACTTTAATGGTATCTTCAGGAAAACATCCAAATTCATATATAGTATACAGCTCCAACTTATTCAAGACAGCAGTATATAAAAAAGAAATTCAGCATTTGCCAGAGAGGAGCTGGTGCAATCTGTGAGTGACTATTTTTGTCACAACTGTCATGGAACTTTTTTTTTGTAGCACATGAAGAGACAAACTGCCTTTTTAAAAAAAAAACAATGCTCTTGAAACATTAATTCTGCAGGACCTTTCATGTAAACTTTGTTCTTCTGATATCATGCTTCAGGCGTTGTTGTGAGATTATGAATTAATTTGATGTGCCATTGGGCATTCAATATGTTTGCAACATGTTTGTTTTATGGTTTCAAGTATTGATAATGCTTTAAAGGGTTACAGTGTTACGCAAAAACACCGTAATAGTAACTGAAAGTGATTGCATTTGACAGACAGGTGATCTGCTCAGCCTTCCCTAACACCAGACAAAGATGCTGCATAAACCCAGGGTTTAAAGAGTTTTTTTTGTTGTTTTTTTAAACGTTGGAATTGGAACCTCTGACCAATTTTATGATGTTTTCTTTTCAAACAGATTGGACAGGTGGGCAGCGGTTAAAAAGCATAAGAATAAGGCCGTGTGCAACAGGGACAACCTTGTGTCTTCTGATGTAATTCGTTTATATAGTTGCAAACCCAAAACATACAGAAACTGAAACACATGGGGGAGGTTAGAGTATGGTTAAAATTTAACAACTAAACAATTAGTGAAGGTTAGGGTGTGGTTAAAGTTTAACAACTAAACACTTAGTGAAGGTTAGGCTGTGGTTAAGTTTAACAACTAAAACACTTAGTGAAGGTTAGGGTGTGGTTAATGATTTAGATTAACCTTCAAAAGCTGTAAACTTAATTGAAAGAATAAATTAATCTTCGCTATCATTTTAATAAGAATTTGTTTGCCAAAGATGCTTTAATAGCCCTCTGAAACCTCAGACCTGCTATTTAACTCAAAGTAAGACAGAAGATAATTGTTATGGATCTCTGTGTGAAATGAACAAATTTACAAAGGCTAAGTCCCTGCAAAGTAAAGTTTGAAAGCATCGTATAATATGAGATAATGCAGCTAATATTATGAATATTTAAAACCAACAATTTTTGTCTCTTTTCCTGCAAGCTCTCAGATGTTAATATCTCCATTGGTAGGCTGTTTCGAGTTCCATTTTTGCAGTTTCACATTTCCAGAAAGACAATAATTAAATTAAATGAATACATTTGTTCTCTATATTCTATGAATTAAATAATTTATTCCATAAAGTTTTAAAAAAAAATTGTGAAAGCTGAAGCTCAATGTCACACCTGCTAGTCCGAGAATATATTTTACACAGCTGGTAGCATTTTGTCTGTGTCAGAGGTATTTAGATGATTGTGGAATTTAAGAACGTGCAACATGGTGGAAGCAGTAATAATAGGACAGTGTCTCACACGGCAGATTATACCCAGTCAGACAGGATACAAACGCCATAATGTGTGCTTGCGTTTTGAAAAGTGTGTGTTTTCCCACACCAGTTTTACTCTCACCTTGACGGGCCAGCTGCCCTGTAAAACCATGACTGGAGTTCACTTAAAGGAAAGTGGCTGCTTAATATTGCAATAGTGCGTCGCTGTTTTATGTTCCAGGGCTGGGCCGGTAATGGAAAACAAAGCCTCACTTTGATTTATCTGCTCTGGGTTGTGATGTTAGGGTCATATTAGTTAGATTGTTTCCCAAATTTATGTGTATCAGCCCTCAAATACACCAATTATGCATGTTTTGGTTAAAATTGTAACTAAGGAATGTATCATGATCAGAAAATGTTGCAAAATACTTCAAGTTAAGATGGTTATGTGGAAGTCTTTAAAGATGTAATGCAGTTCCCAACAACACAGACACAGGTCGGTCCTTTTAAACAGGCTTTTATTGTTTAGGCACGTTTTTAGTATTTTTTTTTCTGATACATCCAGGCCCTAAGTTCTTTACATACCAGGGGCCTTTTTTATTCTGATGATTTGGTCACATACTACTAACGTCATTATATTTTTTGGAACTTTTTTTGTCGTGAGTACTTTCACACAGAATATTACAAGGGCAAAGGATCATCATAATTGTTTCATCAACCAATCATGTTGTCCGGAAAGGACATATTCAAAACGTACCACAACATAGAGGAGCCGTAGAAGGAACCAAACTTTATTACTGCTTTTAACCTTGACAAAGGCAGCGCAGATCCACAACTTCTGTTATTGCCTTTCACAATAAAAGCCCTTTTAGACACTGCATAACTGTTAACCAGAGGCAACTCAAATTGACACAGAGCATTTTGCTAAAAGGAAGCTCTTTAAAATAGCTTTCAGTAGCCTAGACTATACAACAGTTTAGCTCAGACAGACTGCCAGACAGATGCTGCCCGGGATCAACAGGATCCTGCTAGTTGGTTCTCTGCCTGACCAAATCTATTCCAACCTTTTCGCATCACTGCTTGTATGAAAAGTTTTGATGCAAAATAGTCGCAGGGGACTGTTTTACATTTCATGGCAATTTTTGTTAGCCCCCAGGGTGTGTAAAGGTCTTTAGTCACGCTGTGAGAACAGTACAAAATACAACATATCCAGTACGTAGCATTAAAACATGTGAATTTACAAAATTACACTTAACGCAAACATAAAACAAATTTGGAGATTTTACAATTGGAACAAAATGCCTTCTTTGCTGCTTGTCATGAAAATATGTTTTTAAACATGTAATCATATAAGTGATCATGTTAAGACCAGAAAAGTTTCTCATCATGAACGAGCAGATTTAAAAAAAAAAAAAAAAAAAATTAAGACAGTGGCTCTAATACGCTGATTTTGAATGTGAAAAATGTATCTATGCTTCTGTATCAAAAATAAGAAAACAATCAGAGTTCGGGTAATCAGACTTACCCAAAATACAGATGAATAAAGATTGTTTGTGGGCAACTTTCTTTGCTTTCTTTCTCTTTTCTGCTTCAGGAACACAGGGTGTGACTTGTTTTTTTCTTTTTTTTCATATGTTATGTCAGTTTGAGCTTAAACAATGCTGATTGCATTATCTACTACATTATCTACCTTTGATAACACTAACAGTGCTGCTGCTTCAGCGTTGCCTTAGTTGATTTATAGTCTGATATCTCAAATTTATACGGATTAAATTACTATTCAATTTGCTCATTTTGTTCCTATCTGTGTCATGTTATTTTCCCCTCCTGAGTAATAAAACACTGCTGGCACACAACATTTGTAAAGGTTACAGTTGCTCCAGGAAAATGTCTAAAACTGGGATGGTGTAATCAATTTCTAGACGACCAAGTCACTTTGTGGTCACTACAGTGATTCAGACGAACACGAACTGATGCCCCTGTCAATCCTGCTTAGCATTGTAACACAGATATCGTAATGTCGGTGGAATGGGAAAGCAACTGAGTTTAATATTTATTACGTTCAATGTAAGAGCAATTTTAGCAAGTAGAATATGGTGACAGTATTGGATATAAATTGTAAAAATTGATTTATTTCATTATCTGTGCGTTTGCTTAGAAAATGAAGTTATAGGGAATCATGACACAAGGACAGCAGCAATGTCGCACAACACAACAATTAGGAATTCATTTATTATTCTCTACAGGGAGGGTTGCCAACTTTGCCGTATTAGACAGGATGCAAATTGGTTTGTCCCATATGGGATCTGCCTTGTTCCGTATTGACCCCTGACCCCTTGATCACAGGCCCCTGATGTGCATCAGCCATGTATATTCCTGCCCAAAACTAAGAAATAGAAAAGGTTTTGACAATGTCCCGGTGATGTTTTGGTGGTTATAGGTGCAAATATAGATAAACCTGCAAAAAGAGAAAAAAAAAGTGAAAAGCAAAAGAATAAGTGGGTTATGCCTGTCAGTGATGATTCGATGAAGGCCATCTGTACCTTCTGTACTGGAGGTGGGATGAACTAACTCAACATGCTTCCATAGAAATGCACATGAAGGCCACATTAGCTAAAGGTGAAAGCAATATCATTGTTTTCTTTGTGACATCTACTGTGTGTGAAATGATAGCCTCGGGGAGTGAGGCCTGGTATGTGTGACGGACAGTTAAACTCTTTGTTTTATGACTCAAACATTGTGAAGAAGATGCACCTGTGAAGAGCAAAAACTGAGATTATTACAATGAATGTTTTTGGGACCAAAGACTGTGCAGGATATTTTGAATGATCTGTCCTCGACTGAAGGTGAGCCTGTGTGTTTCTCAGTTGCAAGGGAAATAGAAATAGAGATGAAATAGAAAGATGTTCCCAGTGTGCGTTAGATATATCTCTGATTCAGATGAAACTACATATGGCATACCTCAAGCACCTTCGAACTGTTTGGAAAAGCATGAACTAAGAATATCTATGAACTGTGTCATATAATGACTTCTCTCTAGCTGTGCAAGAGGACAAAGGATGGCTTGAGTCAGTCAAGACCAGCAAAAACATATTGCTGGAAAAAGTCGACTTGAGTCATAATACCATTCTTTTCCTCTTTAGCATTTAAAGTGTTTGTTTTTTTTGCTCTCAAGGTTCAAAAAGAGATTTCTTTGATCATTTTTTTGAGATTTAGCTTTATACTAAATGGAGCTTACACATTTTTTGCATTTCAATTGAATACAAATATACAGTTTATTCACACAACACCAAAGCTGCACCTCTGTGGCATGTCACCTTTTGTCCCTTCTTTGGTTGTGAGAAAGTTGGCAACCTGGTCTACAGGTCATTCATCATTTCTGTAATATTTTAGATGACAACCCATGTTGTATTTTTATCATACTATTAAAGTGGTATCAAATATAAAAACAGGGTTTAACTATGATTTACTGAAGAAAAAAAAATAAAGTGTTGTTATGAGAAAAGTGTTGGTAATGTGAAAAGAAGGCGCACTGCAACATTGTGAATCAGCCTTCTATGGCAACAATGCATATTATTTGAAGTGGAACTGTTTACATGCCAGCCAGCCATTATGAGTGCCACCAGTGTATTTACCACTACAGAGCTGCATACGCTCAACAGTCACAATCTATTAACATTCAAGCAGCAATGCTTACATTGATTACAGCTACAGAGAAAATGTTCTGAATGGCCTGCAGCATTTTAGTCAAGTAGAAAGCAGCTGCACTGAGGAAAATGAGACACATGAAACATGTTTTTTAATTATCATACAACAATGGCGTGGTTCTTAGATAATCCCATGAATTGCTCAAGTTACAGGGGTGTGTCATAAGGATTGTGCAGGCATTACTTGGTAATAATAAACAGTATACATTGCACTAAATGCTGCACATCGTTCATGTTTTTGTGCCTTTGCGCTCCATGCGTCCTTCCCATTGGAGGGAGTTATCTCATATTTGGCACAAATGTCCACTTGGATTCAGGGATGAACTAATTAGAATTGGTGGTCAAAGATCAAAGGTCACTGGGACCTCATGTTCATCCTATTTATGTGAACGGAAATCTCAGGAATGCCTTGAGGGAATTGAATTACATCCGGTAAAAAGTCAGCTTGGACTCAAGGATGAACTGATTAAAATTTGTTGGTAAAAGGCCGAAGGTCAAGATAACTGTGACTTTTCAATGTACAATTTTTGCCGTAACTCAATTCATACGCTAATTATGATATGATTTCAAACACATGCCTAATAGGATAAAATTATGAAGTGATGACATTTAAAATCCAAAAGGTCAACTTCCCTATGACATCATAATGATCTGCAAGAACACTTTTCTGCCCATTATTCAACGCAATGACTCAGGAAAAGCAGGGGAGACTGCTTCCGTATTTAATACTTGATACTGAATTGGCGACACTAATCTTGGTTGCCCATCTTGAATGTGAGGTGATTCTTTCAATCTTCTGTGCTGGCTAGTTAAAGATTTGTGTGAAGCATCCACATTTTAGAATTTGTATGTTATTTGCTGCAACATCCATATTCGAGCATTGATCATTGATCATTGTCATGGCTACAACTTTTGGTTCTATCAGAATCAGCTTTACTGGCCAAGCATTTGAACACGCACACATAATTTGAAACTTATTAATAGATGTACAGCAGTACAAGGAATACAAGGCCTAACAAAGTCAAGTAAAGTACATTTAATGTTGATAAAAAATAATTAAATCTAACATTTGCCTCAAGTGGCTTCACAATCTGCACAGCGAAGGACATCCTCCATACCTAGACCTTCGGCTCGGAGGAGCAACAACTCCCAGGATTTGTCCTTCAACCTTCTCTCTGCAACAAGCTGCCAATCTGCCATACGTTGTTAGTCTGGCTGAGAAGGGTTACCCAAGACCGTATTGATATAAATTACATAAAATTATGGCTTTAAGTTATGCATAATTAAGGGCGTGGCGGCTACTAGATGTCTGCAAGGTAATTTGAGTCACTGAACTTAACCTAGTGGTGTTGGTGCCTTTTGTAGAATTTTCTGTGCAAGTATCATACTGCTTTGTGGTTAGTTGTTATTGTACGCTGTTATTTCTCTGGTAGTCCTCGAACAGCTCATTTGTTTAGCGGGTGTTGAGCTTCAGGTGATTGTTGTTGCACCAGGTGACAAAGACACCATGTTTCTCACATGAAATGATTCATACTTCTGTTTCAACAAAAAGTAACTGTTATTAAATTCCTTCAAAAGTCTTTGATACATATGTTATGTGAGTCAGGACAGACATAAATGCAAATTGCAACTTGACTGATTGGTGGAGGAATAAAACTGAGAGGTGGTAATTCCAGTTTATATTCATTTGAATGGCCAGGATAATGTATATATATAATCATTATTATCAAATAGTATCATGTAACACACCTGAACACCACTATGATGTTTTTTAAAAGGATCCTCAGGCAGGATTACTGACCTTAAACATGAACATTGTAGGGGGAGAAAAAAAGAGAATGATGGCACATGACCAGGTTGCCATAGTGACTCTGTCTGACATGATTAGACTGGGTATAATTTGGACCTGGTCTGATCTGGTCCCAGCCTCAAAACCAAGTGGATCTGTGAAAACCTCTTCTGTGATTGGTATCATTAGCGGGGCTTCCTATTTGCAGCGTAGACTGACACAGAATTACACTCAATGACATTACATGATCAAATTAATTTGTATTTCATATCTCCAATCCTGTATGATATGACCCCTGTCTCTCACTACCCCACAGATGCAAACTCTATTTCTTTCTCTCTCTCTTCGGTCGGTTAGAGGGCTATCATTTGATAAAATTACTAAAACTAATAAATAAATAAAATCACTTAAAATAAAAATGTATACTCTAAAAACCTTGCAAAAGTAATAGAAACCTCTAGTTGCTGCAATTGCTTAATATTCAAGAGCTACAGAAAAGATATTTGAGTAAAGTACAAATGGCTTATCTCAGAACAGCGACAGCAATTAACATTTGATTATTCTCACTAATAGCCAGCTGGATTGGACTCTTCATGGATGATCAGTGTCCTGACTTATTTGGTTGTTTTGATTGAGTAGAACACTTGAAGCCCTCCTCTAAAACACCTCTTTATTGGAAAGAATTAATTTGGTTGTTTTGATTGAGTAGAACACTTGAAGCCCTCCTCTAAAACACCTCTTTATTGGAAAGAATTAAATGTGCCAGAAACGGGAAAACGACTCATATTTTGTCCTCCCTGCCACCAGGCGTATACCTGGACTGGATGAGGACGGGAGGGAGGCTCCCCGGTTAGCGGTTAGCTGTAGCAACTAGCATTCAGACAACAGGCTGATGGAGTGCTAGGTCTAAACTAGGTAACGGCTGGAACAGAAAATGTGTGGATCCGGCAGGGAGTTGAGGCGGTCGCCAGGGATCAAACCCCCAATTTTAAGAATTATTGCCCTGCTGTTAGTTATTTACTAATGTAGTTACTAATGACAAAATCTACATTGTATATAACTAGAAAAGGGTGAAATGATGACCCCTATTTTTTGGAGCATGTGGCTACATGTTATACATTTTGTTCACTGATGGTTTTTATAATTCCTGATTAAGAAAATGTTGCATCCTTCTGGACCTGTAGACCTTTCTCACACCTGGTTCAGTTCCTACTGAAATCCAGAGTAACCTAATTTAGAATCCAACAAGTGGAGGTATTAAACCATTGGACTTTTGTAAAATGATAGAGTGACATCCCATCAATTTCCCTAATGGGATCATTACAATTTCATCTTATCTAATCTAACCACTGGGAAGTACTTAATGACTATAAAAACAGTTTGAATGATGGCCAGATGGAAGAATATACAAAGTATGCGTGCAAGTAGCTCTCAGAAAGTCATCAGCTGCAGCCATTTATTTCCCCTTCATTTTATTTTGTCAAATATTAAAAGCTGTATCTAATAATGAAGCACAAAATGTGTGGCTTTGCATATCGATTATATGAAGACTAAATTAGTGTACATATACTCCAGCAATATATGTATTTCCTGTATGGGTCTTGGAAGAGCTACAAGAGTTCCTGGCACAAAGGCATGGGAACATAAACAATATATTTCAATCTGGAATCTAAATATGAATACAGCAGTGACATAATGTTCAGTAGCATCTCTAATTACACACAGGAGACACAGCTTGTAGCTTGGACTGTGAATCCATTTGACAAAGTCAGGGCCACCACCTATGTGTTGTAGAGGCTGACTAACACGTTTGATGCAGCTAACTAAAGGTAAAGCGACAGTACATTCATACATTCCATTTCATTCAAAGTGATTCAAGGGTTTAAACAAGGAATAAAGATTACAAGATAAAAGATGGAGAAATGAAAAATCAAATAATGAAAAAAGGTCAAAGTGCAATTTAAAGTAGCCTGAAATTTTCATAACTCACAGAGGAAGAACATAAAGGCTTTTAGACTTATTCAAAAGGTCTCAGAGTTGGTATGAGTCTCAGATCCTCTGGAAGGTTCTCTTCACTATACATGCAGCATTAAACTTAACCCTGGGTCAAACCATTTTGTTTTAAGTCTGGAGCTGTATGCAGACTGCTGCCAGATGATCTGAGAGGTCTGGAGGGTTTTTATTGTGAGAGGAAGTCAGAGATGATGAGTGAACAAGAATCCGTAGTCCTTGTACATCCAACTTACAACACACTGAGATCTGAGACATGCTGCACTGCTTTCAGCTTTCTGATTCTTTATATAAAACTTCAATCAACAGTTGCTGTTAAAATTCCAACATGGGTGAAAACTCTTCAAATCAAATCAAATCTATTGTTTCATCTATGTCTGTCTCATAGAGATAGAATGAGGGTTGAAGTCACATTGAACTTTTTTTGCTTTGGACTAGTTCAAAAGAAAATGGTGATTGTTGGTAGTTGTTACGGTAACAACATGTCAATGGTGCCCTAATGTGTGTTGCTCCACTGCTGGGCCAACAGAAAAGTTAGGATGTAGATAGCTTGCCAGTAGCTTAGCTCTTCTATTGATGAAGGAGTGAGGTAGTGAGGTAGTGTCAACTAAAGCTACATTTTCCGGATCAGACAGTAAGTTAACACACCGCCACACAAAGATGAGTAGGTGAAGCCAACAGAAACAGTTCCGTACAACGGTGACATCAAATGCCATTCCTTAGACTGTGCGTCCTCTCTGCTGCAGTAATACTTACAGGCGAACTTGTAAGGACTTGATGTAAAGGTGGCACACCGTGAGGACCGAAAAAAAATCATATGTCTGCCCTGTGATAGGCTGGCGACCTGTCCAGGGTGTACCCTGCCTTCGCCCATTGACAGCTGGGATCGGCTCCAGCACCCCCGCGACCCTTAACTGGATAAGCGGTTACCCCTTAACTTCTATATATAATTATACTAGTATTCTACAGTAAAGTACACTGTACATTAGTACAAGGCAGGTTGATATTGCTATGGTAGTAAGATTTATGATTGTCCATGAATGTTTGAATTAAATGTGCACTGATAGTTGAATATACACTATTTATTTTTTTATATCATAAAATTATTATTATTTTGGTTTATATATCATTCATCATTTATATAATCTCATTTATATTAGGCCTTTAAATATTATATTCTATATTATAATAGTTTAAATGTATATATATATATATATATATTAGCTTGGAACATTTCTCTGGGTAGTAGCTTCAGATTAGTAAACTTCATTTAATGTAGAGTTATTGGAAGCTTAGCTCTCTACACTTTTCAAGTAGCTTACCCAATGCTGTGTACTTCATGTAAAAAAAATATTTTCTTCTATGGCCGCAAAGATACTTATCTTTATTCATTGCTTGATGTCATTTCACCTTTTTATTTTCCCGACAACCCGCCTCTTCTTATGATTCTATATTTCTATGACTGTCTGTCAGCAACATTACCTGAATGCGCAGACTGATTGAGATGTTATCATGTTTTACATGCAGTAGTAGAGATACATTTTGGTGACATAAAGCAAAAGAGTTTTCATTTGAGAAAAGCAACAACTATGAGCCTTAGTCTGTCTGCAATGTAAATACCACAACATGACATCATAGAAAATAAAGCCTGGCTTTATAAAATGCCAGGCAACCATGAGGTGCCCAGGTCATCACAGTAAATTAGAATTTCAACAACATTTGCAATATAAATAAAACGTGGCCTGTTTTGGCTCAATGTTAACATGCTATAATGCGAAATATCTCATTAAAATGCTTATATGATTTAATGAATGTGTGTAAATGCTGCTAACCACCTATTGTTCAGATTATCCCCTGATGATGTAACACTTCTTTCACTTCGGCACTGGCGGATGTTACAACAGGTCAATGACAGTTTCATTCACTTTCCACTTAAATTGATGCCATTCCATGTTCTGAGTGGCTTGCTCATGAATTAGCTTGAATTGCGTTAGAGGCTGGAGACACAGTGAGAGAAGGTCCTTGTTAGTGTAAGACCCTGAGCGTCTGTGACATTTGCCTGCTCTTAGCATGAGTTAAACGTGTTTGTTTCTAACTCGCATCACTCATAAACCATTTCAGTTCTCCTTTTTTCAGTTTTTTGTTGCTTCAAGCTGTTTTTCCACAAGAAATGACTTTAATGGTGTAATGATTGCATGCACTGGCCATTATCAAACTGCCACTATGCACTTAAAGCTGTCTGTGCTTACACCCACCATTGTAATGCTGAAGAATCCTTGACATGAGCTCGGAGGCTGCCCACCAGTTATCCGTTTCTCGTGATTAATTGTGACAAGTCGGTCGTATCCGTTTGTTGTATATAGCAGCACAGTACCCATGACCTTGAATCTGTGAATACTGCGTGAATAATTATGAATAATTTATGGTAATCATTTGTTGTATTGTTGAATGCCTTAGTGCTTATTGAGCATTAGCACTTTTAAGTGTTTCCACCATATGTAGCTGTCCTGGTCGTTCTGGTCAGAAGTTTAATCAGACAAAGTTTTCTAGGAAGGAGGATGAAGATCAACAAGGTCAGCTGTGATCTGTGCAAACAGCATTACATGACAGCAGTATAGTGATTCAGTTGTTTTTTACTAATTTACAGCGCCATACAGTGTGCTGCAGCCCACCGTGGGACAGTAGCCGATTTAGTATTAGTTAAGTGTGTAGGACAGATGCTTGAAGCAAATTGTTTATTACACTTAATATGAACAAAAGGCAGTCATCACAAACTTAACAATAATAAACTTTTGAGTTTATTATTGTTATTGCCTGTTATTATTGCCTGTTATTGCCTGTTAACTTAGAATGAGCCGATTATACACTGTGCAATAATAGTTAAAATAGTTAAAAAAGTTAAAATAGTTAAAATAGTTGTTGTTTTTTTCTCTGTCTGTAAATATAATATTTCAGTTATTGTTGTTTTTTCTACTGTTTTTTTTTATTGCTTATTTATAATACTTGTTTTATTTTATTTTTATTTTTCATTTTTTATTTTTTATTTTTAGCTTGTCTTCTTCTACTATGTCTCTTGTGTGCACTTTACTCTACGCTGTTGTAAGTCTGCAAATTTCCCCGCTGCGGGACTAATAAAGGATTATCTTATCTTATCTTATCTTATCTTATTTTTACATATACAGCGGGACTCTCACGGAGCCAGCCCCCACGTTTCTACAGTAGCCCAGAGCGGACAAACCAAACACCGGGTCTGGATAGCCATATCCACATTTTGCATCGGCCATCCCAGTTATCCTACATAGGGCACATGTGAGAAGTTTCAGTTGGTTGCAATCTGCATACCACTAGATGCCACCAAATCCTACACACCGGCCTTTTGAAGAGTCTTCAACCAGCATTTTGATAATAATATTGTATCCAAAGACAATGTGAAGACAATGTGTAATGTGAAAGAGGCTGAATGATCACCTGAATGTGCAGGGTATCCAAGCTTTAAGGAGCTTCATAGTGATATTCAGCTCCTTGTTTTGCTGTCTGGCTGGATCGTTTCTGTTTTGGTTCTCTCTCACCGCTCTCATAGTGTCCATCTGTAGTGTACACTACCTGCTCAGCACCAAACAGCAGTCAGACACAGTTGTCAGATACCATTTTGACTAAGTAGCATAAGGGCAAGGTCAAGTTAAAAAAAAAGAAAGAAGAAAAATACAATTCACCTTTATGCACAGTTCTCCTGCACGATCTGAGTCCATCCTGCAGAGTGCCTGACTTGCACCTGGATCCCAAACAACAATGAGTGTCACCAGATGACAGAGCCTGCAGGTGTGCTTCCATACATAACATCACCCAGTTTGTTCATTCAGTGGCAGCTGATAATTAGCTCTCTTTTAAAACAGAGTGGCTGGAAAATTGTTTAAAACTGGTTGGATGCCATGTAATTTGGCAGATACTAATCTTGCTCTTTCTCATGAGCTCCTTGGTGGCTTTTGAATCATGTTGGTATTTTTCTCATGGAGTTTATTGTTACATGAAGCATGCCAACTGAAGCATTAAACAAAAGTGAAATAAAATGGCAATTCAGTCGGCAAGTTTCTTATATGTTGTTTAAAATGTTTTGATAGTTTCATGTATTTCAAAGGCGGCAAGAGCTGTTATCTGACAGATAGCTATGTGTTTTCAAGTTAAATGATCATCAACTATTAATAAAGTGCTTATTTATATGTCACACTTATTTATAGATACGTGACCCCAGACCCCGAAAGATTCCAGGGATAAGCCGTGGATCTCCACTGGTCCCGGCTGGAAATACTCAAGTAAAGAACAACTTAACTTTGTCTTTAAGTAGAGTTCTTGAGTAAATGTACTTATTACTCTTCTTTCCACTTCTGTAGATTTCATCTGCCAACCAGTTACAAGTTAAGTTTCTAAAGAATGCCAGTAATATAATTTATAAATTAAATTATCTGTCTGGGCTTCTATTTTGATTCTTCAAAGCAATTTAGCTATTTATTTTTGTCATGTTGCATCTTATGAGGGTTATACATTGATTTTTAGGGTTGACAATATATTTCTTAGTATTGATATGATGAGAGACTAGATATTAGATTCGATTTTGGACATTGTAATATTGCATTAGTGTTGTCTTATCCTTTGCTTAAAGGCTTCATTACAGTAAAGTCATGTCCATCGCTGAGTTCTGTTGACATGAGTGTAGAGAGATACTCTAAGAGAAACATACTCAAATTATTTTTGCATTAAGATTCAGAACGCTAGACTTGTTGTTGACAGGCAATATGGTTGTTAATGATCCCGAATTCCATCTATATAGAACAACTACCAGGCATATGTTTTACATAACCACATAATAACCTACATTTGACATAACTTTGAAATTAGGGTTAAAAAAAATGTGTATCTGATTATGATCACATCAAAACCTAACTTTTGATAAATATAATATAATTACATTACATTACATTAAGTCATTTGCTTTTAAACTTAGTGTATTCAACATAGGTATTCAAGAGAACTACTAGTCACCAGAAGTCATAAGTGCATCTCCTTTCTTAAACAAGCATCTTAAAGCATAAGCCAGAGCAAAAGTATAGTGCAGAGGCAAGTTACTACGAAAACAATAATTGCAACAGACTAATCCGAATATAGTAAGTGCTACAAACTACTACGAATAGGATAAGTGCAGTAAACAAATACAAATTCAATAAGTGTAGCGAACTGATACGAATACAGTAAGTGCAGCAACTAATACGAGTGCAATAAGTGCTACGAGGAAGGCTCAGGGTAGTACTTCTTGAAGAGGTGAGTTTTCAGCCTGCGCCATAATATATTGAAGTTGTCTTGGCTGCATATATTTAAGGTTCTACAATATAAGGTTTTTTAAAATCCTTTAATGAATTTATTTGTTTGGCATTTTTTGACATCCCAGTGAACTATTGGCTATTAGATCCCATCACAAGATTGTCTCTAGTTAAAATATTATGTTTAGCCGTAATAGCCTATTTATTTATTTTTTTGCAATACTTAAATAAAACATCCTCCAGGTCAACAGTTGCTCAGTAACATATTCTGTACATAGAATGTCTATCACACTTGTGTGTCCTGTGGGGAGTATTTCCTCCACTATTTCTGATTCATGCCCAGACTTTGATGGAGCGCTGTGATAGAACTGGATTCCCATACGGCCGTCTCCTCTGACCCTGCAGTGGCAGTGGGAAATGACAGTGTGAGTAATGCTATTCATCCACTGTGGTCCACTGGATTGAAGGCTAGGCATTGTGTTGCAAGAAAAAACAATAATCTGTCTTTAATACGAATCCTTTGTCACCCGTTCTGTCTCGGGGAGTCTCAAGGGTAAGCCCTTGTGGCGTCGTAACCTTTATTTTTTATTTTATTTTTTAGGAACATTTTCCAAACTGCTTTGCAGAGAATGCTAAAATTATGCAAATCTAGGACTCGGCGTAGATTTGTGGTAAATGGAAACTTTCACAGGTGCTGACATTATGGGCAGTGTTGCGTGATGATCACTATGATGTACATTCGCTTAGAGTTTGGCAGCTGTTGGCTTTTTGATTGCTGTTAAGCATCATTTTGAACACTGCAGAGTGAAATGTTCTACTCAATCCTCATATCTCACAAACACACCACACTTCACAAGACAATACATCTCACTATCTCTAGTTTTTTAGGTCTGCTGGGGCCACAAGTCCCAAGTTCCATACCAGCCATATTGGGTATTTTTATCCATTTCTTTTGCAGGGAGTCTGTGTTAAACTATACTTGTAGGCTCAGGAGGGAAGGAGCTGACTCACATATGTATCTGTTTTCAGTGTCTTTTTTTAGAAAATTCCTCATTGCAGCATTGGGCATATATTGTAGACATGTATTATTTCATTATTTACTGAATGCTGCTGAGAAAGCTCCTTCCTGTTCCTTCTAGTTACCATTTTTTAGTGTCTGGCACCTGAAATATTAATGCAGTTTGCCGCATATCACTTAATAAAGAAAAAATATTCTAGGTTTGGAAAATAATAGTAGAAAGCGCAGTGCCTGTTGGTTGGGTGAGCAGCATATTGACAGTCTTCATGTGGTTGTCATTGTTAAGGTTTTGCCATACATCAAGAGCTCACGGTTGATACTTACAGTCCTGTGAAGGGTATGCTCCTAAAGTTTAGCTGAGAAAATCAGGTCTTCTGAACATTACCACATTATGCAAGTGTGTTCTATTATGTTCTGTGTCTTCTGTGTCATCCGTGTCCTACTTTCTACTAGTCATTTCCAATCCCCAGTATGCACTATGTTCCATTTTGCTGTTGACAACAGTGTTGGACTGGTGAAGATACAAACCACCATTTGACAGCAGTCGCTGCTTCTTTTAACCTGAAAAAAACAAGTTTTACTGCGAATTTTGTTCAACCCACCTGCAAATGCTGCCAATTGTATTCTGTAGAGTGCAAACACATTTGAGTTAATGTGTTTGGACACTGTAACAGGCCTCATGTTTTGTCGGTCTGCAACAGAATAAGAAGAAATTGAACCAACAAATACAGTTTTTAAGAGACAGAAGAAAACAGAAGCCGACCTGAGTGACTAGTTAAGAGCCGGATGTGCAATTACAATGGATTTGTTCAATTTTGCTCAATGCATTGAATTCAGAAGATATTTTTAGTCAGCCACGGTGTATGAAATCCCCTGCACAGTGTACACAGCAGCAGAGAAAGCCACCTATAATTCTGCAGAGGGAAATGTGGGCATCTGACATACAGTATATGGATGCTGAAGTAGTGTGTGTGTGTGTGTGTGTGTGTGTGTGTGTGTGTGTGTGTGTGTGTGTACAAGCTGAAAGTGCAAAATAGAAATACATTACAGTCATTTAGCAGACGCTTTTATCCAAAGCGACTTACAATCAGTAGTATATTACATATCATTCACCCATTCACACACTGATGACAGGCTACCATGCAAGGTGCCACCATCAGACTCTAACTAACATTCATGCAACATCCAGTCCACACCGATGGCAAGCCTTCAGGAGCAACTTGGGGTTAAGTGTCTTGCCCAAGGACACATCGACTGCCGAAGCCGGGTATCGAACCACCGACCCTCTGATTGGAGAACTACCTTGCTCTCCACTACGCCACAGCCGCCCCCAAATACCCCTCAAGTGTTTTTGAGAATGCACACAGGAAAAAAAGAGATACATTTCAAAACGTGAATATGTCTGTCTGGATAACCTGTACGGATTAATTAGTCTAAAGATGTGGTATCTGGGCCTATATGGGGAAAAAAAAGTTTAACAGGGCTCTGTGAGGCTGTACTGCGATGGGATGAAAACATACATGTTCTCAATTTTAATTGAGCTTGTTAGCTTGCTAACATTGGTAAATTGCAAAAAAAAGAAACACAAAGTACAGCTGAAGCTTTTGAGAATGACGTAGGTATCTGATCATACACCAGTGTACACCATCGGAGAAATTAAAACTTTGACCCGATGACTGTGCTGGATGTCAGAGCATCACCAAAAGTTATTACAATTCTTCTTAAGAGGGACATGAAAGTGGCAATATATAATTGTTGAGACATTTACCTAAAAATAAAAATGACTACATTATGATAGTAGTTGAAGAAAGATTAATGGATCACCAAAGTTGAAAGTTGGATAAATCCTATCAGGACCACGAATGTCTGCATATTTATTGCATATGTGTCATTTACAGTGGGGACCACAATGTCCCCACCACTTTTGGAATGGCCGATTTGTCCCAATTCCATCCACTCCCACACATTTGTTAAAGATGTTCTGAAAAATAGCTTGCAGCAAGACATGTTAACTAAAAAAACGAGAATGCTTTGGGAGAAGTTTTTTTGTATAACAATCCCCATTCTTTCAATTGCTATTGTACAACACTACAATATAAATATGATTATCTTAAATGATTTGACCTCCTCCTGTTGCAGTTATCGATGGCAAAGACGTTTTTCATATGGAGCCATTTCTGCTTTATTTCATTTCATCATTAACAGTCTTGGTATTTGTCCCCATTCCTTGACTTTAGCGGGTCCCTAAATTCTGCTCCTGACCTAAAATGATAGACTTTCCTTTATGGATGTCTTAAAGAAGGAATTCAATTTAGGACATATGGGGCAGGCTGGTAACCTTATATAGTTTTATTAGGGCGTTAGTTATGGGAGGTTATGCACTCTCATTTAGGCACAGGTACATTCATGATCATGTTTATGCTGCTCATTTTTTAATCTGAAGTTAGGCACGTTTACTGAATCTGACGTGGCACACTCGTATGAGTCCACTGTACGAAAGAGTCAGAGAAAGTTAAGATAAGAATACCTCAATTTTACATGTAATTGTAATGTTTGTTTATCTTGCGGTAACCCCTTGGAGAGGAGATTGATAGTTAGATTGTGTGAAATGTATCAAATGTGTGGTATTTTAAAAGAATGAACAAAAAATAAAATCAAAGATTGTTTTAAAATTAGAATGAATACAGAAATAGCCAATATCTAATCCTAGTAGATGGGATAATGTCATTGTTGTGCATTTAATGCTAAATATTTTCATATTATTGACTCTGCAGTATCCTAGGCTATCCCCTTCTGTTTCACAGGTTTTTTTTAACATACATAGGGCAAATAGAAACAATAAACCAATAAATTACAACCAAGGAAAACACTGAAATGGTCCTTTAATCGACTTTATCTTGCCACACTGATGCAGTTGAGCACTAATTATTATTAGTCACATTACTATCCCTATTTTCATGGCTATAATTCTACTGTAATAATTGCTGCTGTTATTATAAGTAGTCTTATTATATGAATCATTTATGTCATATACATTGAATGTGTTGTATCTCTGTTATGCTGTTCATTCTGTACACATGACATCTATTGCATTCTGTCCATCCTGGGAGAAGGATCCCTCCTCTGTCGTTCTCCCAGAGGTTTCTTCCTTTTTTCTCCCTGTTAAAGGGGTTTTTTAGGGGAGTTTTTCCTGTGCCGATGTGAGGGAAGGACAGAGGATGTCGCATGTAATAATAACAGATTGTAAAGCCCTCTGAGGCAAATTTGTAATTTGTGATTCTGGGCTATACAAAATAAACTGAATTGAATTGAATTGAATTAAAGGAAGCGATGACAATTGCATTTCAAATAACTTGAAGTGTCATCACAACATACACCGAGCACTAACCATTTTGGCATGAAGTGCAATTGAGGAAAGTGTGCTGACTGTCAGCTGAGTGTTACAGCAGGACAATTTTTGACGGTTCACCCATTGTTGGCCAATCTCCAAGTACTGAAGCCCACAAGTGCAGCCAATTTAAAAGCCGTCGGCTGTCTGATGTTAAGGGTTGAGTCCCAATGTGCCATCTTGTCATCAAGGTGTCTTAGTTGGGTAACACCCTGTCACAACTATGAACTAAATACCTCACATGAAGCTATTCTCTGTGCTGCTTTTCTTAAAACAACTCTGCTACAATATATAAAGATAACATCTAGTGGATTATGATTATTAGAATAATAAAGGCATGTAGCATATACATTCTATCCCTTCCTTTCCTGTGACGGATTTCTCCCTGTATCCCTGTAGAACAGTGCTGCTATTTCAGCTAAGCAGGGATGTGACATTGTCTATGTTTGTTTTATCCACACAGCCAAGCAAACAACTAAACAGACCCAGGAGTGTGAAGTGGTTTAGGACACCATATGTGTATGTTTAATGGGCACTTCACCCAAAGCACATAAACAGTATATCCATCCAGAACTCCCCGTGTGATTTACTGAGGTCTAGAGAAGGCTGCCATTGAAATGTGTGCCTCTGTCTCCGTGCAACAGCTCCACCGGAAATGTTTCAGAAGTCAGAAGTCCTCACATGGTTACTCACTGTAATCTACAAACCCTGTTGTGAACAATTTTGCTGAGAACTGTGTTTTTCAACCAAGGGCACCCGCAAATTGTTTCTGCCTCTGCACAGAAGAAAACAAGTGACACAACCATACTGCAATCTGTGGGGATATTACGGTGCTGGTTATTTTCGTTTTTTTCAGATGGGTTTTTGTCGATTGTGAGCATCAAAAACGAGCCCCATTGTTTTGGTCCACAAACGTTGCAAATCCCACTAAAGCCACCTGGATGAGGAGATACCTCTCCAGGTAGGTGGGTCAATTTCCCCTTGAAGGCCAAAGACACACACTGGAAGGTCAGCGGTTTGAATCCCAGGACGAGCTTGGAATGGTAGTTTTCCACAGGAGGGAGGGGAAAAAAGAATTTTAACGCTCATCCTTCCACAGTAGCTACTGTGGTATATTTTTAGGTCTTGCACAATACAGCGAAGGCCCCAAGGTCTTTGTCCTTATATGGGAAGAAGATGTGCCGGATACCAGGGGCTGAAGGGTAGATGTTTAGTTTAACGGAGCCCCATACATGGTCTGGACTTCAGCCCAAATGTGAATAACATGCACCCTATATAAGGAGGTTTAAGAGCCCGAAAAGGAGGGAACTCACAGATTCGACTCGAGACCTCCGGGCGCTCTAGACGTCCGTCATGACATGTGTTGCTTGTTTGTAATAAACTTTATTATACCAGCAAGAACAGTGTCCGCGGAGCATCCTTCCTCATCACTTCAACAGCACTGTCGCATGAAAGATACGACACTACTGACAAGGTGTTCTTGTGTACTTAACCTCTGGTAGCTCAGTTAGCGAACAGAGGAGGACTGAACTGAACATGTGCACCATTATGAATATTGAAGCAGGACAACGACGAACACAGCACAAACTCTCAACAAAACTCCCCTCACCGTCTTCACAGAGCAGCTACAGAGGAAGTCTAATAAAACAGATAAAAAAAGTTTCCTCCTGTTGAACCTTCACCTGCAGCCTCTTGGCATGCATTCAGCTAAAATCTAGAGCACCGCAGCAGAACCTGCCAGGGAAATACACGAAGAGGGAGATAACCTTTTATATTTATATATTTATCACCTAATGTATTTATATACAGTATGCTGGCGATACGAGTGCTTTTTTCAGTGCGTGCAGGGCTTTTTAAGTATGTTGTGCTAGCCTCAATATTAACTTAATATTTGTATCTGTGTGTCGCCAGGATTTGCTACTGGAGCATTTCTCTCCAAAATGAACAATCCCTGTGAAAAATTGGTTCCTGTAGATAGTCATACATAATATAGTAATTTCCTGTACTAAGTCATAGGTTTGGTTTTAACAATGAGACTTATTTTTGTTGAACAGGCAGTTTCCACATTGGTATGTGTGTGTGTGTGTGTGTGTGTGTGTGTGTGTGTGTGTGTGTGTGTGTGTGTGTGTGTGTGTGTGTGTGTGTGTGTGTCATCTCTTGTTATTGCCCTTCATCCACTGACACCGTGTGCCTACATACACACACACATAAGGAGATTATCCTGCTATATATTTGCCTTATTTATTATACATTTTAAATTTAAATATTATTTAAATATTTATTACAATCATTGTGTTTTCTCCCGTATAACTTACCCTTAACAGGACCTGTATCAAAAAGATTTATAATGGATTTTATATATATATTTTGTGTCCATTCAAATTTTACGTTGACATGCAATAGATTTTCAAAATAAATTGCTATATTATACATCATGTTATAAAAAAAACTCAGTTTTGCTGTTAGCTTTTATATAAAAAAAACCCCTGAAAACCAGAAAACAAAAACAGAAAATAAGACATAATTTTGATAGTTGAGTTGTGATTAGTCTCATAGGGATTCTAAATTAGTTTTTTTTTTTACTACACTTAAATGTGAATTGTTTCCAGGCTTACTCCAAATGGCCATATTTCAATTTTCATTGCTGACCTTTAGAGGTTTATTTTATTTCCCCCCTTTAAAACCATTTGGGCTGTTTAAGATATGTATGATTGTGGACATGTCTGACTTTTCCTTCCTCAAGTGGACGGTAATGTTCGGAGCCTTGTAAGGAAACGTACTGTTCCTCTTATCATCGATATCACTGACGCTCTGTAGATGGGTACCAATGATATTTTGGGCGGTTTAAATCATCCGCTTTCGAGCCCTGTTGTCCTGGGCCGTGCACATCCCATACCAGATGTAATGTTTCCAGTCAGGATGCTTTCTATTGCTCCTCTTAAAATCGACAATCAGCTCCTTGGATCGAGTGATGTCGAGCACTGGTTGTTCTCTGAGCACCAGTGTAAGGTTGTTGACTTCCCCTCCATATGAAGTCTCATCGTTGTTTGTAATCTGGCCAATGATGTTAGTGTAGTCTTCAAACATCACAACGGATTTCTCTCCATGTTGGTAGCAGTCGGTAGAATGGAGGAGGTGTGGCTGCCACCCGGGCTGGCTGGGGTCTGTTTGTGAGGAAGTCCAAATACCAGTTGCAGTGTGAGGTACTCAAGCCCAGCCTGCTAAATTCGGCAATCAGGTTCATGCTGGAGTGTGTGAATGCTATACGAGTTGTAGCGCATCCATCCATCCATCCATCCATCCATCTCCTTCTGCTTATCCGGGGCCGGGTCGCGGGGGCAGCAAGCTAAGGAGGGTCCTCCAGACGTCCTTCTCCCCAGCAACACTTTCCAGCTCCTCCTGGGGAACCCCGAGGCGTTCCCAGGCCAGACGAGATATATAATCTCTCCAGCGTGTTCTGGGTCTACCCCGGGGCCTCTTACCAGTTGGACGTGCCTGGAAAACCTCTAAAGGGAGGCGTCCAGGAGGCATCCTGATCAGCTGCCCGAGCCACCTCAGCTGGCCCCTTTCGACGCGAAGGAGCAGCGGCTCTACTCCGAGCTCCCTCCGGATGTCTGAGCTCCTCACCCTATCTCTAAGGCTGAGCCCAGCCACCCTACGAAGGAAGCTCATTTCGGCCGCTTGTATTCGCGATCTCATTCTTTCGGTCACTACCCAAAGCTCATGACCATAGGTGAGGGTTGGAACGTAGATGGACTGGTAAATCGAGAGCTTTGCCTTTCGGCTCAGCTCCTTCTTCACCAAAACGGTCCGGTACAACGCCCGCATCACTGCTGACGCTGCACCGAACCGCCTGTCCATCTCCCGCTCCATTTTACCCTCACTCGTGAATAAGATCCCGAGATACTTGAACTCCCTCGCTTGGGGCAGTGACTCACTCCCAACCCAGAGGGTGCAATGTTGTAGCGCAATGATTTAATATTACAGCAACTCCATGATACGTTTCCAAATACTGGAATAGATGAATGTGGTTATTACCTTAATACAACCTTGAACATGTCCCGTGTTATTTTTCTTTTCTTTTCAGCTTCATGGTATGTGTCTGATTCTGAACATTCCTGTTTGGTCACCTGGCCTCCTCATTTCATAAGCTCCCTGTAGGTTTCTTTACTGTCACTCTGCTTGCTGATAGTGAGTCTTCTTCCATTAACAGCCCCATTTCCTTCAAATCTCACCATCACACCTTCATTTTCCCCTCATTCAGCACCACACACAACACTGCACACATTAGTTTCTAGCCTTGTTAATCTGTGAACCAGAAATTTCTTGTTTTGCTCTACTAACTGTGAATGCTGTGTGTGTGTGTGTGACTGGGGTTTGTGTGTGAAGCTGCCTGGTTGACATTCTTTAAGGACTACGTGTGATAACTTGAGCTGAGACCTGCAGACTCTTGCTCTGAATTCACCTGCCCACATCAGGGTGTTTAAAAGACTGGTTACAGTTTGTGCAACCTCCTGCCAAATGTATAACATCCATTAATAAAAAAAAAAAGTCATAGAAGACTTACTTTCTATTCTTCACTGATGCATCACATGTTCTGCCAAATCCGGGTGTGATAGTAAAAATACCCCTAGTGCATTCTAAGCCTAGATTGGTTTTACCTCAAATTCTCTTGTGCCCCTGCAGAACACATTTTTAACTTGTATTTGGACTAATAAAGGTAATGTTAATGTTACTGTTTTAATCTGGCTAAATGAATCAGATCAGTGTTAATGTGGTAACTGAGGTGTACAGTGGGCATGCAGAAATCATTGAAGGCCCACCCAAATAGCACGACAACAGCCATGATTCCATTAGAATATTTGTATGCACATTTTGAAGTATGGCATAAGCAAAGCTATATAAAAACTTCCTCAATTGCTCAAAAGGTTTTTACTTGAGATGTTTTTTGTCTTCGTCAAAATGTTATTTAAAGGGAAGGAAAATTCTGACTCAGCAAACGTTTAACTCACATGACTAGTCAGCTGATTCCCTTGTAAGCGTCTTCCCTGATATTGATATTGTCTTTGACTCTGGACAGCATGAAACATGGACAATACTACTGACATAAGAGAGTAGTAAATCTTGCCCAACTGAAACAAATTCCTGAAGCCTCCTCTCCATCTTTCTCTCGTAGATGGTTGGATGGTCAAGTCAACTTGTCATGTTAGCAACTCTACTTCTCCTGATCTGCTCACTGGATTTCAGCCAATTTATGAGGAAGCAGAGTTTATTTTCTCTGAACTAGTTGATTCAATTGCACATAAATTGCATTTATTTTTTCCAAAGTTTGCTTAAAATTTGCCTGACAAAAGAATAAAAACATGAACAATCATACCACTGTTTATTTGTATTCATTGGTTTTAGTTTTAAAATGCAATAAAACCTAAACTCTACTTAACATGTCCTGTAATCTCCTCCCCATCACCCCTCTGGAAGTAGTGAAGTAACTGTTACAATGATTACAAGGATTGTTTGGAACATCATGAGTAGAGCCGACTGGGGCAAAGCTGCTGTCAGTGGCTATTTAGAAAAGGTTTAAAAAGTGTTTGAAATGCATTTGGCTGTAGAAGCCGCTATGAAGGGATAGCCCCCCCCGCTCACAACGTCATGTGCCCTGAGTGTGCAAAAACAACAATACAATGTCCAAGGCCTTTGGCAATGAAAGCCGATAGCAAACATTTGATGCCAAATTGACAGGTACTATTGTTCTCATTTGCTTGTAAGTGACAAAGGTAAGTATTCATAAAGACAGAAGAACATGTGGTCACCATGATAGATGTGGATTATCTTGTACAGTAAATATGTGAAAATCTGATTTTAAAATCAAACACTTTAGTTCCCACCAGCCCCAGGATATTGTTAGAAACTTCATCACTGGTAAAAAAAAATTATCCCAGATTTAATATGGAGTGTTTCTTCAGGAGAAAAGGCTAACTGCAGAGGGGACGGTAGCTGCTCAAGATCAGGAGCATTTTTTTCTGGGACAATTAACAAACATGAAAGCAGCACGACAACACTGTATTATTGGGCAAAATTAGCTAACCCAACTAACAGCACATAGAAACTGGGAATCCCGCCAGCTTTCCACCTAAAAATGTCTATTAAGTGATAAAATACTGTTGGCTAATTTAGCAGGTGTAAGGTGTATGTCAAGAGTATGATGCGTTTGAGGCATGCATATGTGCCAACATGTAAGTCCTTTTTAAGGAACATGAAAAATGGGTGCATGTCATGGTACAGTGATTTTTTTGTTGTTTAATCAGAGATCAGAGTTGGGATCAGAGATGGAAGAAAATGTCTGCATTCATATTATCTGTGTCAGCTGGATTACTAGAACTGCGTGTCACATTCTGATGTTGATTTATGTGCAGGGCTTGTACATGCATTATCTAGTCATGAAAGAGACCTCTCATGTCTGATGTGATCTAAAGGATAGGGCATGCGTCAAAACCAAGTCAGTGATGAAATTGTCTGATTACAATTTCTCAAGGCTTTCCTCCATACCACCATTTGGTTTTATTTTTAAATCGCACCATAACCTCCATCTAGAGTATTCCATAGAAATTGAATTTCTTTGCCTCTAAAACTCACATTTACATGTATACTGAAAAAAATAAATAATTAAAACTCAAAATGACAAGGCAAAAAACTTCTTAAAAGTGTGATATTTAAAATAAGTTTGGCAATCTAACTCAATTTCTTAAACCTACAGAGAATGGTCTTCTTAATGTGCAGCTCTTGGCTTTACTGAGCTTTATTATGAGTCTCACGGTTTAGCTGTCCGGCTGCATAATTTACTGTTTTGGTTCATTCTCAATGCTAGCGTTATTTTTGACATAGACAAAAGCATTGTGATGAACGCCTAAATCTCTAATGTGTATTTGTGTTCCCTTCTTTCTTCTACCAGATGCAACGTTGACAGCAAAGTATCGCGAGTGGCGTGGCTCAATCGCACCACCATCCTCTTCGCAGGGACTGAGAAGTGGTCTCTGGACCCCCGCGTCATCCTGATGGAAAACACAGCAGTCACAGAGTACAGCATCAAGATCCAAAACGTTGACGTCCACGACGAAGGGCCCTACGTCTGCTCCATCCTCACAAACAAGAAGCCAAAGTCTACAAAAGTGCATCTCATCGTTCAAGGTAAGATGCTGTCAGAGTCATTGCATTAATAACCAAAGGTGTTAAACCAGATCAGTGCTGGAACAGGCTTGTGTGTTGTTGTTTTTTTGCAGTGTGGGTATTCAATTTACAAATGGCTATCACGATTTTAAACATATTGCAATATGCAGAGTATTGCTTTGAAATGCATAGGAATACATTTGATTTATAACATTAATCAACTGCACATTTTTCAGTTTTTTGACAGCTCATTTTTCAAATATGCTCAAAGTTTTTTACTGAGTTGATCTGCATTTTTGTTGCAGCTAAATGGGATTTTCAGTCAAGTAGACAGACTGACCAACTGTGTGGACTACTGTACTGTTACAGTTTTTTTTTTTAACAATGCAACCTGTACAAAAAAAGAAGGTATGCAGCCAATTCAGCAACTGGGAGTTTGAAAGTGAATAACTTTTGAATTGAAATGAAATAAAATAAAGCATGTAATCTGGGACTTAGTAAAATGTAAGACATGTTGACAGTGAAGGAATGATGGCATTCTTGCTCAGAAAGAGGAGCTGATCAACATGCTATGAGGTCAGAATTCTATTTTGTGCTGTGTTGATGTCTCCAACTGTGGAGAAGACTCTTTCTGCTGAGATGCTAGTATTCAAAGGTATATTTTGGCCAGCTTGGCTAGGAAAGGACAGTCTTGCTCATGCGTTTTCCACCTGCTTAGTGATACTTATGCGAGTACCAGCGGTGTGGCCTCCTGGTATCTTTTCACATCCTCCTCAGCTATGGCAGTTAGCAGTTAGCATGCCAGTAGTAGCCAGTGGTGGAAGAGGTTCTCATATATATGAGATATATTTTACTTAAATAAAAGTACTGATATCACAGTGTAGAAATACTCTGTTACCGTAGTAAAAATACTTGCATTTAAAACTTAATTGTGTACATTTACAAAAGTATTGGCATCACAATATAATAGTACCAAAGGTAAAAGTAATCATCACGCAGAACGACCCATTTCAGAGTCATCTTAATATGAGTGATGCATTAATGTGTTCCTCACTTTAATGTTGCAGCTGGTGAAGGTGGAGCTAATTTTATCTGCTTTATATACTGCTGGGTAGTGTTATCTTTAATAGTACATCATCAGTTATTAGTTGATTTGTATGTTGAGTTGATAATCTCAATTTGAAAAGTAACTTTAAAGTGGCCCTACTATGCTTTTCCACTTTTTCCCTCTTCTTTAGTGTGTTATATATATTTTTTAGATATAAAAAGGTCCATAGAGGGTAAAACCTGAAGTCCAGGCCTAAAAGGAGTTACCCTCCCCCTCAGAATCACTACTCGTGAGCTGCCTGAAACGGCTCGATTGAATTCTCTCCTTCACTTCAGTAACTTTATGAGGTCATAATGTTATGGAAGTGACGTAAAACTCCTTAAGGTTAGTTTTGCCCGCCCTCAAACAACAAAAAAGAAACACGAAACTGAAGCTCCCGATGGAGTATTTTGAAATGTGAAATGTTGAACCATCACAACAGATCGGGCTAGCTGACCAATCAGAGCAGACTTTGCTTTCTGGAGGGAGGAGCAAGCGCTACAACGGAGCGTTTCAGAGAGAGGGTGAGAAGAGGTGCTGCAGGACAGCCAGGATGAGAAAAACAAGGCGGATTATGAGCATTAACGCATGTAAACATGTTGTAACTGTAACTTGAGATAAAAATATGCACCGGGAAAATAACATAAAAGGGCCTTTTTAAACAAAAGTTGTAAAATAAATGTAGTGGAGTAGAAAAGTACAATACTTTTAATGTAGTAAAAAGTAAAGTAAAAGTAGCATTAATGGGAATACTCAAGTAAAGTACACTACACATAGTTCTTAAGTATTTTAAATGTACTTCTGATACCACTATGACTACACTTTTAGTAGAGTAGTGACATTTTTTAAGTGGGTTATAATACATTACACCATTATTTTTTTAAATGCTTGTTTTCCCTTGGCTCTCCTCAGGGACAGGAACGGCAGGGTTAAAAATGAATTCCCACAGCCGATGATGTGTAGAGGGTGTTCTTCTCTACTAGCTTATCTCTTCTGAAGATCTTGACTGATGCTTTGGTGGACAGCTCTGAACGCTGTCCTGTGTGTAGTACAACAGCTGTGTGAGTGGGACTCTTTTCCTCAGACATTAAAAGTCATCACTTGCATAGACTTCAAGACCCTGACAATGTCTTCAGCGCACCTTATATCCGTCTCATTCAAACCTCACCTTTGGAGAAAACTACGCCGCACAAATGGTAGGATGTAGTTCAAGGATTCTCCGGAGCGTTTCTTAAGCAGCGTTCCATCTCATGCTGACATCAGTCTTGAGCTTGTAACTCCGGAGCTGTAATACTTTCATTTATTTGTGTGGTTCGCACTGTGCTTTTGTTGTTGCTGGATGGTGGCGTTTCAGGTTAATCCTTGCATTCGTAGCATTATTTTTATGCAACACTTCTTGCAAATTGCAGGTGTCACATCAATGTCCTTCAATTTTGGAATCGCATTTCAGATTTCTTTTTCTGATGACTCCATCTATGTTTGGACCAATTTCCTGTCAATCCCACTGACTTTACCCATATGGGACTGGTGCACTATGAAAGCAATTGTTATCAAAAACTTAAATTTGTATTTGCAATATTAATAGTTTATATAATAAGAGAAGGATACTTGTCGCCCTTGTATTGATACAAATATCACGATACAATGTTGTATGAATTCTTCCCCCAACTCTAAAACCCCATACACCTGTTCGTCTCTGGATTTGACCAGCTCCAGTCTTCAGTCAAATGAACTAGGACATCCTCCCTCCTCTGTTTAAGGATGGTGATTAGACAGAGTTCAGTGAACATTAGAGTTGGTGATGAAAATGGATTCAATCTCGATTTAATTTCAGATTGCTGATGGTATTGATTAAGGGCACAGTACGTTTAAATATTTCCTGGTCAAATTACTGGCGTTGAGGCTTTTGTTTCCTTTGATGATAAAACCAATTTCCTTCACTGCGAGTTTCCACAAACAATTAGCACCAACGCCATGAGTCTGCATTAGAGTGACGTATAATTAAAAATGAGATGAAGTAGTTGAAGCGGATACCTCATGTAGAATGATGAAGAGAATACGCTGCATCAAGGAAAGACTTTCTTTGAGGATCCATTCAGATTTTTCTTTTGACATTGAGAACTGGCACATTTAAAAAAAATAACTGACATGAACTTCACACAAAAAAAAACCAGTTTAACTTGATGATATTCTCTTTCATGCAGCCATAATTAACATTGAGTATTTTTCACACTGTATAATTCATGATGATATCTCATTAACTCTTAATTGATGCTGAGAAGCATCAGGCCATGGTTTTAATCAAACAATAGACAAAGCATATTCTCGCACAGACAAGGAGACACGTCTCCAATTATACTTTCCCATGGATTTCTATCCGTCCCTTTTACATGACCTTGAATAACACAACCATCTGGATTCTGCATGCTCATACTTGAAACTTAAAGCAGTCACATAACTAAAAAGCTTGGCGCTGATACACCAGCAAAACACTGGTGATGATGCTCTTTGTTGTTACAGCAAAGAAGGGATGCACCCACTGACGTGGTGACCCTGTGTATAAGAAGTGGACGTAGTCATTGTGAAGTCATCCATTGGTTTGTGAACTGCTATTATGAAGTCTCAAGTTTTTATCAGGCCATCGCCATCTTTACTTTTTACAACCGGTGAACAGAAGTTACCATATTTGGAATGCGGAGGAGATATACAGAGACGCCATTTACCTCTCTGGTAGTGGCAGCAACCTGTCAACCTTCAATCACCTCTGAGCCCCGCCCTAAAACATACTCTGCTTTATGGTCTATTTGACTCTAAATGGACCATAATTTACTAAATGAAAATCATGCTGTATTGAAGAATACTTGAAACTAGAGATTGAGACCATAAACTCATGTTTACAATGTTTACTGAGGGAATAAATCAAATTAGAATAGACTTCCTTACAATCGGACTTCTGTTGCAACCAGAGGAGTTGCCCCCTGCAGGTCATTAGAGAGAATGCAAGATTTTAGACACTTCCTCATTGGCTTCACCCGCCAGAACCCTAGTTGCCGCCTGGATGCACCTTAGAGCAACAGTGTCTGTCAGTGGTACAAACCACAAACCGACTCCTTCAAGAAATGTGCTGTATGTAATCAATTATCGGCCGTGTTAAAAATGTATTGTTGATTAATATCTTAATCCTCAATAGGTTTTTTTTAAACTACTGCTGTGGCCACATAATCCAAATTATTACGCATTATAGTTTGGATTATTATAGCAAAATAATGCATTCACTTTCCCTTTTGTCAATATTCTACAAATGTTTAAACTATGAAATAGCTGTTTCAAGCATCGGGGTGTTGAGACTTCATGGATGGAAGCCGAGGCAATCAACGGTGCTGTACACACAATGTACATCACCAAGCCTCATACTGTTAACAGTAACCACTCACACAACAAAGCTACAGCTATGTACTGCAACAGAAACTGTACAGCACACTCGCCTTTTTCTCCAACCCAACACAACACACACACACACACACACACACACACACACACACACACACACACACACACACACACACACACACACGCCTAATGCTCAGAAGTTCTATCACAATTCAGTTACAGCGAACAGGCTACAGAATAGAAAGATATTTTATCTAGCTTCAGAGAGAAATGACCACTGAGGCCGCGAGTTAGGCTCCTAGACTTGATGCTTACTGAGTCTGTATAGTCTGTTTATAACCAAGAGTAACTATGATGTTGAAGCAGAAAAAAAATCAGCTTACTCCATTTTCTAAGGTTTTCTAAGCTTAATGGTCGGCATTTGAATTGCGGACCATTTGCAATAGAGCCACCTATGAAAGAAGGCCTTATCAGAAACAACAAGGTATTAAGATATTTTTTGTAATTGCAAGTGACAAATTCTTTTTTTAAGTGTTTTCCAGAGACCTTTCATCTGACACAGTGTACTTTTCATCCGTGGAGAACATTGAATGAGGGGATCTCTTAGTTTCATGGGTAAGGTCTTGACTGTTACCCTTTCAGTCACTACATTTAATAGAAAAAATGATTAACCCAGATAAACCAGTCAATTGACATCCGTAATTATCTAGGCCATGTATCTATGCCTGGTTGACGTGGAAAACATCAAATGTCAAGGATACACAAATGTAGATCCAGCTGTAAAATCAGTTCATCAGCTCTCTCATGATTAGAGTCTTCTTTGGAGGGGGATTGAGATAGAGTGTCCTCGGGCAAAAAATTAAAAATATGTTTTTACAATGCAAGTGAATGCTTTGTCACTGATCTCCCCATAAATTCTTGTTACACTTATTTTTCTGACATTTTGTGGCGGAGAGGGGAGGACAGGTGTAGTTGGAGAGGCCCTATGTAATAATTATTTCATACAACCCTTTTGTGCTGTATTTCTGTATGGCCTCTGTATATGAGAATAATGCATAATGACAGTTGCCATGGCAGTAGTGAAGTAGACTTTGATATATTTATATAGGCAGCTCTGCTGTTTGTCTGGATAGAGAGACAGACATGGTTCAGTGTTTCTCCCATTCTGGCACAGGTTTAGGACCACACAGTGGTGCAATGCTGCTTTGGCCTGATTACACACATGCCAGTACACAACATGAATACAGAGTCACTATACAATCGCTGCCACTTTATAAACTTTCTTTGGTTCTGTGTTGTGAGAACATTTTGTAGGGAGGGGCACTGATTCATGTCAAACCCTGGAGTCACAAATGAAAGAATAGAATACGTACTGCCACCTTTGTGGCAAAGACAGATCAGGAAGTCTGTGGGGGGTGTTAGTGGTGCCTTTGGCCCCCACAGGCGCTCTCTTCTCTAGTACCTCAGAAATAGAGATTGGTGTTGAACCTGCACACAGAGAAGGACTCTGGAGGCTAACATCAATCAGACCAGTGACCTTGTCAGCTGATACCCTCAGGAATATAGGGCATCTGCCTCCACGATGACTGCACACAGAGAGTGGACTGACTGCAGTTAAGCCACACTACAAGAACGGATAACATCTTGGAGTGCTCTGTTATGCATAGTGTATGTATCCCAAGGACTGGAAGTGGCAGAGAAACTGCCAAGCACTCTAGATCGACATCAAGTTACACTGTGATAACAACTTTAAGGACTTTGGTTCTGTTTCTTTAATGAGCCGAGAGCTAAGCTGTTCCCCTCCTATTGACTACTCCTGAAACAACACAGCAACAGCTTAGTGTTCAGTGTAACTGCATCTTGAGTTTCAACACAAAAGAGCCAGTCCTGCTTTGGTCTATGTAGCTGTAAACATAAACCGACCAACAGAAAAACAACACTTCCTCTTCTTCTGACAAATGAAAAGTTGAAAAGAATGAACTATTTTTAAAGCCAATACACTGATTTGTTTCGCCACTGCAGCTTCCCATAAATGGTCTGGTGTGGCCAGTAGCTTATGGTGGCTAGTTCAATGTGTCATTATCCAGCAATTGCCACGTCTGTTAAGTTAATATTAAACCGTCTCAAGTTCCAACTTCTATATGGATAGCATATCTATTTCCTCCTCACGGCTCTCAACACAGCGATGGCTGAGCCGGCGGTTAGCAGCTAAAGGTGCTAACAGCGCAAATAGAAGCAACAGAGCTGACAGAGCTAACAATGTTTAGCTGAGGAGGTACCAGAAGGTTGACGTTACGCTTCCATGACAAAGACGTTGGTTGGGACGGCTTTATCAGCCACCGTATGAGCACAGTGCCGAGCAGCGGCCGTGAGATAAACAGTTCGGCTGCATGTGTTGCAGTCACATGGAATCAGGGAGATGGTAGACTGACACACCTTCTGGACAGCACGGGTAAAAATAAGCATAAAGTCCAACGACCGGCAGGATGGCAAAACGTAGCACAAATGATGTTATGTTGCTATGGCGAAAATATATTAGATAAAAGGATTTAGTGTCTCCTATTATATGTAATTATCTATAAATACATGTTACTATACAATGCAGCTTTGTTTTAATATTCTATTGCAAACTAACAGAACTTTCTCCTGAGCAAGCTACATAACATCTGTTTTTTTATTTCCAGCGTGGAGGACTACAAAAAGTTATATTATTTTAACTGGACGACAATGTAACCTACCGTTCCTGTTTTTGGTATTCCCTGTTGACCTATAACTTTACCGACAGCACTAAATTGATAGACAGTTTGGTATGCTATCTACCATCTGCCTGTTGTAGATCTGTCAGTTTGAAACCAGCTGATGCTGTTAAAGACAGATTCCAGACTCACTCAGGATTTTACAATCAGATGTCGGTAACAACCCAAGTAATCCATACATACAAAGAAAACCAAACAAATAAGTTCAGAAATTAAGTTATGTGTAATAAAATGGAATGACACAGGGAAAAAGTATTGAACACATGAAGAAAGGGAGGTGCAAAAAGGCATGGAAAGCCAAGACACCAGTTGAAATCTATCAGTAATTAGAAAGCAGTCCTGCCCCTTGTCAGTGCAAATTAATATCAGCTGGTTCAGTCCCAACTGATGGCCTATAAAAAGGTGTCTCATTACCAATGTGTCACGCAAGAAACATCTCATGATGGGTAAAAGCAAAGAGCTCTCTCAAGACCTTCGCAACCTTATTGTTGCAAAACATACTGATGGCATTGGTTACAGAAGGATTTCTAAACTTCTGAATGTTCCAGTGAGCACTGTTGGGGCCATAATCCGGAAGTGGAAAGAACATAATTTCACCATAAACTGGCCACAAGATTTCTTATGGAGGAGTGAAAAGAATTATCAGAAGAGTTGTCCAAGAGCCAAGGACCACTTGTGGAGAGCTTCAGAAAGACCTGGAATTAGCAGGTACAATTGTTTCAAAGAAAACAATAAGTAATGCACTCAACCGCCGTGGCCTGTATGCACGCTCACCACGCAAGACTCCATTGCTGAAGAAAAAGCATGTTGAAGCTCGTTTAAAGTTTGCTGCACAACATTTAGACAAGCCTGTGAAATACTGGGAGAATATAGTCTGGTCAGATGAGACCAAAATTGAACTCTTTGGATGCCATAATACACACCATGTTTGGAGGTCAAATGGCACTGCACATCACCCCAAAAACACCATACCAACAGTGAAGTTTGGAGGTGGGAACATCATGGTGTGGGGCTGTTTTTCAGCATACGGCACTGACAAACTTCATATAATTGAAGGAAGGATGAATGGAAAAATGTACCGAGACATTCTTGATAAAAATCTGCTGCCATCTACCAGGATGATGAAGATGAAACGAGCATGGACATTTCAGTAAGACATTGATCCCAAACACACAGCCAAGGAAGCTCTCAATTGGTTTCAGAGAAAGCAAATAAAGCTGCTAGAATGGCCCAGCCAATCACCTGACTTGAATCCAATAGAAAATCTATGGAAAGAACTAAAGATCAGAGTTCATAGAAGAGGCCCACGGAACCTTCAAGATTTGAAGACTGTTTGTGTGGAAGAAATCACACCTGAGCAATGCATGCGACTAGTTTCTCCGTACAGGAGGCATCTTGAAGCTGTCATTACAAACAAAGGCTTTTGTACGAAGTATTAAATAAATTTCAGTAAGTGTGTTCAATACTTTTTCCCTGTGTCCTTCCATTTTATTACACATAACTTAATTTCTGAACTTATTTGTTTGGTTTTCTTTTATGTATGGATTACTTGGGTTGTTACCGACATCTGGTGAAAATTTCATGTCAATAGCAACTTTAGAAATATATTTACTGAGAAAAATGGTGACGTGTACAATACTTATTTTACCCGCTGTATGCTTGTAATTTAAGGGAATACTTCACTAACTGCATGCACTAGTTTTAAAATGTATCACTGTTTTGCAAACATTTTTTCTGATGTTGGAGTTACTGAAAGTCAGATTTGCAGATTTGTAATGCTTCCTATTGCGCGTTGCATCGAGCCTTCCAGAAAACAACAATATGTTTCTTCTTGGAGTGGCTGTTCTGGTGGCTGCTGTCCACTCGATGAGCCATTTCCATCATGCACACGGGGACTGGCACAGCGTTTTAAAATATATACAAATACAACAGATATTAAGAGTTGCTGAGAGGAATGCACTGAATTGCCTCACTGCTCCGATCAGTATTCTGCTGCTGCAAGTAGTGTGCTGCGTCTATAAGAACAAAAGCAACAGGGACACATGGATACGCTCTGACCTTGTGGTTGCAAAGAAAAAACACATAAGCTTCCACAGGAATTCATGCTTTGAATATTTGTAATAAATGCACAAAGTATATTGAGTAGTCAGCACTGAAAACAAGAAAAACATATTTTCACACTGCATCCCGCATGCTGCATTTAGTTTGGTGTCTTTTAGCTCATGTTGAAAGTGAAGTATGGTTCAATCATGGAGTTGCTGTTAGAAGCTGGACCATCATTGTTAGGCAAAGTTAATATGACAAACTTTGTCGAAGCTGTAACACAGCAGAGCATCAATGCACTTTTTGTTGAGTTGAGTTGATGAGGTTTTTAATAACAATAATGACAGACAGTCAGATCATTCAGAATGACTAACTGTCATAATGATTATTGATGAAACATTTTCAGAAGTGATTATAATAAAGTTATGGATTTGTTGAAGAAATAGCCTGTAGGTGCTACAGCTTTATCTTTGCACCATGGTTACAAGGAAAACTCGCCCTCCAACATTAGCTGCTTTGGGAAAACTCTGTCACTGGTGCCAATCTTGATCTTGCTCCCTCAGTCAATATCAATCAGTGCAGACAGCTGAAATTAGTTCTTGAGCTATTGCTCCTAGGCACAGACTGGGGAATTACCTTGGTGTTGTTTGCAGCTTGTGTGTACCTTACTGTTACTGTTTATTGAGGCCTGTGCGTTGACTGAACTGGTGTGTTGGTATCTTGTAACAAATGAATTAAGCAGAGAAGGAGTATAACCATCTGATTTTAAAATGCAGATGGAATTGCAATGACTTATACAACTTTCAAAGCAGAACAAATTGTATTTTTTCCAAGATGTGACAAGATGCTCATTGGTTTTATGTCCATGATTCTTACTGTCTGGTTATACAGTGATATGATGGGTTTTCTAGTTGATTGTGAGGTTTGTGACCAGGTTTGGATGCAGTTTAAGTTTGAGAATACCAGCATGCATGTAGAGCTGGGCTGTGCAGAGACTTCCTCATGAGTCAGAAGTAGTTGAGATTTAAAAAATCTTAAGAAACTAGTTAATTTACAGAAAACACGATTAACACCATATTCTTGTTGACAGAGAGATAAATCAAGCACTTTTCACTCAAACCAATGAAGCTCTCACAACAACAACTCTATTGAATTTATTGGCATATTGCATATTTACAAATGTAACATATTTCTAAAAGCTTTTACATTCCTGGACTCTATTTAATATTACATTAACATCAGCTCAAGCACTTTAGTACTTAAATTATGATGAAATAAAAATACTAATATCCTCAATCGTGGCTTCCCTACATAGAATTTATGAAATGCATTTTTTCCACACACAGTTATTTCACATCTCATCTTCTTGATACTTGCATATCTAATGGTATACAGGAATAGGAAATAAATCAGCCTAATAGCTTGCTTATTTTAAGTACTACGTGTATACATTCCCAATATGCGCATTCATTCTTTTTGGAATCTAATCTGACACTTCTCCTCTCATCTTCTCACACACAGTCTGAGTTTCTGTGCTAGTCTTCTGTATTTGTTTGTAGAAAAATAAGTTGATTAAAACATTTCTGACCATATTTTGAAAAAAAAAGCAGCAGTTTATGTCTGGAACTGATTGTGCATTCAAGTTCAGAACAGGATCGTTTTTGGCTTATAATTCAGGCTTTGAATCGCAAGATCCCTACACATCTCCATCAGACCATGAATGCTTCATCTCTGTTCACTGTATGCTTATTTGTTTGTATTAATCCAAGTGTCTTCAGTTTCAAGAGTTAGCCAATTGTACTTCCACAATAAGGGTACAGGAATAAATATTCATGATGTTTGTTTTGCATTTCTTTAAAGCTCTAACTGGTCTTGTGTTGATCATCATGCTGAACTGGTAGCTCTGAGAGACGGGAGGTTCTCCAATTTACCCCAAAAAATCATCATGTCAAATAATTTCTTAGTTTATATTTTTTAAAGTAATTTCATTATATAACTTTGTTTATAACCCTAACTATGTGCAGCATTTAGCTGCACTTTCCTCAAGGGTTTTTCTCTTTTTAATGCGCTTCTCAGCTCCACCTTTTCTGCAATGTGCATTTTTCCTTCACATTAATGGGCCAATCACCTGTAATGACAGGCAGAGATCATGCCATTGGGTTAAAGCAAGCTGGTTGGGGCTGACCGTATACAGTAGGCCTACTGAATGACTGTAGCTGCTCCTCTATGCCAGTGTCCCGGATGCGTCATGTTTAATGCATGATGGTTCTATGAAATCCCTTTTGAAGGAAGATAGGTCTGGTCTGGGTTCAAGCCACTTAACGCGAATAATCCGTTGGTTAAAGGCGGACTTTGTTGGGCTCAGAACCTTTTGATGCTTTAACTGTAGGGAAAAATTCATCATCAGGCTAAGCAACCGCTACTTTCACAGGAAATGCAAAATGCAAAGGCAACTTTGAATGTACCACACTGGGACACACTAGGGAGGCATCCTTTCTCTGCAAAGCTTAAACACTTGGAATTTTTGACAGTGAAAACCTTCCATTTGTTTATTTGCGTAGAAAATGCATCTTGATTATAACGGGTAAGAACAATGCATATAGGTGCTGTGCATTGTTGATTTTATGGAGACACTGAAACATGTCTTTAGAAGGCTTGTCACCTGAAGCCCGTCATTACAAGGACTTACAGAACCCAAAACTTTTGGCTCCTGACTTGTGTCTCCTCTGTTATAACAAACAGGAAAGTTTGGGATATCTGTCATTGAAAAGCAATACCTGGACAAACTTGTATGGTGGCTAGTACAGACAATTATGGAATAAGTGGTGCTAATATTTGTTATTGATTGGTTTACATGTTATTAATTCATCACATTTATGGAAGCCGCCCTTCCACAGTAGGTTGACAGGAAACAGTACCTCTCTTCTCTGTAACATTAAACCAAATAACCTTGCATATATAATAACAAACAGGAATAGAAAATAAATCCGCCAGCTTATTATTAGCCTACCCGCCCAAATGTAGTTTAGCTAAGCATCCCCAATGACGTTGACTACAGTAAAAACAAAAGCCACTCCTGAGACAATGACTACATGTGACGTTATAGGGTGTGAAGTTATCTTAGTGGAAAACAACTGTTTGTCTGAAGTGTATTGCTGCTACAGATCTTTGGAGTCGTTGTGACGTAGTGGTCTAACCTCAAACACTGAAAACCTCAAGGAAAGGCCTCAGTAAATGGAACTGACTAAAATAATATTGAAGAGATCAATTTTAATTTGAATAAAAAAAACGTACTATATTCTTTCACAATCTGAACAATAGCGTGCATTTGGGTGCAGCCTTAAGATTCTAAGAAGAGAGAATAAGAAGAGTAGCAGCTCGAGGTTATGTACGCACTCAGCTGTGTTATCACTAACGGCCCCTACTGGCCGGGGGTCAGTTAAAAGTAGTGAATGGGGACTAAGTAAGCAGTTAATGGCAGCACATAACTGGCATTGAAAGGTTCTGGGAAAGTGTGAGTCACCGCAAACACAAGACTTTGTTAAGCATGCAGCCATAGCTTGCCTCCCAATATATATTTTACAGTTTGATGCAGCAGAATGCGAGATTAGCCACGGACAGACACAGAGGTGCACACTCACTCAGTCACAGATGCACAAAGTAACACACCAAACAACTTTTAGTTAATAAATATGGGGTTATCCTGAAGATCCAGATCCGGAAGTCTGAGGATGACCTAAAATATGATGTCAGTACGGCCGTTATTGATATGGACATGTACTCGTCATGAATGAAGTTTTTAACCTTAGTCCATTTTGAATGATTTTAAGCTTTGTCATACAGTTTCATTATAAAACAGACCTTTCCCTTTAACATAAGGATAGGAATCCAGTTGAATGGAGTCGGGTCTTTTACCAACCCATTGGCTTTAAAGAAGGAGGGAGAGAAGAGGAGAGAGGAGCTCAGTGTATCCTAGGTAGTCCCCCGGCTGTCTAGGCATATAGCAGCATATCTAGGGGCTGGACCAAGGCGAACCTGAGCCAGCCCTAACTATAAGCGCTATCAAAAAGGAAAGTCTTAAGCCTGCTCTTGAAAGTGGTGAGTGTGTCTGCCCCCCGGACTGAAACTGGAACCTGGTTCCACAGAAGAGGAGCCTGATAACTGAAGGCTCTCGCTCCCATCCTACTTTTATATACTCTAGGAACCACAAGTAACCCTGCATTGATTGAGCGATTTATGTGTAAATCAGTACACTGTCCGTCTGTAAACAGTTGGAACAGTTGGGTGCTTGTTTCGCAATAGCAGCTCCAGTTGGAAGTGAATTTCATGCGTCATCCTGGGACCCCGATCTGTTACCAAAGAAAAATCTAAGAAGAAAGACGTCCAAACACACACACACACACACACACACACAATCCACATCTACTAATTGAGGGCTTGCAATGTACAGTATTATGCATGCCACGTACAGAATAGTGGTTGTGCAGTTTAATGCCCTTTTAGTGCCCAAATGCCTGGGGTCCTCATCAGAATTCACAGGATGAACTGTTGTTACAGCTGGATAGAGTGCTCAAAGAAACAGGCTGCTTGCTTGAGGAACTTGTCACTCTTTCTGAATAAAGAAGAAATCTACAGATTATTATGTTCTTTTTCTAGATGTTAGATAGTTATGATTCCAAAGGTTAAAAAAAGAGTTCTGCTGCTTCTGATAAAACTTATACTGTATATGGCTTCCACTGCAAGTTAGGATGAAGGAGGTGGTGAATGGAGACTGAGTTAATCGGTTTAGCCTTATCAACAGTCCTGCAACACATTGCCAACATGGGTCCAGGCTGTGGAGAGCCTCTGCATGGCCGGCACACATTTGCTCCGGCAGGGAACCCTTTGATTCATATGTCCATTTATGGGCATCCATTTGAGAGAAACTTTGACAATGTATGGCATCTCCTGAACATAATTCCAGTGCACTGTGATATGTTGGAAAGCAAGGGTAATTCAATTCAATTATAAAATACCCGAGACAGACTACAGGATTATCCTCTTTAGTTTCGTCAAGTGTAATGATGTGGCTCTGTGTTTTTCAGATTGGGGGCCCAAGCCTTTCTCTGCCATAAAGAGAACAAGAAAAAAGAAAGCATAGGTTCTTTCAGTTCAATGCACGCTGGTCTAATAAGCTTCGGAGCTCATTACAGAGTAGAGAGAGGCTTCTCCAATTCTTGCAAAATGCAAGTAATGAGGCATTTGAAATATTCCACAACATTAGGATAACTGAATTTGTTAAAGAGTAAGGCCTTTAAGCCTTGCTTGTGTAACACATTTAAAAAGCGCTCCTTCTTTCCTGAGGCTGGTTCGGATTTCACTTTCAATTTCTCACCTACCGAGCTCGATGGCCATTTGCACTGTTTTCATTTCCCGTTTTGTGCACATGATGAGCGTATGCAGAGATGTTAAGCCGACCTCCCTAGCTTTCATTCAGATACACTATTTGAAGTTTTATATGCAATAGCACAGTTTGTATTATTAATGATTTGCTCTGAGACATTTTTACATCCCAACCTGTGGTTTGTATTACCCTGGGGCCCTAATTTTGGGATATGTAAACTTTCTAATCACTCCAGCTGATTTTACTGAGATGGTTTTATTAGATGAAAGAGCGTCAGAGCTGCACAATGATACACTTCTCTGACGGGTAGTCAGTCTGTTTAGTCTTAAAAGTAAGCCCTGTTCGAGCTGGTGTGACCCATCACTAAGGAGATTATCTACTGTTTTTTAGGCGTGAAGCGGCTTAGCCACACACCCCTCTGGACAGGAAGCCAGTCCATTGCAGGGGCTCAACCCACATCTATCTTTTGAAGAGAATGTGGCAAGCAGTGAAGCTTCCTATTTAACTGAACCCTAAGTATAAGGACATGCTCTGATCAGGTTTTGCTGTTGATCTACCTCTGAGAAGTCATCTGTTCCAATTTGGTACACCGGGCCAGCTGGCAAATCTTTCTGTTGTCGTTGTGAAACTGCAATTTCCTGTACAAACTCCATTTTGGGGTGCTTCTTTAATGCTGTGATAATGAATATCTCCCAAAGCATGTACCCCATCAGATAGGTGACTTCAGCAGGTCATCACATTTGTGGCATTTGATAGGCAGGAATATTAGTTCTAGAGAAGATACTTGCATAACATTAGACATGTCTAATGAAAGTGGCATCAATCATCTCAGCTCTGCAGCAAAGCAAATAAGTGCATTTCCCAAAATATCATACTATATATTATAAGTTGGAAAGGAGGTGGATGTGAATTCGGGAAACTTACGTTTACAACTAGTCATTAGAGAGGCAAGAAAGGTATTTGGCTAAAGGTTGGTATTCTCTTGAATTTCTTCAGCAGTCTGGAGAATTAAAGCCTCATAATAAACATTGTTTGCACTTTAAGGTATATCGCCGTGCTGTAACATGTCCTTACATACCATAGCCACTTTATAGCCATGCAGTATAGTTAATATTGCACATTCTGTACTAACTTATAAGAAGTGGTTGCCCAAATCATTACAGCTCCAGGCTGCAGCAGACATCGTTCAATGAAGGCGCAAAATGTCAGATCCAGAATACATTTTTCTATGAAAATATATATAACCATCAGCAAATACTGCACAAACTTTAGAATAGTGAGCTAGCTCATGCAGTAAACAATTTTATACACAACTGTCAACTTTATAACCCATACTGTCCGTGGATTTTAATTTCAAGAAATGCCAAAACAGTCCAGGCAGCCCTATGAATTGAATCGGTTTGTTTTGTCAGAAGTGTGTTAGACGAACAACTTAACTATATGTGGCTGAAATACTTCATGTTTAGACACATTTTCCGACATTACACTAACTAATTATAGTTCAATCTGCAAAATGGACACCATCCCTGCACTAATTACTCTTGTTAGAGAGCAGTTGGAGCTGCAGCTGCTACATGTCAGCCTGATGCTGAAACCATCACTCAATTAATCGATTTGTTCTTTGTCAGAAAATTAATCTGCAACAATTTTGATAAACCATTACCAAAAAACTTCAGTTAAAAGCTGAGAGATCCCCACATTTCACTTATTCAGTTAGGTTTAGAGAAATCATGATCAACTAATTCGGAAAACAAATTCAGATTTACATAGTAAATAAGGCAGTACCAAATGTCATGTTTTTAAATTTTAAAGGTTAAATTTAGGTTTTCAAATGAAGCTTTGAATGGTTGTACTCATATTTTATAATGTCATCACCCTAAAAGAATATCGAAAACATAATTTTGTGTTTTTGGTTGTTATAAAGATGTAAATGATGGTTCTGTAAGATTGCTGCTCAACCGCCTCGGTTTTACAGGTGCCTCGCTTTGTGTGCTGCAAGCCGCAGTGCAAAATGTTTTGACAACAGTGAAATTGTTGTTCTTTAAGAGCAAAAAGCCTGCATTAAGTTACTGAAACATCTTATTTTGTTAGAGAAAAACATGTTGTGTATTTTGGAAATGATAACATTCAATTCAATTCAATTCAGTTTATTTTGTATAGCCCAGAATCACAAATTACAAATTTGCCTCAGAGGGCTTTACAATCTGTGCACATGTTACATCCTCTGTCCTTCCCTCACATCGGCACAGGAAAAACTCCCCTAAAAAAAACCCTTTAACAGGGAGAAAAAAGGAAGAAACCTCTGGGAGAACGACAGAGGAGGGATCCTTCTCCCAGGATGGACAGAATGCAATAGATGTCATGTGTACAGAATGAGCAGCATAACAGAAACATCTATCCTTTTTCAATGAATTTTAACTTTGGGAATAAAGAAAAGTAAGCACTGCGACGCTCGTTGTGTGAGAGAGAGAATTCGGTGCCGCCCTAATGATAAGCAAGACAGGTGAAAAAAAATGATGACCCTTTGAAGCGCTCGTAAAAATCTGAAGGTGTCTTTTCCACGATTATTTTTATTTCTTCAGTCCAAAAGTGTCCACCAAATACAACAATATCATCATGTGAAGTCCATTTCTCACTGTCTGCACGATGTTGCTGGGTATGCTTGTTTTCTTTACCTTGCTGGTAAAGAAATCAGCGTAAATGTTTTTACCCCTTATCCTTTCCGGTATGCCAAATAGGCTCATCGCTGAAGGGCAGGTGGGTTAAAGAGCACACCAAAAGGGGGTGGGGCGGTATGCAGGGTGCCGTTAAACGAGCCTCAGAGCAAGATCAAAAGATTAATTATTGATACGTTATTCTATAGACTAATTTGTATACAAGAAATTTTCATACTGGTTCTAATAAAAACTTTTGATGGTATTTCCCATCTTTGCTGAGCAAGAGTTTCGTGCAAAAGGAATTAAAGACCTGTCCCATATACACCCGCCCAAATATATTGCAGTTGCTATTAAATGCTGTTTTACGGTAAGTGTTTAATGTTCTTTAAACACTAACCATTGTTAAACACTATGCTTGTTCCCTAGGACTTCTATGATTTTAAACTGAATATCTTTGCCTTTTGGCTAGACAAAACAAGCTATTTGAATACGTCATTTTGTCTAACGTCTAACTAGCTTTTGGAAATGTGATGTATGTTTTTACTTTTTTCTGACACTGTATTGACTAATTGGTAGTTGCAGCCCGATTTAAGACGCAAGAATTGTTCGTCCAAAACCTCACTTAACGGCTAACCACACTGGGATTTTATGATTTCACGAGACTGTTTGAGATTGTTCAGTTGAAAAACTGGGATATCCATTAATCCTTTATTTAAAACTGGCAAACCAACTCATTGTCATGTTTGTGCCGATCAAAGGAGAGTCTCAAGGCTGTGTGTCCTGCCAGGCTGCTGTCTTAGCTTGGCTGACATTTTCTGATTTTGGCTATTTCCATCTAAGAAACAACACAACTTCTAAAGCATGTTTATTTAGCCTTGTGTGGGCAATTCAATAAACCTCATGCTCATTTCTACATATTACTGAGAGGTATACCTATGGGGATCATTGCTCCCAATTGAGCTTATAACCATTACTGTACCTTGCATTCAAATCCCATCAAATGCAATTGTGATCACTGTTTGTAGAAGGACATGTTAATTGATCTCCGATGGGAATTCATTTTTTTTTTTCACTGTGTTGTTATTTTTACACAAACACACATACACACGACATACACACACATGCACAGACAGGACCTTCATGCTTTCGTGGTGAGGTGTCAGAGTGAGGGGGTTGCCCAAGGACAGGCGCTCCAAGCAGTTGTGGGTTTGGAGCCTTGCTCAAGAGCACCTCGCAAACTGGCACCACATCCACCACCAGTCCTCATTTTGTACTTGTTCCACACGGGTACTTATACCGGGGACCCTTTCAAGCCAGGTCCCCACAGACTGAGCTACTGTAGGTCTGGACTGCCAATTTTCCAAACATCAGTGGTGTGCGTACTGTCTCCTCAATTAAATATCAACAGTCCACATCAGACATAAAGTTCTGCTGGACTAAAATCCTCAAAGGCAAGTACAAAGGTGTCTGTGGATCCCGAGTAGAGGCAGTACCATGGTACAGATCATCAGATCAAACCAAAAAGGGTGGAACTTGTCTTTCCCTCTTGTGAAATCAGTGATGCTCTTACTGCAGCAGGGAGCAGCAGCAAAGAGGATGTGAGCCAGATTCAAGGGGAAAATACAGCAAAGGTTTTTACCTGAGTAAATATATTTAAAACCAAATGTACATACACATCTGATCTCATTAACATCTCACCAGAAGCATGCAGGGTAACACTTTCCATGATGCCATGTATATAATGTATTTTAGAAATATTTCAATCCAGAGAGACTTTAATAAAATGTAAGAAATGAATAATGCAAAGTCTTTGGCGATTGGACTCCGTAACGAAGCCGTCTAACAGAGGGTCAGTGATATTGAGGTCAGACAGGCACCACCTCCCCCCCCGGAGTCCAGACACTGTTGTTGGTGGTGATGTAGTGAGTCGTTGCATCTGATGAATGAGGAGCATGACTGTGATGCACTGGAGGTGAGTGGGGGTGGAGGAGGGTCGCATCTGATCCTGCTGAAATGACAACTGACAGCAGCAGAGAGGAAAACATTTTTAAAGTTTGACAGCAACAATGTGATTGGCTTAAGGAAACCGTGGCAGACTCTGGTTGGTTAACTTAAAGTGAAACCCACAATCAGCTGATAGAGTAGTCACAGGGAGAGAGTGACTGAGATTATGAATGAAAAGGAGTGTAAAGATAGTCTTCCTGACTGAGCTTCTGCTAAACTTCATTTATAAGGTGTTATAATCTGCTGTTTAGTTATAGTTATAGGCACTTAATAACAATCCTAAAGCTGTATAACAAAACACACGATACATTATTTCATAATGACTAATATGGTCAAATATCATAAGGCTTCATAATAGGTGGTCACTGAATTACATTTATTTAGCAAAGATCATAGAATGTTATAATTCCTACAGTTGTATCACATTATATTATTTGTATTATGCAGTATAATCTATGTTATTATGCATTATAATAGGATTATAATTAACTCTAAGTGGTCAATGATCGCTTTTAGTAAAATGAAAATGTATTTTATATTTTGTATGTTGATCTTGCATCGATTCATTTTGTTTTACTTAAAGCAAATAATGACCAGTAAGAGTAACTTATAATCACATTATAATAGATTATCACAATGATTATAATGCATCATAAAAAAAGATTATGATATATATTACAACTATGTGAATCATAATACACCATGATCCTTATAATATTGTTATATTTCTTTATGGATAATTATGAGTGCGATTATAATGCATTATAAGCATGCTTATAATGCATTATAGACATGGGAGTCATAGTGTTACCAAAATTAGCCAGCTGGATAACACTGCACATTTACAGAAATGTTTATTCATGTGTGTTGTCCATATGAATAGATGAATAAATGGAATGAACAACGTGCATATCCTTCAAGATGGTGGATACTCTGTGTGCTTCTCTCCTGCTATGTATTATTGTAAATTGTCTTTTGACTTCCTGTCGGAATTCAAATACATCAAAACAGTTCATTTTGTACATCGCTTTGGACAACAGTGTCTGAATGAAAGTTAATGTAAAACCCGAAAACAATTCAAAGCGAAGAATCCACACAGTTCAGAAGAGTCATGGTTGTATATCTTTACATGCACAAATGGCACCACATCGTATCACATCTCCACTTCCCTTTCATTAACAGGCTGTGATTTTGAAATTGAGTCATAAGCTGAAGCTGGGAGCCACATTAGACTCTTTTGACACATCACACATTATTGCCTCAAGCCGGCCTGAGGCCATCGAGTAGAATGCTTGCTCGAGCCAGAATCTGACACTTTCTATCCGTCCAGGGCTTAAAATGTTGACCCTGGCATTTATTAATTCCTATTTCTGGCTGCTTGGGATGTTGATCCATTATATAAATAACAATAACTGTAAATATGTGTCTTGCTTGCTTAGAATGTTGAAGTATTATTATATGATATGTCCTAATCCCATCCAATTGATTTATTCCATTTTGGGTCCTGAGTTGTACTTAGCATGCCAAGAGTAAAGCTCCTATTACAGCCTGAAACAAATGCATTTTTAATATTGGAGGCTTGGATTACATGAAGGATCGTTTGCATGACCTTTATGAAGAGCAACTCATCACTGAATCCAAACTCATCCCTTGTACAGGGCTTTAACCTGACACTTGGTATACATCTTGGGAATATACTGAGGTTCTTTTAAAGTCTAGTTGGGTTGGATGTTTAGAAAACCCCGGTCTTCCTTTTTCTATGACCCGTCAGTGACATTCTCCTCATGGGGGATTATGAGCAGGTCTTTCTGGTGCCCTTTTTGCTTGGAGGCTCAGACGACCAGGAAGTGAACAAAATAAGGGCATCACCTTATACTCTAATAATATCAAACACCTAACAAGAAGAATGGCCTGTGGACCTTTTTTCTGCTCCAAAAAACATCCAGTTCTCTAAAGTTGGGAGGGAGGTGGATACCTTAATTTGGTTCACATAAGTTTTGTTTGCTGTTAGGAAGGCAAGAAAGGCAATTGGCTGAAGTTTGTGCAGTCGGTGGTTTAAGCATCATCATCATCTTGGAAAACAAGAACATAATTGAGGACCTCATTAAAGAACGACTGGTATCACCAGATTTGCTCTGAAGTGGCTTGTAAAAGTGATTTGGTAAAAAATTGCGCATTGACCAGTTTTCTTGTATTTTGAATTTTCTGTTAGACACAGACAAAATTTACGAATAAATCGTATTATTTGGGTGTTAATTATGCTAATTTACTATTTATGTTCATCCTGTTTACGCTGGACATTCACACACTTATCTGAAGTTAGGAGAGTTTACTGAATCTGATGTGGCACACAACATGGGGCGGCTGTGGCACATGAGGTAGAGCGCTTGTCCCGTAACCACAAGGTTGGTGGTTCAAACCCCTCTACCGGCAACATGCCGAGGTGTCCTTGAGCAAGACACCTAACCCCAAGTTGCTCCCCGGGCGCTTCATTGCAGCCCACTGCTCCTCCGGGATGGGTTAAATGCAGAGACATAATTTCCCCATTGTGGGCTTAATTATTATTATTATTATTAAACATATGAAAAAAAGTCAGAGAAAGTTAGGATAAGAAAAACAAAATGTTCTTGCATGAGGTCCAGTGTTTTTATGGTATAACACTAAAATGGGCTTACACTAGTGGGCCATTATACTGTATAGTGATGCGGTGTTATTATTGTACATGTTGCACTAACTTCCATGGTGTGGTTGCCCAAATCATTTTAGAAACAGCCCTCCTGCCGACAGAATCGGTTCACAAATTCAGATGAGGAATACATCTTTTTGACTGACTCAAACTTTGTTTCTCAAAGGTATAAAACCACAAAAATCAATTGCCAAGGGTGTGGTTAAGACAGAATAAAATCAACAGTTTTTATTTGAATTGTTGTTGCTACACCATGCCTCCGCCTGCTTGAAGAAACTGCAGAATGTATTCAAAATGCTCTGCAAGATAGCCTCCTGGTGCACTGCAGGGTGCATTGCATTTTAATTTGGCCCAAACTTTAAAATCTGTTGTGTGAAAATGTAACTGCAGGCATGAAAAGGCAGCAGACAAGGATGAGGAGTGGAGGAGACTGTGGAATGGAAGGGAAGAGTAAATTCTATCTCCATAGCGGTTCCTCTGCCTCTTTTCATTTCTAAAGTGCACATTCATATTACATTGCTTCTCATTTAATTTGTAGGCTGACTGGGCCTGTTGTGAATATAAGCCATGCTGAATGAGATTCAAATGATTCACTCCTCATGTAAAAATCAACCTGATATTCATTTTACCTGTCATTGGTTACAGGCTATGATATATTTCTGGATGTCATTTTAAAGTACGACATTAGATCACAGACTGACAAACACACCATGTGGGATTATCCACATGTATTCCATGCAACCAGTAACACACTGTGCAGTGCATTTCATGTCAAACACATTTTCCCGTTGTCTCAGTTGAAAAGCACCTTTTGTGCTAGTTAATCAGATTCATGAGCCATCAAAGCTTTGAGTTTGTCAAATGTGACAACAAAAAATACTCGTGTTGCACTCAAACAATTTGACATGTTTGATCACCTGACATGAATCATGTATCTCCTGAGTCTTTTGTGATAAAAAAGCAAACATGATAGTTCAGCTAACTAACATTCAAATCAAACATAAATATGTTTCCTCTTTACTGTACTGCAATTAATCAATCAATCAATCAAGAGAGTGTTGGTGAGTTGCCTAGTTTTCCTTCTGTAAATAGTTTCATGGAGAAACTACATGCAGTTACTCAAAACAAGGTGGATGGATTATCTTGCGTAACCGGGTCATTATTTCTAGAAAAGATAAATTGCTGTTGAGTTTCTCAATTTATTTTTTGTCCCTTTCAGCACTATCGCAATATCTCCAATATTAGGCGACTCACACCAACACAATCTACATTAGTAAATGTATTTTTTAACATGGGATGAACTGTCCCTTTAAACCAACATATTGCTGGAGCAATTGTGATATTTTAGGACATTGTTTTACTGCTTATTTGGTCATTGAATTTAAGAAAGTAATTAGCCAATAAGTGTTAATGATAATGATAATGATAATTGTATTTCACAGTGAAAGTAACTTTAAAAAACAGTTTATTCCTGACCAGTGTGCACCAGCTAGCAAGAGAGTTGCTTAAAAAGTTCTGATACTACTTTTAGAACTGTCAACTAGAAGTAACTGAAATAAGTAACAAATAACTAATGTTAACTATCCTGATGATTATTTGTTGTTCACAATGTAGCATAAGGGAAAAAACAGGGTGGAGGAGAGTGTTTAACCACAGGTGTGTAGTACTAATTAGCAAATGTGCAGTAGTGATCAAATAAGTGGTATGATGTAGTTTTTCCTGTGCCGATGAGGGAAGGACAGAGGATGTCGCATGTGCACAGATTGTAAAGCCCTCTGAGGCAAATTCGTAATTTGTGATTCTGGGCTATACAAAATAAACTGAATTGAATTGAATTGAATGTACGGATTAGGTAGAGAGTGACACATGTTGTTGTTCCCGTGCAGAGTAAATGAGCTGATAAATGATAAAGTGATATCAGATATGTGCATAGACTCACATACTCGCCGATACCTGATCCAGCATTGTAGGCTGTGGACTCTCTGTTGTAAAACACTGTGTAAAATAGTGGTGCACAGCATCTAATGCAGTTGGTGGAGATGGCAGTGCTACGCTGAGTGTGGTGTGACCGACTTGGTGACTAGTGACAACTGTGTGCTGGAGAATACATTCTAGATACACACAGAGCCTACCACATGAAGCAAAGTGATGTCCAAAAGGTCCAAATGAATGTGTAACCATAATAATGAAGTGAGCTTGTGAGGAGAACCCACAATACTGGGTTGCTCTGGTCCAAAGAGCTCTGCTCTGCCCTCAGCGTAGAGCAGTGATTTGATCAATCCGTTAATGAATGGGTAGCAGAAATTATTGACGCGTACAATGTTGTGATGTGACAGGCTTTTATCCAAATGAAGAATTGCTGCTGTCATTTCATTCAGCCCACAAACACAGGCATGCTGTCATTGACCACAGGCCACTTTGAAAAGGTGATGAGCTCTGTGGGATTCCCACAGGGCGGGAGGACGCTGAAAGAAGTCTCTTATCACTTCAGACGTATGCTGTTTTGAATGAGGTTATTTAGGCAGAAACTCTACAACTCTAAACTCAGTGTAGGAAATAATTACAGAGAGTGATAAAGGATTACCAACATCAAAATAAACTGGAAGAAATAGAAAACGACCTGGCAACATTGTCCTTCCATGGGATGTTGGAGGTCATGATTATTGACCACAAAAAAACAACAGATTTTCATATTCAATTTCTTCATTTCTGAAAGATGTTTTTCAGCAAACGAATTCAGCTGACTCACACAAAGACTGGCACCAGATACATGCTCAGGAAGATAGAGAAAGGCAAAATACGCTGAAGGACTATACAACTAAGATGTTGTCAGCTCTTATATACTTTAAATAGAGAGCTGCATGGATGATGCATTTATGTAGGCTCCCACTGGTTCCTTCAACAAAGAGCCAATGTGAGTGTTCCATAGGGTTTGGGATTATTGGAGAACATTTGCTCTGTGGCAAAAAAAGCTTTTATGATACTTGCAGGTTTTCTTCACTCAGATAATCTTCACAAATGAACAGAACTTTTTTGATTTTTGATGCATAAAATTTATAGGCAAAAGTAAAAAGCTAACAGATGCTATAAAGGAACCACCACTAAGCTAAGTGGACACTCGTTAGCAACCAACTTCTTTAAGACACATAAAAGCCTCTAAACTCACCTATTTTATGTCATAGAACAAAACGTTAAAAAGAGCAAAACTTTTGCACACCAGTAGGACAGGTGTGTAGGAGAATACCTAGGGTAGACAATATAGAAAAAAAAACTGACACACTGTCTTCTTCACTTCAGTGTGGTTTTTTTTTGTTAAAATATATTAAGCTTGTGTGAACCACAGACCTTATTTCAGATATATAACCAAAACACATAAAAAAACAAACCAAAAAAAACCCATTGACTTCGAGATGAGGGAACAGGAAGTGTAAAAATGCTGACTCATTTCTGGGTTTTAGGACTCATTCCTACAGCAGTCTGGACTATGTAACTGAAATGTGAAATTGTTGGCCTTTTTTTGGTAAGTTTAAAATCAACTGGTTGTCTAAGAGAAAAGATAAATCTACACAATATATTTGCAGCCTTAAAATGCATTAGCCATGAAATATTGAGAAAAAAAAAAGGTACGAGAGGCCCACACTACTAGTTATCATTATTCGGCTCATCAATAAAATGAACACATGGCTGAAAGTCACGAGTTGTAAATACAAGGAATTAAAGACCAGCTAAATCAGCCAGCAGGTGGTGCTTCACTCAGGCTGATCAAAAGGTTATATATTTACGCAGTGCATCACGCTACTCCATTTTGGTTTCACTTCAGTGCTGCTGTCATCACTTTGGACCGGATCCTGGGACAGATGATGCGACGGGTCCCATAAGAGAAGCTGCCTTTGAACTGAGAACGCTTAGAAGTCTGAAGGCAGGTGTCACTGTTTGTGCCTTCTACCAGCCAGTGGGACAACTAACCTAGTTTACTTCCACCTCAACAAAGCATGAGCAGCCCCCCCATGTGCTTTATAACACTTTTCCAAACGGGAACATTTGGATTCCTTTCTTGTTTCCTTCTCTTGCAGTTGGGTGTGCCTCTGAATTAACTATAACCACTGACAAGAACGCTGAACGTTACTGAGATATCTGTCACGGACGTCTGTTGTTCTGAGATGAGATGGCACATTGGAGAACTCGCTGACAGTGATTCCTTTGATGTTTGAGACGCATAGTAACTAGTTATGAAAGAAGAGTTAGCATCTATTATAGATCTGGTGAATGTTGGCACAGGAGCGGAGGCTTTGATGATGGGAGGTGTCAAAGGTTCAGGCTCATCCCACAATCCTGAGCAAAGCTGCTTTTCTTCCTTAAGTCTCACATGCATATTCATATCTGAAATTATGTTGGGTTTTTTTTTGGTTGATATGTTTTGACCACGTCGATGCTGTGCTCCGAAGTACACACTGTTCTGCTTAATACTGTTAAAGTTGTTGTAAAATTACTTTAAAAACACATCTCTGTGTGTATGTTTACTCGGAATGAATAGAAAAAGAGGTGTGTATGAGAATGTGTTGCTGTGTGAGTACACCACCGTGGTTGCAATAGGAACAATGGGAACAATGGTAACAATGGCAGCATGAAGAAAAAGAGTAGCAGTCGGCCAACTGAATATTGAAAGCTTCCAAAAAATCAACCAGGCAACTATTATGATTGGCTGCAGGTCCTCAGCAATTAGTCCCAGTGAAACTGTTCAATGTTATGAACTGGGTACATTTAATAAAAAAATAAAATAATAATTTGAATATATTATTTATAACAATGAGTGTTGTCCTTCAGTGCTTCATTCTCTGAGCACCAGAGGCTGGTGACAGAAACACACAAGGTGTAAGAAGTACGTTTCTCTGCCTCTCGGCTCTCAACTTCTATTCACTATATAACTCGCTTCTCCAGGTTGTGGCCTACACATTTGTCAACGGTACACAATGTTATGACTTTAAATATCTTGCAAGCATAATGTTAGCTTTCTGGCTCGTAGCTGAACCAATGGGTTCCATGAGCTGAGGGGACTAGAAATATCTCCTTACCAGGTTGCTCCCAGAAGAAAAAGTTGGATCCAGTGGCTCAGCTCACTTTGAAAACTTTTTTTTTCACTTTTCCTGACTCAAACCCAAAATCCTTGAATTTATTTCTCATTCTCATGAGAAAAAGCTGGCGTTAAAAGCTCCCCCACACATGTCAACAGTGCATTGTTTGACTTGAGAATGCCATAAATGTATAATTCAAATTCGAACAGACAACACTGTGGAGATACAATACAACTGCTCCTTGTGAATGAAGTACGATTACCAGTACAAGGACAGCTGATGTAAGAAAATAGAAAAAAATTGCAGTCAAGTTGACGTTAAATAAACACCCAGAGAAAGCATCCTTTTCCTCTTTGAAAAGCCACATGATTTCATTTTCTAATTAATTACCGGCTGCAACACCTTGGCTGTGCCGACATGAAGAGTGACATGTCCCCGGGCCCCCGGTCACATCCACCAGCAGCCCCGGTGGTAGAGCTGTGTTTTTAATCACCTGGCCACTGGCATTATCAAGTCGGAGGACCCGTCACCCACTCTGCACACAGACGCTTGTTCATTCATCTCTGCCGGAGGTCAGTGTGTCTGAGAAAGCGCTGCCTGCTGCGCCCCCTATCGCTGTGCGCCCCCCCCCCCCATTCAGAGCCTCTTAAAGGCGCCACGTGTTGCATTTTGCCCTCAATGAATCATTACCACTTTAGTTCTGTGGCATTAGTCTAATTGCTGTAAACAGAAGATGATTGCAGTAGCCTCTTCATTACATTTTGGCACCAGGTTTGGCAGGAAATGTATTGGATCAGTTCACAGCTACAGCCTCCGTTCATGGAACATATTAGGAAATGGTTTGACTTTGTACATACACAACACTACTACTGTTACAGTGCTCAACATAGTTTCAAATTGACATGGTTTTTTGGCTGATATAATAATAATAATAATCAATCCTTTATTAGTCCCACAATGGGGAAATTATTTCTCTGCATTTAACCCATCCCAGAGGAGCAGTGGGCTGCAATGAAGCGCCCGGGGAGCAACTTGGGGTTAGGTGTCTTGCTCAAGGACACCTCGGCATGTTGCCGGTAGAGGGGTTTGAACCACCAACCTTGTGGTTACTGGACAAGCGCTCTACCTCATGTGCCACAGCCGCTTGCCATTAGTCTTAAACACACAATTACCAAGAATAAACTGGGGGTGTTAGTCCTCAAAGATGAGCTGATTTTCACCTGAACCCTGCCGTACCAAAGTGGCGTCTGCGTCCATGTATCTCACCAACTCTCTCTGCTGTCCACAGAGACTTAAACTTACCTCTAAGTGAGGGCCCAGACGCCTCCGAAATCCGCAATCCTAGTGGTGCAAACCAACATAGCTGGAGGACGATGTCTGATACACAACAGCATATGGACAGAATACTTATATGTGATACAACATTGTTGTTGTAATCCCCCTCTCAGGCCTACACAACAGCTGTTAGCACCTAACTGTACACTAGCTAATTCAAGTAAACATATAGCCGCAGTCATCAGCTGCTTTAATGTTCCAGTTGGTTGCATAAGATAAATTGTAATAGAAACAGAAACCATTTTGTTGTGCAATGTTTTAGGAAAGAAATGTTGAAAAAAAAACTGGATTCAACGGAAGACCAGATAATGTTCTTGTTCAAGAAATGATAATGTTCAATAAACAACAACTATTAAGGACCAGGCCACAATTGGTTCAAAGAAGATAAACTGCCTCATATTTAATTGAGGATTGCAGATGAAGACATCTCTTTGGTCTAGATGTTGCAGTTATCAGGAACAAGTTGAAAAGCCATTTTGAACATACTGATTAAAGAAAATGGCACAGTTAAAATAGACTTGGACAAAAAAGCATATTCCCTTTTTGGATGGGTCTCTCAGCATGCTATTTTTGTATCGACAAAAAAAATAAAAATTCTTAAGATAATGATCACAAGAGATGGCCAAGGTGGTATTTTACTCTCTGAATATCTGTATTATATCAGCCTTTGTACTGGTCCAGACTAAAATGCAGGACAGATAATGTGCCCTAAATCATTAGAAACATTTTCAGGTAACACAATTAAAAACTTGAGTGCTTGGTGAAAGAAGTGATTACTTGGGTTTCGGTGTATTTTGCCATTTTTCAGCTTTCACCATTTTGCCTAAAAAGTCTCCAAAGTAAACAGTGGGTACGGAAAGTATTCAGACCCCTTTACATTTTTCACCCTTTGTTTCATTGCAGCCATTTGCTAAAATCGAAAAAGTTCATTTTTTCGCACAAAAGAGCTTGACGGCTTCCTGGGGCCAGCCATGGATGCCAGCGATAATCATGTTAATCCTAAATACAAGCAATGAAAACCAAATTTAATTTTAACCAAAATATTCACTACATTACACGCCTAAAAGGTATTACCCTCCCCCTCAGACACACTGCTCCTGAGCTGCCTGAAACGGCTCCATTGAATTCTCTCCTTAACTTCCGTAACTTTATGAGGTCATAATGTTACTGAAGTGACGTAAAACTCTCCGGCTAGCTTGGCCCGCCCTCAAACAACAAAAGAGAGAGACGAGGAAGAGTTTTTGAAATGTGCAATTTTGACCAATCACAACAGAGCGGGCTAGCTGACCAATCAGACCAGACTTTGCTTTCTGGAGGGAGGAGCAAGCGTTACAACGGAGCATTTCAGAGAGAGGGTGAGAAGAGGTGCTGCAGGACATCCGGGATGAGAAAAACAAGGAGGATTATGAGCATTAACGCATGTAAACATGTTTCAACTGTAACTTGAGAAAAAAATATGCACCCAGAAAATAGCACAATAGGGCCTGTTTAAATGTTTTTCTAAAACTTTATTCAGAACAAAATACAAATTCTAATTTTTGTTATGTACTCTTTACTTTAACTTTACCCAGATATGAAAACAAACCTATTTCCAACAGGCTCCAAATACAATGTTTTGTTTGAATCTAAAACAAGTTTACACTCTACTTCGACTGTATTTATCTGTGTGTGTGTAAATATTAATTGTGTCTATTGGGCAGACTCATTTGTGGGGATGAAAGCTGAATATAGTCAGCTAGCATTAAAGGCATTACACTAATATTAATGGCTGGACTCAGCACTGATCTTTGTCATTTCATGGAATAAGTGTTGCTTGTAATTGTCCTTCTCATAACACAATTCATTTTGTCATCAGTCCTGTGCCTGTAATCCAGTTTTGTGAATGGGTGCATCCTTAATGTCTGAAGAGAGTTGGAGCATCAGTTACAAGTAATTACCTTAAGGAGGGACTGCACAGCTCATTTACTTTCAGCTAAAAAAGAAACACAGTTACGATGCTGCTATGACTGTAGCCAGTTCTACACGTGATGTGTAAGAATTGTGTGTAGAATAGGCCTTCACATGTTTTACTGAATCACACGTGTTACTGAGTTATGTGATAAATATGATATAAACTAGGTTACATGTCAACAGCAAATTTTTGGATGGCATTTGGTGACCCAACTGAGCAATGCATGCTAATATAATTGGTAAATTCAAAGGTCAATGGGATGCACAGTAGCATGTCACTGCAGCTCTGATCCCCTGGCACGGGAAGTCATGTGACGGGAAGTCATGTGACCATGGTGTAGTTCCTTTATAGCCAAACATTAGCTTTTTACTTTTGGTGATTATATTTCCCTTTCAAAAATCTTAAAAGTGGTTTTAGTTGTTGGGATTATGTTTCTGAACAAAATGTGTAATATCAAAAATGTTTGTTTGCCTCATAGTTTATTGTCTGCAATAATCCAAGATCCAGTTGAAAACTCTTATGGGCTTTTTGTGGAGGGGACCAGTGTGATGCTAACTTCCTGTTGAAGTGATATGCCCAGTGAGGAAGTCTAGTTATCGTAATTTCCTCTCCATGCTGGTTGATTCTCCTGTAACACCCCTACCATGTCTCAGCCCCAAATATCAAAATAATGTTGTTTTTACTGAAACCAGTAAATCAAGCTTGTCCAGTCAGAAAGATGGAATTATGTCTTACTCCAAATCAGTCTGATGCCTGTCTAATGAGCGGTGTGGCAGAGATACACGATGAAGAAAATCAATCACGTATAACACCACAGCCAGCCAGAGAATTGTCAGATTTGTCAGCTAATTTCATGCTAATTGAGTCCCCAACCCGCGGGTTATTTTTAACCTCATCGCTGTTCTGATCACGTGGAGCAGCGAGCCCTTTGCTCACGTGTCATTAATTAAGCTAAAGTCATCAATCATGATTTTTTCTTTCTCCCCTCAGTACCCGCCAGGATCACTAACATATCGAAGAACGTCACAGTGAATGAGGGCAGCAACGTCAATCTCATGTGTCTGGCAGTCGGTCGACCTGAGGCCAACGTCATATGGAAGCATCATTCACCAAGAGGTAAGCCACAAGGTTTTTTGTTTCTACTGGATTTTTTTGTATTATTTGCTCTTGACTGTGCTTTATGTAAATGCATTTAATGGAGAAGGTGTGGTTTATACAGGTAGAACATAAAGATGAGCAAAATATCCAGTTGTACACTGGAGATATCTGTGTTCAGTTACAGGAAACAGGATTACTGGGCATAGCAAAAACAATCTTTTGTTACTATTTGGAGGTAGAAATCCAGGTGAGTTTGAATGGGATATATAGAACCAATGGTAGGATATTTTTTTTATATTAATATGTTTCCACATTATTATGTCATCTATCTATACAATCAAAGCCTCAATTCAGTTACTCTGTAATGCAGACATTTTCAGAAATAATTTATTTTCAAACTGAGATGGTAATTCAGACATTACACAAAACAAATGTGTCGGGCAAAGTTGCAACGGCATTACCTCGGTGTAAAGGTGACTGAGCCGCCCCTCCTACGCACTGATTCCCACACATTACACACATCAAATACTTGCTTCACATGAATATTCGCCTACGTGCGGTGCAGCCATTTACCTACAGTGGGATATGAATCTGTAGCTTTTGTGTTAATATAGCCACGAGAGGATTTATGATGAATAATTCACCGGCCTTAATCTATTGACTGAGGCCTTGTTTTCTTTTCAACTTGGTGGATTGCAGGGGTTGAAACTGCTCAACCTGTGGCCTGACAGGACCCGGCTCCAATCAACCATGATTTGGCTGGAGGCCACAGCTGCTTGGGTCTGTTGTGCTGTGCTGGCACCTCGCAGCCTGAAGGAGAGCCAAGCAGCTCTGTGTGTGAGCGCATGCATGTGTGTTCTGTGTTCTAATTGTGTCGGCTCAGGCGCTTCCCACCGAGCATTCAGCGGTGTGAGTCATGCGCTGCTTCTCTATAGGATCAGATGTTCAGCCTCCAACATGACATGAATGCTTACAGCCCAGCTGTTCCTCTCCTACACCCTGTAATCTAGAGCCGGCAGAATGTGCTTCTCACAGCCCAGTGGCTGTCCACCACCTCAGCCATGCATAGCATTTATGTTTCCTCAATATTTACTCTGAATATCACGATCGCCCCCCAACAACCCGTTTGTTTGAAGTAGGGATTTTAATCACATTCAAAAGGAAAGGGACAACTCTAATGACTCACCAGCCACATGGTGCCATTTACACTGACTTTATACTTCTTAAAACCCCTCTAAGGTCTGGGTTCAATTTATGTTTTTGATATACATAGAATTTGGCTCCAGCTTAATCTCATACTATCCCCTAGAATATTGCCATATTTCTCTCCAATACAAGTGACCAATGTGCTGTCATAAAGGCTGGTAAAGCTGCATGTATGCCCCTTCTAATGCTGGAAACCCGCAAACTCAGATTTTGTTCACAAAGTCAAAAATTAAGGAAAAACAAATGGAACAATAGACACTCTCAGTGTTTTATTTCAATTTTACAAAATTAAAATCATAGGAATTGTGTCAATAGGTTGTCATGTGGTTTGGAATTGCTCCAGCAGCAGAAAGAGAAGAAGACACTCCTCACTTCCAACCCTGAGCTGATGCACAGCAAGAGAATGGTGGCACATGAAGCAATAGAATCACCAAGTAATACACAAGCATGCAGGGAGCACGGTGTGATGCGTTTATATTTGTGTGTATGTGTTGTTGTCAGCAGGGTAGATAATGGCTTATCTTCCCTGACATTTGTCTGAGTTGCACTAATGGAAAGAGCGACTTTGTGGGGAGATGTTTGGGCAGCCGATGAAATTCTCTTTGGCAGTCAGAATCTTAAATGTTCTTTTCCTGCAGAGTGGCATTTTCCTGACTTGCTCCTCACCGTTTGCTTTTCATGTTTGTCACCAGCGATAATGGACTGTTCCCTCAGAGGATAGTGTTTGTGTCTGTTAGTAATACAGCACTAAAGGCAGCAGTCTTCTCCCTGAGTTAAACTGCATTTCTAGGAAGTCTCAAATCTGCAATGGAACTGCCTTCCCAATGTGATAGTTGTTTTTTCCATGGCATATCACTTAGAATGTTCACACCGGCATGGTGTTGGGAAGATGAGCAAATGCATTGTGGCATCTGATGATGCAGACTCATGCCTCACCTTTCACTGTGAGAGTGACAAATGACGGGAGAAAATTGGCTAACATGGAAGATATATGGAAATCCTGAAATAATTGCTATCCTAATTTGAGTCTGAGGTTTGTTAACACAACCTAAACTGAGTTATTGTCAGATTTCCCGTCACCGTCTAATATAAATCTTGTTTCTGCACTGTTTAATGAAGGGAGACTCTGAAGCCTCTACAGGTATATGCCAATAAATCTTACAATACAGATGGCGACACAAGTAAGAGCACTGTGGTCGTTAACTTAATATCAGTTTAAGTCTTACCTTTATTTTCTGCACTGAGAGACTCAGTCCCCATTTCAACTCAGTGTGTACTATATACATTATTCAGCAGTGTCCACTGAATCTCTGGCTGCTGGCCACTAGAAGGATTAGAAGATATATGGTTGGTGGAAAACAGTTTATTCTGGGGACAATGTGATATGGATCCATTCGACCCATTAAGACTCATTAAAGTGGATAGGTTGTGAATGTACACTCTCTCAGATGTCACTTGTGGCTCTCCATCTCAACTGAAAAATGGCTGTAATGTGTGCTGTCCTTTAGAGGTGCTGTGACTGAGTGGTATTGGTTATTTCTATCAGTTCCAGTGGAAAGTTGCCTGTATATTTTGTCACAAAAGAAACAGCAAACACTGATATGTGAGACCCATATAACACCAGTTTTGTACTGTATCCATGTTAAATATATACATGCTCTTCTTTCAATCATGTATCTTAGATATGCTGTTTGTGTATAGCATAATGGCATGATAATGATGATAATGATAGGATAATGCTTGCAGAACAGGCAGGTCTCATCCAGAATTCTTAGCAGTACCTATGAAAAATTATGCGCCTTAACTCTAGAAATCCCACAAAAAGGTAAATGCCACACGGAATTTTATTTTGAAAAGACTGTATGCATTTAACAAGCGGAAATTGATGCATTTCTGGCTTTCGTAGAAAATCGCCCAAAAATGAGTAACTATTTGAGGATATCATACAAAACGCAGCACACAATTGTAATAACATGATCCCCTAACATTTTAATCGCGCCATCGTCAGTTCAACATTTCAATTTGTTAACACTATGACCAAAATCCCGCAAAACTAATAAATTCCTATTAACTTCAGCTGTACTTTGCTACAAAGCTAAACTAGAGTGGTTAAAATGTTAGCATGCCAACATTAGCCTTCATCTCAAAGCATCACACTGTGTAAGTATAGCCTCACACAGCCAAGTGATGCTGTGCTAATGGACATTATCTGCCAGGTCACAACTTGTTCAATTTATTAAGCTTTCCCAACTTATTTTACAGTGACTGAAGAAGACACTACTGTAAGAGTAACCATCATTGCATTTATTTCTTCTCAACACATTATTAGATATGTAATTAAAGTATTCTGTGGAAAAAACCCAAGATATATCTATTATTTTAGGAAAGTTAGTTACTTTGCATATTATGTAAAATAAATCTATACAGAGAACATGAGGAAAAATGTGTTTGTTTTATCCGTATGTGTTTCCTTTAGAATGACTGACATTGTTGTTGCTATAGTGTATGGTACTTTAAATAAGGACCATTGGTAAACATTTGATCTATCCATTCTTATTTATCTATTTAAACTCATAGGCTGCAAGTGGGTGCTTTTGACTTGAAACTCCATACATTGGTATTCAAAATGATCATAAAAAACAATAACTAATTACTGCAATGATATGAAGTTAATAAGAACAAATTGAAGTCATGAAAATGTAATGATAGAATAAAGAACCTTTGAGATATGACAAAAAATAGGCCTTCATATAGCTTTGAGGTCTGCAGGGACCTTTGCTCGTAGGATGAGGGTTCATGTTTTCAAGTTTGAAACAAGTATGTTTTTTCCTACAGAGCTGGCTATATTTCTATTTTTCCCATGTACTAAATTGTTTTTTTTCAGTTTGGAGACCTGACAAGTAAATTGTGAGACATGAAGGCTAATCGTTTGAAAAATTGTCAGTGTTGACTGTGATTGACACAACCACAGCAGCACAGACAGATGTTGTCAGCAACTTGTCATTAGTCTCCTGATGAGTGTCATTCACAGTGTTTTACAGCAGAAATGAATAGCATGCTATTCGCAGCGATGTCGTCTTCCATTGAGAACACAATACTCGCCTGCTGACACTGGTGAAGCAGTTATTACTGGGAGATGAAAACGTATGTGTGCAGGTGTTTCTCACTGCAAAATGCAGAAGAAATGATCCTTAGAAAAATAACATTTCATGACTTCACAACGTGCCGCTATCACTGGGAAAAGACCTCACATGTATTCTGTCTTTTTAGATAGGGAATAGAAGACACATGCCCGTTTGATTGCCAGTTCAAATATTGATCAAAATTGGTGGAGAAGTGATTTCTAGGGTTTTTTGGAACAGACAGCTTCAATATCCCAACATCAATCCATAAATACAAGCCTCTAATCTAGGATTGGAGCTGGCAGTAACTGCTTTTAGAAGAAAATAGGCTCATCTCTCTGCATGGTTTACCTACAAAACTGTTCATTACAATGACAAGCCCCATCACATAGAAATAAATAGCTGGATGAAATAACAGGCGAAGCCTATAAAGCACTTTGTTTGCACAGGAAATAATGAATTCATCTGGCTGACTCACTCCCTACACACACATGCAAAAGGTGGTGTGCAGTTGGCATCATGTGATATTTTAGCCTTTGTTTACAAGTTCTTCCACATTCACACTTTGTCAAGACACATGTTATTGCCCTGACATTGGCTGATGCTGATTCTACACTCACTTAACCGACCCCCGGCCAGTAGGGGTCAGGTTGAGCGATGCCTTCATACATCACATTTGTTTTTCAGTTTGAATGATGTGTGTTTTATGACTCCTTACAGCCCATTAGTGTATAGATGGGGGTTTAGATGTGTGATGGGTTAATTGTAGGTTGTATTCACTCAGTCACACAATGCAGCAGTGGTGGCTGCAGACACACCTGGCGGAGATCTGTACTCCACTGGCTGTACCTATCTAGTTTCATTTGGTTTAGCATTTAGGGGACATTTTTGCTTGTGATCAACATATTTTATAGTAGCAACAGTATTTATACAGTAGCCCCCTCTTGTCAGTTCCCTTGCTAATTACAGCTGGTTAGATTGTGAGGCCAAACGATGACACACAAGGTGAAATACCTTTGCTTTTCGCTACTGGGCCTCAGAGTCAGCTCATGAAAGTAGAACTAAAATGCTGTGTTGTGCTGTGCAGATACAAGTTGCCTACAGGAAATAGCCAAATGAAGAATAACATGACATGGTTTGATAGCAGGGTGCATAACTCTTTCAATCAAATGTCCTTTTCTTCTTATATAGGTATCTTTAAAACTCCTAGCATGCAGGGATTTCCATTAAGTTGCTTTGGAACATCAAAGCTCTTCTTTGCAAACATTCCAATGCCTCTCTAGCTGGGCATCTCCAGGCATGAGGATGTGCATCAACTTCAGTGGACCCTCTCATGCTATTATGCCTTGCTCATTCTAGCAGGAAGAGATAATCATACTAGTGTTGTGCCTCACGGCAGCCTGGTTACGCTGACATAACCAAAACTGCATTGTCAAGTACATATCGAGGGGAATGTATTTTTCCCCAGATTGAGTTGTTTTTTTGACATATTACAAATATGATTCTAAGGCTTCTGCTAAAGCTTGCACTAGGAGGAGGTCGGAATGGATGACTGGGTCAAACAAACACAGGAGACCGCTGTTAGTGTCATGTGTGAATTAATTTAGTGTGTCATCTAAATAACATATTTTTAGCCAATCCTGCTGATGAACTAAACATAACCAAGTAGTGTTGTTGCCTTTTGAATAGTTTTGCTTCAAATTACAACATTAATCACGTTTAAAAGTACAGCCATAAATTGGGAGAAAACATGTTTCCTCCTTCCTAGCAGCACGTATTTTTCCTGTATTAATTATTTATATAAGTTTTAGATTTTTAGTAAACTTAAAATGTCCTTTAAATACACATGAAATAAACGGGGTAAAACAGCTCCATTCAGCACTCCCCCTGTAGCTAATGACATAATTGCTCCTTAATCTGAGCAAAGGCTGGCCGTGATATTCACATTCATTTGTCGTCTACTCCCTACCCATAGTCCTCTATTCCAAGCTCTTTAACAGCAACCACCTCCACAAGAATATGTCCACATGGTGGATACAGGATAGAGGCCGAGCGAACTGAAAGCCTCACCCTAAGTGGTTGAGAATGTGAATTAAAATCACAGCGAGTGGTTGGGCCTGTACAGCCCTGTTAAAAGGGAAGACCTTTGTGAAATAGAACAATAAATGATATCCTAATCATACAAGACACACATAAGTTTGCTCCTTTACTCGACTTTGACAATTTATGACCATTATAAAAGCCAAAATCAGAATTAGCTTTATTTTACCACAGGAAGATGAACCGAACAGTTATCGGAGCATCCCAAAGCTGCACGGGAGACAGAGCGACAGGCGTCCTTTAAAGTGATGTAGCAATGATCCAACCAGTCATAGTATGAACTGAACTCACTTATTTTATTTTGAGCATTTAGTTTTTTCAATAGATGTAAATTAATTTTACAACATAGACATGTTTTGGGATCTTGAGTTGTCAGAAAGAGTTTGACCTCCAACTAGATCTCACTCGGGTACCCAAAAACTAGTCGAATACATTCTGGCCGTCTATGGCTGCTTTCGCGGCTTCCCCTCCTCTTCTTCTTTTCCTTCTCCGTCTTTAGGTTCTTGCAGCCTAGACGTAGCAAAGGCGCATTACGGCCCCCACAGGCCACAAATAGAAGTTTGGATAGCTCAGAAGTCACAGCGCCTGTCAGAAAGAGTTTGACCTCCAACTAGATCTCACTCGAAACTAGTCGAATACCAGCGCCTGGTCAGTGCCCCTTGGGGTTTGATACCGACGCACCACACTTTCAACTGACTCCAACATAAACCCACGAGCGTCATTATTCGACCATCAGAGCAGCTGACGTGGATGCGTCAAACAAAAGTAGGACTTTCTTCCAAGAAACACCATTCTTGTCCCGTGCAAAACCAAACAAAAGTAACCATTGACATTTTGTCACGTCAGTACGTAGTTAGTCACTAAGTCCTAAGTTAAGTTAACTTAAACCACACTCTTTTCCTAAACCTAACTAAGTAGTATTTTTGCTTTGACCTTATTTCCTATGTACACAAAAGTTGTTTTTTTTAAAGAATGAATGTTATGAGTTAAAAACTGGCCCTCCTTCCCTGACACGTCCAATTCTGATGCTAGAGGGTCTGGGGGTCCTCCTTCAGAAAATGTTAAGTGTAAATCGCAATTCATTTCCTGCAATCTGGGCAATTATTCTGCATTAATATTTGGTGGGTTGTCTTTATATATGTACAGAAAAACACAAAGTAATAAAGGAATATAATATAGAAAGGCTATTAGGTATTCTGTATTGCTTTCAAATATTTATCTCCTGTAGATCAACTTTCTCATGGTCAAAACCCATGTAGTGATTTACTCTTCCCTTCTCTTTCGTCGCTCTGACCTCTGACATAAATGTTCATGTGGCTCCTATTCATGTCAATCAAAAGGAAATTCCTAGAAATGTATTTATAAACCCCTGGACTTTAATAACTCATATGTTTTTCAGCAAGATTTCTGCTCATGTTCAAACTTTCTGCATTTTCAAAAACCTTTCCAAAATATATCTCTAGGTATATTCGTTTGGTATAAATGTCTCTAGGTATGGGGAATAAAGTCATAATATTTCGATAAAAAATCGACCTGCTCTATAAAACGGAAAGTAAGATAAAGCACTTCTGATCAGGCATAAATGCCACCTTTATTTAGCAAATTGTCCACACAAATATTAACTTCCTAACCTCTGATAAAACGCAAGCTGTATCCACTTCATCATAAACATTTAAATCAGCAGTTGAAACCCCCCGAGCTCAGAGGAGAGGACTGGACTGTCAGCTGCTGACACTCATGCTGTCAGCTAAGGATTGCAGACCACACCAAATAGCATTAAAGCAATAATCCTGTGTGTATATATAGTGCATCATCATAAAGTTTTGTGTGTAGAGGAGCTACAGTGAACACTACTTTGCTGTCACGGTGCTCCACACACTCTGCCCTCTCCAGTCACCTCACCACCACTGATAGCTGGTGTATTGATAGCTGTCAGTTTTACGTCATTCAGAAGCAGAGAGACGGTGGTCTTTTTACCAAAGAATTACAGAGGTCTGCAACTCGGTGACCTCATAGATGGCTACGGCCATGCTGAGTACACCAGCGACACTGCTCCTCTCTCCCTCTGCTAAATGTGTGTGTGGCAGTTCAGTCTAAAGATAATGTGAACGAGTTTGCTCAAATATTGGTACGGAAATGTCCAAATGCAAACTTACGTCCTTGATTAGAGCCGTGCCTACCTTTAATTCTGTCCATGAAAGCTCTTAGAGATAAATTATTCAACAGTTGTGTTTGTGTTTTAACTGATGTATAATTCCATTGCAATTCTGGGAGAATATGAATAAACTATGAGTACAGATTTGAAAAAAATAAAGGTCACTTGAAAAATACAAATTTTTAGCTGCATACCATGGATGTATAAAGACTTATAGTATACAGCGTTGGAGGCAGGCCCAGTCGATTCCTATGAAAGTTGCTCAATGGCGCTGTTATAGCCTAGATAATGTGTCCAGGGGGACACAGGGAGTAACATAACTAGTTAGTGTAAAACCTTAGCAGAAATTGAAACAAATGAATGAACGTCTGAAACACTTCAGAAACACACAGAAAAGTCTTCCGAGTATACAATGACTAAGATCTGCCGTCGATCTTGTGAGCTATGGGATCCAGAGAGCAAGTGCACCAGCGTTTTCTTTAACCACGCCTCTCCTCTCAGCCCTCAGTCCAGCCTCGTTCTAATACACATGAACGGAGGAAAGAAAATAACTCTGGATCTGGTTATTAGTTTATTTTACAACTTTTAGGACCTCATTGTTTAAAGAAGGGCTATTCAAATGTTTGTACTGGGAATCTGCTTAATTAGAGACGTCTATTGCCTAAAGTAAGGCTATAGGAAAAATTATTTTTGGGATCAATAGAATCACGTGCTGGACCCAAAAACTGATTTTCCACCATTTGGCCACAATGTATAGTTTGGTTCAAATCTTGGCACTCTTGGGGGCTTGCTTCATACTCCCCAACAGCCTTAGCCTATAAGCCTGTAGGTAGACTGAGAGGTTAAACCCAGGGCATTAAAAACACTAAAGGATGCAACTATCAACTTTTTAAACCCCGATACGGTACTGGCCTTTACCGAGTACCGATCCTGGGATCATTGTTTTATGTGTAAGGCAACATCATTTTTGACTTAACCATAGCCTTTCATTGTTTTACTTTGATAACTAAATGTAACAAATACATCCACAGATATAAATTTACAAATTGTTAAAAAAAATAGTTTGTGTAAACATTTTTAATGCAGCAACAAATAAGTCAAAACTTCAATTCAAATTCAGGTTACAGTATATAAACATAGAGTTGTGTGGTATAGATTAGCGACATTGTTACCAATACCGGATCCAGCTATTTGGGCCTGATATTCAATATCAATATCTGTTTCAGTGCATCCCTATAAAAACAGCAAAGCACTCGTTAGCTCATTGTTATGAGCACAGTCTTAGCTGAAGTTAACTGATATGAGGCTGGACTATTGTGTCTGCCCAGTAAGAGGACAATGTTAACAAATAATTCAGCAAGAAAACAAAGACAATGCCTTAAATAGCTATGTTATTGAAAGTGAAAAATAATCTGTGTATTGTCCCCGTGATTCCGATCCGCTCCTAATTTGAATGGCCTCTTCTTTCACAAATGCTCCACCCTTTCCACAAGTTTCATTAAAATCATGCCAGTGCCATCCTGATGACAAACAGACAGTTTGTGAAAAGTGAGGAGGACTTGATTTTATTAACATGGCTTTGGTGAAGCTAGACCCAGTTATGGGGGCTCTGGGGAACACAAAAGCTGTAAGAATACTGAAATAAATTGAATTACTGGGCTTTACCATACGCTGTGCAGAGTAAAGGACATTGTTTTGAGAGGAATAGAGCTAAACGACGTAACTAAATATAATTTTTGGCAAAACTTATGGATCAACATAGTATATCATGACGCAGTTCCTCACAAAGCAGAGACAAGCATTTTGCTGTAGTTTTTGCACATCAACCAAGATGTCAGCAGCTATAAATGCCAGCTATCATTTGAAATGTCACCAAGGACAAACCCTTGATTCTCAAGGAGCAGTTTCTGGGCTCTGTTAGTCCCTCAGTCAATAGAGTTCCAGTTGGACACCGTTATCCACAAGAGGCTGGGGGAGCCAGAGCCCGTCTACGAAGAGCCTGGGCACTCCCTATACGCCCATTGTACCGATTTTGGTTGTAGTTCCATGAGACATCCACTGGGGGTGATAGTCCAGATTGAATGGGAGTCTATCGGGGCTAAACGGCTAATTATGCCTCTTTCACCTGCTTGTCGTTGAAATATCGCAAATTTTATTGTAGATTCCGCAAGTTCAATATAGATTATGGTTCAAAAGTCAAATGAGTGAGTACTTATGTCCTTTCGATTTCTTACAGTTTGGGCCATTATCGTATACGCTAGCATTCTGCTAATGAATGCTGATTGGTCAGGGACGGACTTGCGACTGATTACGACCAGAGACCCCTCTTGACGGCATCTGAAGCTGAAGCGCATCGGAAACATTATCTTAAGGAGGACTTTCCTCGAAGTTATTTTTGCGTACTGTATTTATATTATATATATATATATATTATACTATTATATGTTAATAAAAGGAAGTGCCAAGTGATTCAGAAACTGCCGTAAAGCAGTACCTCTGACAGTGTGACGTCATCGCATTTTTTGAACACCTTTTTAGAACAGATACGTGACCTTAAAAAATGCAATATTCAGCTGAGTTTATTATTTTAGCCCCACCCTTTGATAGCAACTTTCAAATTACTTGACAAAAAATTACATCGTGAGAAAAGTGGATTCTGAGGATAAAAGCTCCCATTCATTCTGGACTCGTTACGAGCGCCCCGCATGGTCAAAGATTATTACTGCAACCAGTCCGGAAACCCGGAACTAATCCACAAGATATTAGGGGGAGCTTGATGTAGGCCAACCCTCTCTGGACAATCATATCAGTGAATCAGAAAAAAACATAAAATGCAAAGATAAAAGTATGCCAGCCTGAGTGCTAATGTAGAACCCTCATGTTCCCTGTGGGGCAAACACTCTCATGATAGCTGACTTCGCTTTAGAATGCTTTCACAACGACAGCCTCTGTGGAGTTGTTCAGAATCTCTACAGCCTGCTTTTATTGTTTTCTGAATGGTGAGAGAGACAAATGGAAACAACAAAAGATTAAGATACATGTATTTCTCTTTGTTTAGTAATGGAATGAGACAATGTGAGGACAGAGTCAGTCAGTACTTAAACATTATGTAAGTGTTTTGTGGAGTTTCTGATGTAAGAACTATGACTCACCATTTTTTAACCATTTAGAGTATTAACAATTTATTTACAATATAAAAATCTTGATTGTAGCCAAATGAAAGTGTGACATTCTGTCAAGAATTAGCTCAACTTGCAAGTTCCTTACTCCTGAGGCAGTCTCATCTGATAAAGACATTTTTTACACCGCCTCTTATTTTCCACCATCCACAGCACCGGTTTCATTCAGGGGTCTTAAATGCTAGCATTTTCTAAGTCCCTTTTGTTGTCAACATGATGGTGTGAACACTGAGCACTGTTGATTGCTTTCAATAAAATGTGGCCTTTATCATGACAAAGTGTACCCGTGTCAGAGGACTGAGTTTAACACGATGAATATGTTGCTACAATTCGGCGCTACAGTGCAAGTAAAATACAAAAAAAGCAGCTACTCAGGCTTCTCTCTTATAAAACTGGGTCAAACTAATTGGCACCTGATTGCCACCAAATAAAGAATTCATTGGCATGGAGACTGAACTGTGCTTCACATAACAGAGCTACATCCATCTTGGAATGATTTAAAAAATCCTCTTCCTCATGTATATTCATGACATTTTTTTACTTTGAAAATGAGGATTTAAAGAGACCTCTGTTGCATTTTAAAACCATTATGCTTATAACAAGGCAGTGTTGAAGAACACAATATAAACCATAACTTTAGTTTTATTGAACTTTTTATTGCTTTTGTTTCCATATATAAAAAAACAATAAATAGGCAAGGTGTTTAACAGTAGGTAGCACATGAATACAGCATCGGTGTAGGGTGTTAGTCAGATAATGTGAGGGTCACCAGAATATAGTGACCATCTCAAAGAAACTGTTTAACCGAGATGAACCATGTCACAGTGTTAGGAGATCTGATGCATTTTGTGTTAACAAAAAACAATGAGTATTGTAGACTTTTGATCTTAATAGGTTTTGCTCATGTTGAAGGTCCTGTGTGGCAGGACAAGCAGCCAAATAATAATGGAGAAAGGATGAGAGCGAAGCAATTGTTACTGTTCAGACAGTTCGCTCTCAGCAGAATGATTAACATATAAATTCACATTTAATTTCAGTGAGTTAGTTTGACAGATTTTTACCTTTAAATTGTCTATAGCCAAACACAAAAACACATTTCACCAGAAACTGGCAGGTCAAACTAGCCGGAAGGAGTTTTACGTTACTTCCTTAACATTATAACCTCATAAAGTTACAGAAGTGAAGGAGAAAATTCAATAGAGCCGTTTCAGGCAGCTCAGGAGCAGTGTTTCTGAGGGGGAGGGTAACTCCTTTTAGGCTTGGACTTCAGGTTTTACACTCTACGGACCTTTTACATGTACAAACATATATTTAACACACTAAAGAAGAGAGGAAAAGTGGAAAAGCATAATAGGGCCACTTTAAAATAGGAGCGGGAATTTCCCTCCATGAAGAATGTGTACAAGCTCGCAGAACTTAAGTTAGCCTTAGCCGCTAGCTCCGGCCGCTAATACTGTAGGCTACAACTCACAAATACTGCTCTATATTAACACATTAGTAAGGCACACCTTCTATACCACAAACTTACATACTTCATACGATTCATAATGATATTATTCAGTGGGCTGATAAACCAAACTAACCTGTTTTACAGGAGAAAGGATGCTAACGAAGCGCTTGACGAGAAGCTAACGTACTGTAGGTAATGGCATTCCCTGGGGCACAAACGCTCTGCTACTGCCCCCCCACTGGCCTGGACAGGATCCAACACTTTTCCATTTACAATGGAAAAACAGACAATATTCTCAAAACAGTTTATTTTATATTACTATATGACTAATACACAAAAGAAAATTGTGACTGCATACTGTGTGGGTCACACTCAGGTAACATGATAAGACAAAATACTTTATAAACTATGGTAGAATGAAGATATTTTTTGGGGTCTTAGATAAAACTGAATTCGGGTTTCCATGTATAGCTGCAATATGTGTATTCAATGGAGCTGTAAATGATAAGCATTAGCTATAAGCGTTAACAATTGATGGGCCAAGATAAATGTCATTAAAACACGATAAAATCTTTGTTTAATTAACCCCAGCGGTTTTTCTGTTCTTACTTTAATAGATTTAAACTGTAACCCCTAGACAGTGTTATTAGATTGTGGGAAAGCAGAGAACATTGCAGGTAGATAGTTTGTTAGCTGCTTGTGGAGAGTAAGCTAGTTGGGCTCGCAAGATAAACTTCTCAATTACCCGGTGCTCTGTGAAAGACAAAACGTCTACATTTTACAGCCACCTTTCAGGTCTACACAGAGCGATCAATTTAAGATCAATTCTATAGCTCACAGGCAGTCACTGAAGAGGTCATTTATTTTTGCCTCTATAGTAAAATCTCCCCCTAGGCAGTAACGGAATGAAATTAAGTTCTGTCTTTTGAACTATTCACTGATGATCTCTGTTTTGTCCTTTGACAGTACAAAATTTGGAGGTATCCATTCATTGATATCTGAAGAGGAAGTGAGTACGATAAACACTTAAACTGTCACAAAGCAGTAAAACCATTTAATGGTACAAAAGAGTCATCAGCCGACTGTGCTGACTTACTTTTGAAGACCTTTCATAATCATATTTATTTTTCTTCTAATTTTTAGCCATTAGCCATTAGCCATAGCTGTTATAAACCCAGGAGTGGGGCTCCATGTGTCAACACACAGATAACCGGTACCTCAGACAAGTGCAGCACAGCTATAATCACAGCTGAGGGTCACTAGGGGTACCAGAGTATCCAGGAAGACCATCCGGAACTGCATCCACCAGTAAGGGTTGAATGCAATGGGAGCAATACAGGTGCCAGACACCATTGGTAACGCTACCATGTGAACTGGACCTTACTACAATGGGCTTCGGTCATGTTAACGGATGAGTCCCGCATCACTGTAGACCGTACTGAGGGATGTCATAGACCTCCATCATCATTCCTCAGAACTAGCAAAACACCCCTAACTTCATCTTAATAGATGACAACCCTCCCCCCAATCGCGCTTGAATAGCCACAACACATTTCCAGGAGGTCGGGGTGCCACTTATTGATGGGCCAACCCTGGATACTAAAAGGATTGAACACCTCTGGGACCATTGAAAGGACGCCTGGAGCAATTGGCATAAGGTAGTTAAGAAGGGCCTAGTGCACACTAATTAACAGCTATGAAGCACGCACACACACACACAAACCATCATATTGTCTTGTCAAATGATCCGTTAGAGATTAGACATTGGACAACTTCAATATACGTATTACCCAGCAATCATCATTGCATACCTGTATATGACGAAAAAACCAAGGTCGACTATTCATTTAATTGATTTGTTTTTCAATGTTTCAAGTTTGTTTTGTTTATGTATAATAAGCAGGTGTATTTCTGCAGATGAGATTTGAGTGGCTTGTTAGGACATGAATTTCTTTCAATACATTGGTGGAGGGGCTGCTCGCCCCCTTCCCCCAGAGTCCAGTCTCCCTGGAGCCGGTTTATAGATTCAGAATCAGGTTTAAAGAAACGTCCTACCTCTCATCTCAACAACACCCCCAAAACTACACACAAGAGGACAAATGCATAATGTATCACACTTTTTAGGGACACTTTAATCTCAAGAGAAAGTATGTGACCACAGTGGTATCTTTTTTTAGGTTTTTACTGTCGTGTGGGATTAAATGTTCAAAAACAAGGGAAAAATACAATACAGTTTGTGTGACCCATTTTAAGTGCTGAAAAATCCAGATCCAGCCTTTAGTTTTGACAGCAGTGTCTCTGTGGCAGACAGCATCCCAAGCATTACTATTTATACAGCCTGTGTTAGAGGCCAAGAGGGGGGGAAACCAAGCTCCTGCCTCGTGGAAGTGAAGTTCCCCTTGAAACCTATTTGAGAACAATTGGCAGTATCATTCATAAAAAAAATTAGAAAAAGATTGTTGGTCATTTTCAGTCTCTACAGTTAAACTCACTGTGTTGCAAAACAGAAGGATACCATTTCTGTAGAAAGATCACTATGGAACTGTAACCCAATTACTATGAATCAGACAGGCTCTAGCTATGGGAATACATCTTGAGATGCTGATTGTAAGCCAGCCAGGGAACACACAGCGTTGGCTAGTGCAAATAAAGCGTATAACATTAGAGGAAAGCATTCCAATAACCCGTTCTATGGCCTGTGTACTTTAGGAAGTCTCCAAGCAAGCTTCCATTTTTTACATTTATTTGCCAAGTACACTTCTAAAATCACAGCGTGGGAGTGTGGGGTGTTGTTTTGCTGTTAGAGGTGGGCGGAAGTTAGTACGCGGTTGTGTGAGTACGGCAATGCTGAGGCAGGTGTGTGTTTGTGTTTGCTTCGCAGTGGACCTGTAGGGCTCGCTTAAACTTTCCGTTTCACCCCGCCACCCACACAAGGAGCAAAAGGCTGTGAGAAAGGAGCCCGAAGCATTCACGAGAAGCACGGGCAAGGGTCAGAACAAAAAGAAGGGTCTGAGTGCAGAGTCTGAGTGAGACAGAGATGAAGAATGAGAAAAAAAAAACATTGAGGAGGAACAGAGGGGCACAGGGGGCTAAAGGGACGATTAGTGCACCAAGGAGCTCCCAATTTGCTCTTAGCGGTGTCTCATCCAGAGTGTTTTGCAAGCAGTCATCAGAGTGCCTCAGACAGGTGCAGACTGTTCCGATTGAATGGCTTCTGCTCGCCAGTCCTCAATCATTAATCACAAAACCAACGGCAGTCATTTCCCCTCCAATCTAAATCATTAATAACACATAGTAGGTGGATATTTGCACTCACACCTGTTTCCCTTTTCTACATTAGTAGAGGGGAGGGATCAGTTCGTCTTATCTTGTGACTGAGGGTTAGGAAGAATACTGTTTCCTAATTAATTGCTATATATCATCATAATGAGTTGTTAAAATACCTTTGTTGTAGAGGGCTTTTATCTTGAGGGAGGGGGAACCTGGTTTAAATCATTTGAATGAGATGCCTGTTCGTTTGAAGATCTTTTCAATGAGAAGCTCAGCAAAGGCAGCTTTGCTGAATAAAGATCACATTGCATCAGGGAAATTCAACCTACATGTCCATACTTTAATACACAATACCCTGCCCCATTTAGACTTTCAAGGAGGTAAAAAGAAAGTGTGCTATAATAAGATGGAATTATTTTCAAATCCACCAAACCCCATTTTGCAACTCATGGCTAAGTATGTGACTCCTTCTATGTTTGCTTTCAGAGTAGTAACCTGACAATATGTTAATCCTCCACTGGGAAACCTCCCCACCAATGACACTGAACCACTGGAGGTGTTCCTATTCCTGCTTACTGAATCATAGATGTCCAAGAAGTAAGAAAACCCAGAAAGTTATAACAAGTCATTTAGGCTTGAAGGACAGAATATTCTTTATGAAACCAAGATCTGTTTCAGTGTCGGTTTTTAATCAAGAGTTCTTCCTCTGCATACTCTGAAGAGTCCTCTTCTGCTTAAGAATTCAGAAGAGACCATGCCTTTGTTGCCCTGCGCTCACCTCTACAACAGCTTGTTTCACTTCAACAGTGCTTTGACTGTCTTCGGCGAGGCATGCACAAATCAAAGTTGATATTCCACCATAACATGCATCAGTGATTCTCAATGTTTTGTTTTTGCAGAAAATAGTGTGTTTAATCCTAGGTTCCATGCAAAACCATTGATGAGATGAGATAATTTCATCATTCACATTGAAATTGACAGCTTTTAACCTTGAGCATGACATCTTCCAATGTAATTAACTTTTTAGTCGTTTGTTAAATTACCAAGGCAGACAGTTCCTCATCTTCAGAAGATTCTATAGAATCCATGAGAAACGTCAAGCCTTCTGACAAACAATCATTATATTACACCAGTCCAAATTAAATTAGAATTCAATTCTGCTAATATACCACTACCTGCTGTATTATGCTCAGTGTTTACACATTTGGTCAAAACGATATTACCAACAAGCAACAAATACTACTACTGCAGCACTCCCTACGTTACTGTATGTATTTTTTCAAATCCTGGTGTAGTCCATGCTGAGGTTACAGCTCTACCCAAGGTTTGACCAGATGCCGTGAGTTTTGAATCTGGCCCCATGAAAGGCAGATAATTAGTTTAACTCTCATCCTACAAACATATTAAACATGCAAGGTCTACCGACTGAGAAACAAGTACTGTAAGAAACAACCATCATAGCAAATCGTTAACTTATTTCCTTTCAAAACCTAATTAATTATGTAATTAATGTCAACATGTACATTTGATGGTAATTGATCTACTCTAACTGCACATGTACACTATTATGATGACTACTGGCCAAAAAAGAAGGAAAAAATAAAATGGCGTATCAAGTCAACGGAGCAACTAAGGAGTTGACAACCTGTTTCCTGTCAGACGTCAGTCAACCGCTGCCAAGGAAAAAACCCATCCAACGGCTTGAAGCTTAGACACAACTATATTCAGAAACATTGTTTCCTCTTTTAAAAATTGAAACAATGCTAAATAGCTGTGGTTTGTGTTTTCACCACAAACCACCACCAAAAGATAGTTTAACTTTGACCATGTGTTTAAACTCAATTGTCCCTATATGACATAATTGTTTTTGTGTTGTTGGTTAAAGGAAACTTTCAAACGCCTGAGAAGATAACCCTGATGTTGTCATCAGGGTTATCTTCTCAGATCAGGGTAGAGACATTAAAAGTATGCAGAGCTTGATGAATGTAGAAGGTTGATGAATCATTCAACTGCATGGTACTAAATAGCTGGAGTACTCTCCTAATTATAGGACATAGTATAAGTTATAGTAGTTCTTTATTTTCACCCATTACTCTTGTGCTTTTTACAAGAATGGAACACGCCTGTGGAGAATCTTAAAGTGGCCCTATTACGCTTTTCCCCTTTTCCCCTCTCTTTTAATGTTTTAAATATATTTTTGTACATGTAAAAGGTCCGTAGAGTGTAAAACCTGAAGTCCACTCATAAAAGGAGTTACCCTCCCCCTCAGACACACTGCTCCTGAGCTGCCCTAAACAGCTCGATTGAATTCTGTCCTTCACTTACGTAACATTATGAGGTCACAATGTTACGGAAGTGACGTAAAACTCCTTCCGACTAGTTTGGCCCGCCCTCAAACAACAAAACAGAGAGATGGAGCTTTTTTTGCGGTCGTCATGTCGAGAAGATGCTGTGCTCTGCTTCGCGAGGGGAAATGTCCTTTGTTTGGACTTCCCAAGGCAGATGAAATGAAGCTACATTTTATTTTTAACACTTTGCCAGAGCAGTACAAGGAAAACTTAATGTTGTGTTTGCTGTATCTCTGCTCTGGAAGACATTACAGTCATTTAGCAGACGGGGCTGAATTCTGTTTGTAAGGGGTGGGACATTTCCGGCATATGCGAAACGTTGACCAATGACAACAGAGCGGGCTAGCTGACCAATCAGGGCATACTTTGCTTCCAGGATGGACAAAATGCAATAGATGTCATGTGAACAGAATGAACAACATAACAGAGTTACCACACATTATAAGAGTAGTAAGCAGAGTAACGAAGGAAAAAATTAGGACTACTTATAATAACAACGACTATAGTAGAATTATAATAATGATATAGGGACTAGTAATAGTAATGTGACTAATAATAAAAATGGAAGTAGTAGTGGGAAGTAGTAGTGGGTGTCAGCCGGGTCATGGCAGGAGGCACGACCATGGTCCAGATATAACCACCATTGTTTTAGCATAGACATCAAAAAACAGGCCTGTTATTAGAATAAAGGAAAAGCATGGTTTACAGTCACAAATTAAGTGCAGCTGGAAAGTTGTGAAGCTGGCTAATTTGGAAGGACACATGCCAGCACATATCATTGTGGTGATGTGGGAACAGATTGCCTACCTGGTTGCAGAAGGCGAGGTTGAACAGTTAGTAGACTTTAACCACACCTTGCAGGAACTTCAGCCGGTCCCAGATGCAGAAGCAGGTGTTTTTAACAGATCTAATCAATAATGCAGCAGCTCCTTGGAGGATCCTCTCCGAGCCCAGCTGGAAGATGTCTCTCAGTGTTTGTTAGTAAATGTACTGTAAGTTTGGGGAACAAGATGGAAACTACCTCAACATCCACTCCTTGAACTTCTTTTATATCCTCAACACACAGCACATACGGCAGCTGAGCCATAAATCAATCTCCTATAAAGACCTCTGATGATTGGCCTTTTTTCCCCCAGCCTGAGTTACAGCACTTGCACTTCATAACTCCGGCTTCAAAAGGCTTTTTAATTCAGTCAGTGGTTTTAATTTGAAAGGGCCTGATGAGGGAAAACACCTATTGATTGATCATTGTGCTCAGGAAAGGTCATGCATTTGAAATGAATGAGGCAAGGGGGGGGGGGTACTCAGCAATTAAATTATGTTGCAGCAGGAGGCAGGGTTGGGGAGGCTTCGAGTAGAAATAAACAGCACATTCTGGGGGAGATAACATGACCCATCATCAAAGGCCCATGCAAGAGAAGGAAAAATGATTCTGCTGTCAGAGGAGCCGGAGGGAGGGCATCATGGCACAAAGAAAAGACACAGACAAACGCACACAGAGAACACAGAACAAAGAAAAGCCTGCATGCAAAGATACACACAGAGGCACATGTTCTGTGTATGGCAATTATGTTTTTGTCTTTGATTTTCTGCAATATGGGAGGGAACATACAACTTTAAAAAGTAGTATTTAATTTGAATTTATTTTGATTATGCTTTGGTTTTTGCTTTAAAAAAAGACTTGAAAGCATCAACTAGTGGAAGTAGCTGATGCCACTGACTCATCAGAACTACAGAGATTCTCTTCCGGTGGACTTCAACGATGCCCACATGGCTTTCTGCCTTGTGTCCCGGCTCATATTCTTCCTACAGGAGGGACACCTGCTCCTACAAAGTCCATGGTTAACTCTAGTTTCATTACAGATTCTCAGCTCTCGTATCCAGAATCTGTATGGGCCTCAGCGAACTTGAATGCATGAGCGGAATCATCATGGCCTTTTATATTCCAAAATATTATATTATTATGGCCACTGCTGCTAGGTTTATTTGTGAAAACGGTCATTTACATGTCGCTAATGTTGCTGTTGTGCGCGTTGTGATATGTGTGTGTGGTTTGTGTTGTAGGAGGGGAGGCTGTCATACACACATGTTTTGGTGATAACTATCACTGTTTGCTTGTTGCATTAGCTGGTCTAAGTTAGCGTATTATTTTGGTTTCAGAGCTGTAAGTGTAACAGGTAACATTTGCAGTACTACAGGAGAGGACACTTTCCCGATAAGGGCAGGGGAAGTCAGAGGGACTAGGTTCAAGAGTCATGATTCGCTACTAAACAAAATTCTAGGAAAAGGTCTGGCCTTTTTTTCCCCCAATAATACCTACCTTTATAATAAAGTATGGTTAGTTATGGTTAGCTGTGGGAGAGTCAAGATTAAAAATTGAAGTGCTGTTCACAATTTTTACAGACCTTGATGGTGCTCACGTGTCGGCGTGAGCACCATCAAGGTCGCTTCTAATTTCTTCAAGCAATATGTCAGGAAAGTCCAACATGGGAGGACTAAACATCTATGAAAGATCTATTTGTTTGCAGAGCAGAGACAAGGTCGCAAATTTTGTTCAAATGAGAAAAGGTTGCTCTTTTAAAATACAGACACAGATCTCCTGCAAAGAATTCTAAAACTTTCTTTTCTGTTCTGAGTTTTTAATATTCCACATATCCAGGCCAACATTTATTACACATGTAATCTCTCTGAATCCAAGACTGACACTGTGGGAACTTCATTTGTACGTGTATTTTAGACACACTCACATGTAGACTCCTTTGGGTTGCTGAGTCAAATGCAATACGTTTTTCCCATACGTTCAATAATATCACACTCAGCAGTGCTAGATGGCAGAACATCTCAACGCATATTAACATTGCTTTGCAAGCTTTCAAGTGTATTTTTGTGCTCAGGGTTCCTCTCCTTCCACACAACTTGTGTTTCTTTGTTCGTTACTTGTCAGACGTTTAAATAACCTACATACTGGCAAAGTGAGTCCATTTTTTCATAATTAAGCAGTCATCTTGCCATAATTAGGGCATTGTGAAATAAAGTGTAACCATTTTTCAATATATAATTTGTTATGCCCTGCTGAGAAAGCTAAATTTTTATCGCCATATATCAAATTAGACTGTCCCCATTCTGTCAAGACACAGGAAACCAAGCCAAGAAAGTGGAAGGACTTCCTTTGCTGTGAATGGATTTTCTTTTCTTTCCTTTTGCTCAGGAAGAATGTGGGTCACGAGCAAGTGAGAGCCAATCCACACACCTTTAAATTGGAGGCATCCGACTGAATTGATACCAGATGATTAATCTCTCTTATTTGTTCTAGCGTTTTTATTACATTCGTACTGAAGCTAGCTTAATGGTGTTTTGGGCTTCCGGTAAGTGATACCTGAATATATGCAGTTATGAATTTTCTGACAAAATGGCTGCCATGCTGACCTTTAAGTTCACCTCCTGCAGTTCAACGTGATGTCATCCCTACTCATCATACTTTGCCAATTGGGCAGAACCCCTCACTATAATGACACTGGAAGCTTTATTATAATAATAAAAATAAATAATAAATAAAAAAAATGAAAATGATAATTATAATACTGATAATAAATCTATTAAAACAGTTTATTTGAATAGGGACATTATTGCAAGAAATGCAGCATGAAGTGTTTTACAATAAAGAAAGATAGACAAGAAGGCCAGCAGCAAACACAAACCCTCCCAATTTCCCACCAGACACAAATTTACTACACGTCTGAATTACACCGAAATAAGCAAAGCTCAGCATCTTCCCGAGGGTTTAACCTCACTGCAGGTATTATCTGTGTCTGGTACAGCCAGAAAAAACGGTGGGGGAGTCTTTGAGTCTGAATCTACTAACCACTGATAGGTCTGAGGGGGTTCTAAGTCTTTGAGTCTGAATCTACTAACCACTGATAGGCTCTGAGACCAGAAACATACACAGACTCTCCCAATTTACCAACAGACAACGATCCACTGCAGACTCCCTACACTCTTGAGTACAGGACCATATCAGTCAACAAAACCACTTAGCGGAGGTTAGAATAAAACATCATGGTTCAGCATGAAATGAATACGCTTGTAACGTAACACATGGTATTGGAAGGAGTGGAGGAGTGGGTGACTTTGTTATCTGTGTCAAAGTAAGTCCATGCATGTTGATCTGAAGATGTCTCTCATGGGTGAATACTTAAATGTCCATCTGAGGAGTAGATGGAAGTCTGTCTGTCAGACTTGTGTTAGAGATCAGTTTCATCCTGCCCCTGTGATGATGCTGATTAAACTCCTCTCACGTGATGACAACTGGGAGGGAAAATATGAGAGCACTGTGTTTCTTTTTAAAAGTTCTGACAGTCAAAGCAGAAAGAATCAGAGAGACACGGCGCACACATGTATTGATGTTATTATTGAAGATTAAATTCCAGTTGGCTGATGCTTTAATTACACCACTAGATATATTATGAGTAAATTATGACTTCACTAAATACATTTCTTCCTCCTACGTCAGGTTTGACAGATCATAATTTATATTGAACCTGGATTAAAGTACATACTAGTTGAATTAATTACTGGATGTCTATCGTATCAGGGGCACAATTAGTATAAACCTCCACTGTGATTATTTACTTCACGAATACAACCCTGTTTTCAAAATCGACTGTTGAGTTTCAAAAGCAGACATGTTTCAGGGAAAACTTATGCTGCCCAGATTATGTAAACCTCATTAAGAGATGTTTATCATGAACACATCTGCTAGTCAAACTGTTCACACCTACCGTATCTACTGAACATATTTCATGCTTATGTTTAAGCAATCACATTGCATGGATGTACTGAAAGGCCGTGGTCTCGTTTAAATATGGAAAAAGTATTTTTCTTTAGTATTTCCTTAACTAATAATAATTTTTCTAGTTTTTTAGTTTTTAAGAAATAAAAAACCCTCCAGGTGTTTAAGCACAGATGGATTGGACAGAACAGAAATAGGTTGAACTTTACAAGCTTTCATCACAAAGACTCTGAACTGATATTGAGAGGTTGGGGATGATGTGGTGTACTGTTTTTCAGTGCTGTGCGCATTGTTAGGATTAGGGAGGGCTATTGTGTACCGTATTTTCCGCACTATAGGGCGCACTGGATTATAAGGCGCACTGTCAATGAATGGTCTATTTTCGATCTTTTTTCATATATAAGGCGCACCGGACTATAAGGCGCATTAAGCGAAACAAAACAGTCAGTCAGTCAAACTTCCTCCACTTCCGTACCATTGATTCATTAATGTTGAATTCTCTCGCAGCTGCTCTATTCCCATGTTCTCCTGCGTGACTGACAGCCTTGAGTTTGAAGTCCGCGTCGTAAGCGTGTCTCTTGACAGGAGCCATGTTGGGTCCTTATACACACACACTGTAATATTATGGTGAAGCACAGTATGTATTACTCCGCGACGCTCCTGACTACGGTGGCCGTGATGCTGCTGCGGTGCGGCTTTATAGTTTACCAAAGTCGTACTAAAACATGTTGACAGAGCGCCGTGTACCACACAAAATCGCTTCGAGGTCAGTAAACACAACCAGAATTAATCCATATATAAAGCGCTCCGGATTATAAGGCGCACTGTCGTTTTTTGAGAAAATTAAAGGCTTTTAAGTGCGCCTTATAGTGCGGAAAATACGGTAGTTGTTCATGTGTGTTTGTGTGTGTATGTGTTTGTGTGTGTGAGGCTGATATGCATTTCCTTTTCCAGAAAGGAAAATATGGACCAACCAAAAATAAAATGATAGAAAGTGGATAAGTAGATTATGTCATAAGATATTATTCATAATGCTGATGACAGAGGTGCTTTTAGCACCTCCTCTCAGAGAAAGAGGGCATGAGGCTGCCTTATTTTGTGTATTTTTTTGTGTCCGTTTTTGTTCACATGTGAGATCCAAGTAATGAAGCCCAGTCTACGGCACCCTGAGCTCTCACCCTGACTTGAAGGATTCTCTGGAAAACACAAATCCATTGAACATACTCCAGGCTGCAATTCTGTTACCCCTAACTGTATTTGGCAGACTAACATGAAGAACATGAACATAAATTGAAGGAGACATGATGGCACAAAAACTGTTGATCACCAATTTAATAGTTTTAAAACTACATTATAGCTCACAGAGCAAAATCACTTAAATAACAGTGGATGACATTTCATGGATACTCAGAGGTCAGCTGTGAGTCAATGAATAAATGAGAGCCAATGCCTTTTTTTTTTGCATCCAAAGTACTTGAATTTGCTCTTAGAAGCATACAAATGTGTCTTAAGAGCCATTAGCATTTTTTCCACAGAGGGGCCTCTGCTTTTGTAGCTCACTTATAAGCTAGCACTCTGTAAGTGGGTCCCCTATTCCTTGATAAAGTGGCTCATTCTGTGCTTTAATGCAGGACTCCTGTCATTGCTCTGCTGAAGATTTAATGACAGAACCTCTGACAGGTATTGTTGTTGGAACCTTACCAAGATGACAGGTCATCCGTAGACGGCTGAGAAATGCTACACGCTAAGTGGCTGCAAGAGCACAGATGACAGTCGGTCATCCGCGTATGCTGGACGAGGCTGTCTGAAACTCAGCTCATAGACTACATTGTTTGGAGTGGAATCCTGCTGCCTCCTTTAATTAAGCCGTACTGGTGATCGCAGAGCAAAGACTATGTCCAGGTAAACATAATTGAAATTGCTGTGAGTGATGCCAAGAGTGGCCTATCATCATTAACGCGGTGTGACATCCATGCCCACATAGAGGTTAGTCTTTAGTTCAGAGTGAACATTATGGCTGCAATTCATCATCCAGAATGCAGCACTTTGCCTAAATACATAGATGTCTAAGGTAGTGGACGCTTGCTTCCTCATCCTGCAGTCCTTTCATTCTTCTTGCTGGACTTCAGCCTAAATGTCCTTTGTTCTAATGTAACCTACCTGCTCAGTAAGGCCACTGGGCATGTTTCCGCTACTCTTCCTGTTGGTTTCAAAGGCGCCGAAACATTAATGAACTGTTCAATAGACTCAGGCTCTTTGGTCCCTGAAGGAACGGCTAATGGCTTGTGATCTCTCCTGAGAGCTCCCTGAAATCTTCTCAACTAAAGCTCCTATATCAGATCATTATGGAGTCTTTATATAAAAAAAAAAAAAAAAAAGAATGTCATATTATAAAGCCAGTCGCACACCTGATGAAGCTTGAATGAAACGCGAATTCCCAGTTCATGTCATGTTTCTTTTCATCTCGTGCGTGTTACCACCGTCTACTCGCTGGCTTTGTCAAGTGCCGCGGGGTGCAGCTGAGACGGTGTGCATGAATGCCTCGCCGGTGGATCGTTATTAATTATCATCAGGTGGAATTATCAGGCTGATGCAACACAGGCTTGGGGATTTCACACTCCAGCGTCACACTGAATTTACTTGAGATTTTAGCGCTCGATGCCAGCTGGTGATAAGGGCAGGCAGACTTTTGACGGAGTGGCGCTGTAAGAATGTAGCATGTGACAAAGTGACATTGTGCAGCCTTAAATATAACGGGTCAGCTCCAAAGTGCCTTGCAAAAGCTTTGTGATTCTCATGACAGGGGCCCCTTTTTCCAGAGTTTCTCCTGATTCTGTCATTCAGTGGATGCAGAACATGTTTACCGTGTAATTAGTAGTCACATCCTATGCAGGCTGTTCTTTGTCGGGTGTACAGACTTGTTTCCATAGCGGCACGGGCTTCAGGAGCTGAAGGGAGAGAGACGTCTCATGGCAGCAGTAACAGACAGTTAAAAGTGTTTGTACACACAGTCTATGCTGGACAATGAGCAGAACTGATTGAATATATTGTATCCCCGAAAAAATTTCTAAACAGGAGGAAATAAAGGGAGTTGGGGAGCTTTTTAGTTCTGCTACAGTGTGGTAAAAAGAAAAAGAGGCAAATTAATAGATTTTCACAATTTTTTGAGAGATTTAAAGGAGAAGATTCATTTATTAAAAATAAATGTATAGATACCTACTAATGTGTTCAAATATTTGGGCTTTATACCCCAAAGTCATCTTTTGGCTAGGATGATTATAAAATCCATTTAACAACCTTATTTAAGATTAAGAAGTGCTTTCCAAAAGCTCTCACTTTTAAATAATCTTAGATTAATGAGCGCTTCCTAACCCCCTTCTAAAAGGCTAAAGGTCTTTTTACATTGAGGGCATGACAAATAAACAACATGAAAATGCAGAATATTTTTTGCTTCAATCCTATTCATACTGGCAGCAATGCAAATTTGCAGCAGTTGCATCACTTTTTCAATAAAAGGTTTGAAAAGGGTTTGTGAAGAGAGAGGACCAATTACGCTACAGTCAGCTATTTTTAATGAAATGCTCTAAGATAATTTAATTTTCCGTCTGGTAATCAGTGGATCAAAAGTGGATCTGCACTGCTTTTGTTTAAATTTAACTTCTTGGGTCGATCCACGGAGGCTCCATGTTGATGTTCAATGCAGTGTGAAAGCTCAGAAAAATCGACTGTGGCTCTGAAAAAAATATGTTGCTTTTTCGCTATATAATATTTTGGTTCTATATGTAAAAGTACTCATGACAAAATTACAGTTGAGAGGCATCGAGAGCATCTATTTTTTTTTTTACTTTAATGTGAGGATATAAATATAAAACATATTGTTGTGTCCTTTAAAACATCTGCACTTTGTGATGTATGTTTTTATAATATAAAGTAACAGTAACTCATAGGTTTATAATACACTTCCAGGAAGGTAAAGTAAAAAGAGGAAAAAACGGAAACATTTTGTCAGGGGCACTTATTGATAATAAAATAACATACTGACATCTGTATGAAAAAAACAAAAAACAAAACATTGTTAGCAGTATCTCAGTGAATGCTAACTAGCAGGTCAAGTAGTCTAATGGCGCTGTATTTTTAAGGCAGCTGACAGTGAGTCACAAAGCTGAGCTCTCTCTCTCACACACACCCTCACACAAACACACGCACACAAACTAATCAGAGGGATCTACTGTATGTTGCTGCCACAAATGTGCCTTGGGATTGTGGGAAATGTGTTGCAGCGTCCGCCCTGCACACAGGCATATCCCCTGATTAGAGCATGCAGGCTGTTGGGGCCGTGGTGTTGGAATGGATGAGCCAAATGAAGCCGGCACTCTTTGGAGGTAGTTTTTACTGATGGTACTTGTGATAGATCTTGTCACCTGGTTGTTAAGAAAATCAATCGCAAAACTGCTCTTTTTAAGTTGCATTTGATGTCGAGTGCTCCCGGTGCTGGGTTGCTAGTGCTTTCAAATAACGACGTGCAAACGGCTCTTTATGTTGGGAAAGTGGGGAGTCCTTTGTTTATTTATGTGTTTACCAGAGATGCACATTAGTCAATATCTCAGTTTCCAACCTCAATGTAAATGAGCCAGAGTTGGCTAAGGGCTAATTTGATATAATAGGCTGTTCTCTGTTTTTTTGAACACTCATTGTTAGAATTGTTCAATACAAAAATAATGCTATATGATATAATCATTTCTGTTGTATCACTCAAAAACATTCCTACTAAATGTATTACAGCTGAATATTTTTCCTATGTGTGTATTGTTGTTGTTACACATTAGTAATATTATATTATAATAGATATATATCATTAGGTATTGAAGAAAATATTCATATTAATGCACAATATTTCTGGTTTACAGTAGCTGTAAAAGAATAGCAGAAGGATCATATCAATACCAGCGTCCTTAATAAATGATAACAAATAGGGGACATCGGGAAGACAAGTTGTTTTATTGCAGCGCACAAATCTTCATGTTGGGATTATTATTATTAACAGTTTGGCCAAAAATGTTGTATAATGTATTATATTTTATAATCATATGTCCTCCATAATATGTTACAACAAACTATTCTTTTCTGACATATATAGTTTTAAGCAAATAATATCATTACATATTGCCGGTGTAATTTTATTCTACAATTACCCATTGTGCAGGTGTCACGGCTCCTGTATCACACTCATATGACTCAGTGAAAACACACTAGTATAAAGTATTCTGTTGGGTGTGTGGAGGTGTGCACATTTAATTTGTCTTTTTCTACCCAGCTATTGGGATGTTTAGTTCCTCGGCTGCTCATAAGGGATGTAAACATCCCTCATGCTCTCCCATTATTTTTTTACTATAGCTGCTTTCTTATCAAATGTCAGCAGTCTCCTAATTAGTCTGCTTACAGAGAAGTCACAATTGGGAGGCTTATTCAACGCGTCTCGTCCAGGGACGATTTCATATCGCAATTAAAGGAGTTGCCAGCAATGATGGTCAGAGGTTTATTATGAAATTATTTGCACCAGGGAATGTAATAATTGCTCAAACGTTAGCCTGTAGCATGTCAGCCTTAATTAATAATGAACTATAGGGCGGTGTGAAAGACAGGATCTAGACAAAAAGCCCGACTCTGAACAAGCAGCACACTGGAACAGAAGCAGAGGTCAGTAACGGGGTCACAGTGTCATATTCACACGCAGATATGACCTCAGATCACAGAACAGACCTGAAAACCTGTTCAAAAGCGTTGTTTTAGTGATGAATTATACTCATGCCATCCACACAGTTATACCACACATTCCTTCCATTGGTCCGGGTATATTTGTGAGAAACTGGAAGATCAACTTGTACCGGCTACAGGGAAGAGTTGGATGATTTGACAAGTACAATCTTTGCTCCATGTTGCATACAAGTCATGGCAGCTGCACACATGTGGACTAATAATTAGAAAAAAACTGAAGAAAGATACAATAAAACCCCAGCAATAATCAATCTGAGAAATACTGCGGATAAATACTTAATAAAATATGCAAATAAAATAATTAATTGTCTGCAAATAAAAGCCCTGCAGAAAATGACACCCTAAATGACTAACGTAAGTATGATCGAGATGAGCAGCAAGCCAAGCTTTCTGAGGGTTTAAACAATATAATTATTAATAAGAACAATTATTCATTCAGTTTTTATGTATTTGTTCTGGACTTTTAAAAGATTAACGCTACTTTTTTTCCTCTCTCTCACTAAAAGCCATTTCTCACCAGTGCAATGTGAAAATGTGGTGCAGGAATAGGGGAAATAAAAACACATCAGGTCTAATGCTAATCATCCTCGTCGCTGTGTTCCATTTTAGTCACAAAACAAATAAAAACATATCCCTTATTTCATAAAGTGTCTTTCTCTCCAGACAGAGAGTGTTTAAGGGACTTATGGTAACTACAAAATACATAAACTAATCAGATTGTTGGCACTTGTCACCACAATGGCTTCCTTTCACCTGCCATTGACCTTTACTGACCCTTTGTAACACTGGTCAATGGACGGCGGCTCAAACTATCTGCTCCAGATCCCAACCTGTCCATGCATGTGTCCTCACAAAACTGAGTGCAGTCACAAGGCCATGATCCCTCACCGGATTCCCAACAAACAATGACACACTCATATTTATGTTGACTGAAATCCAGCCTGCTGCACACTGTAAATGCTTCACTTCCCACTGCTGATGGCAAGAAGGAATTCAGCATGAATATAACTGACAATCCGTTGTACACATTGAGTAGTCTGATTATTTACTTAGAACACTTCTCTACTCAGGTGATAAGGAATGAATGAATCATATTTCAGCTGTGTAGTTTCAGCAAAACTCATAAAGTTTTACATACTAGTCAGAGAGGAATGTAAATAATAAAGTAAAAAAGTCAGTACCTGCATGTTAGAGCCAATGGGCAAGCTTGAGAAGTATGCGGGTGGAGCAGCACTGGACTGTTTACTGAGCCGAGCTTACACTGCAGTAAGAGGACACGATGGATGGAGACAAACGGAAACACACTGACTGAGGAGAAAGTGAGAGGGCACCCTGTGGTCAAGTGCCACGGTTTTGTCGCCACGTTCACCACCAATTAACTCAGTGAGTGCAGTCAGGTGAGGTCAGATCAGGCCACACTGGTTCCCACTGAGACTAACACAAGACAGCAGTTTGGGTCAGCAGTAAAGGAACTGAGAGTTACGGTATCATATGATGTGTAGCAACAGTCTTATACACATCCACAGCTTCTGCTTTCAAGTTTTCTACAGATTTTTAAACCAGCATCACTTCTATGAGCTCATTATTGTTGTTGACAGCATATTGGGGACATTTAGATTTGTTTTTCTGCTATCAAGTTATCTTTTATTTTTTTGAAAGTAACAATACATTAAAACAGCAACAATAAAGCCTAAATTATTTGGATCTGTGTCTGTAACTCTGGAGTGCAGCACTCTGGAGCTCTTAACAGAACGAAGATGATGAAAGAAAGTTGATTTCAAGTAAATTAAGCGCCTTAAACATGCAATTAAGAAAGACACTTACAGTGATTCATTATTATTACTCTTCATTTTCGGTCACTAATTGAATTCAATCTTAAAATTAGATGTTTGTCCGTGTATCTCTGCCTGTCTTTTACTTTGTTATTTATCCATTTAAAAATCTTGAAATTACTTTAAAAAAAGAACATATTCGGAACTAATTTGCATCTATTCAACGCCGTGATCTTTCTCTCATACAAATGCAAAGATTAAATGTTGTTTACACTCATGAGTCCCTTTGTTGACAATGAACGTTTTTTTTTAAAACAGCCTCAATTGTCCATCACGTAACTTTTTGTTTCCAAAGTCAGGTGAAATTGAGGCAGTCCCTTTACGCACAAACAGATGGTAATTGAGGGAAGGCTGGGTGGTTAATATTAAGGATGTATGCTAAACGACCACTTGAGCTTTAAAGGGCATATGGCACGAGACATACAGGAATTAAATGGCTAGCAGTAACAGAAGGCAGACATCTTCTTCACCTTTCAGCTGACAAAACAGCCTCTGCATAATATATTCCGATGCACGTTGTTCTGGTGGGAAGGAGCCAACTTTTGTGACTGTTAGTTTACCCAGTGGGGGCCTGTCATGCCGGTACAGAGTGTAGTTAATGCCTGCAGTTACACATTTCAATGTAGTAATTAGGATGGATGTCAAAGGGGATTACGTTATTTTAAAATGGCATGCATTGCTTGTGTATAAGGTCTGCACATGGCACAGCTGTCTGATAAACTTGACAAAGGCACTCTGATATAAATATATCCTGATAGCACCTGTTGCTCAGCATGAAAAAAAATGTGTGTGATGTAATATAATAAAGAGTTCAGGATATAACAAAAGATTAGAGAGCAAAGATTCAATCTGTGGCTCAGAAAGCAGGATCAAATAGACAAAACAAGCCTCGGGCTGATGTCTTTGAAGAGCAGTCACAGCAATATTAAGTTAGCTGTTCATGTTTGGGAAAGCTAATAAAGGACAATTCTGTTTTTATTTCTCATAGTTCTCACTTAGTGTGATGATGACTGCACCTACGTCCTCAGTTGTAGCGGTATTAGGAATCAAAACCTGGGAAAATAAAGTATATCAGGACAAATGATGGGCCTCCGAAAGCTTTCAGAATAACCTTCAATTTAAGATAATTCATCAGTGAATACAAGAAACAAGCATGCTAACTAAGCCTTATTGTTATCCAACGAGCATCTGTATAGCTGCAGTAATAACAAACATACGTATAATTCCATATATGGCACGATTCAATTTTAAGAGGGGCAAAACGATATGAAAAATTACAACTCCGCTCGAATGGCCTCAAGGAAGTTCTGGCAAACCGTGAGACGACTCAGAAAGGGGAAACAGGGCTTTTCTCAGGCTGTGCTCAGCAGGGGGGGAGAACTGCAGACCCGGACTGGGGATATTGTCGAGCGGTGGAAAGAACACTTTGAGGAACTCCTGAACCCGACCAACACGTCCTCTGTGGAAGAGGCAGAGTCTGAAGACTCAGGGGAAGACTCGTCCATATGCCTGGCGGAGGTCGTTGAGGTAGTTAAAAAGCTCTTCAGCGGCAAAGCGCCAGGAGTGGATGAGATTCGACCGGAGATGCTAAAGGCTCTGGACATTGTTGGGCTGTCTTGGTTGACACGTCTCTTCACTGTCGCGTGGAAGTCGGGTACAGTGCCTGTGGAGTGGCAGACCGGGGTGGTGGTTCCCATTTTCAAAAAGGGGGACCGGAGAGTGTGCTCCAATTATAGGGGTATCACACTGCTCAGCCTCCCTGGGAAAGTTTACTCCAGGGTGCTGGAAAGGAGGCTCCGTCCGATTGTCGAACCTCGGATTCAGGAGGAGCAATGCGGATTCCGTCCTGGACGTGGAACAGCGGACCAACTCTTTACCCTTGCAGGTCTGTTGGAGGGTGCATGGGAGTTTGCTCATCCAGTCTACATGTGTTTTGTGGACTTGGAGAAGGCCTTCGACCGTGTCCCTCGGGGAGTCCTGTGGGGGGTACTGCGGGACAGGATTTCAAGGCGCAGCCGGGGGAGGAGAGTTTCCGGTTTGGGGACCTCAGAATCGCATCCCTGCTTTTTGCAGATGATGTGGTTCTGTTGGCTTCTTCAGAACGTGACCTTCAGCACGCACTGGGGCGGTTCACAGCCGAGTGTGAAGCGGTCGGGATGAGAGTCAGTACCTCCAAGTCTGAGGCCATGGTTCTCTTCCGGAAAACGGTGGATTGCACCCTCTGGGTTGGGAGTGAGTCACTGCCCCAAGCGAGGAGTTCAAGTATCTCGGGATCTTATTCACGAGTGAGGGTAAAATGGAGCGGGAGATGGACAGGCGGTTCGGTGCAGCGTCAGCAGTGATGCGGGCGTTGTACCGGACCGTTTTGGTGAAGAAGGAGCTGAGCCGAAAGGCAAAGCTCTCGATTTACCAGTCCATCTACGTTCCAACCCTCACCTATGGTCATGAGCTTTGGGTAGTGACCGAAAGAATGAGATCGCGAATACAAGCGGCCGAAATGAGCTTCCTTCGTAGGGTGGCTGGGCTCAGCCTTAGAGATAGGGTGAGGAGCTCAGACATCCGGAGGGAGCTCGGAGTAGAGCCGCTGCTCCTTCGCGTCGAAAGGGGCCAGCTGAGGTGGCTCGGGCATCTGATCAGGATGCCTCCTGGACGCCTCCCTTTAGAGGTTTTCCAGGCACGTCCAACTGGTAAGAGGCCCCGGGGTAGACCCAGAACACGCTGGAGAGATTATATATCTCGTCTGGCCTGGGAACGCCTCGGGGTTCCCCAGGAGGAGCTGGAAAGTGTTGCTGGGGAGAAGGACGTCTGGCCCCGGATAAGCGGAAGGAGATGGATGGATGGATGGACAACTCCGCTAGTCCATGTCGATGTGCCCTTTAACCCCAATTTGCTCCCATAGGCGGTATGAAAGGGGGTGAATGATTAGTTAGAGTCCTGATGAGCAGGTGGCACCTCGCACGGTAACCCTGTCATCAGTGTATGAATGGGTGTTAATGGGTGAATGATGACATGTAGTGTTAAAGCAGTTTGAGTAGTCGGAAGATTACAAAAGCCCTATACAAGTACAAGTTAATTAACCATTTAAAGGAGGTTAACTCTTTTGGTCCAGGTGACCTTTGGTCCTCCAGTTCATTTTGAAGAGGTGATACACAGTGTTCTGCACAGCAATGTTGATTTTGTTTGTAGATGCAAAGCTGGAATTTCATCCATGGACAGGTCTGCTCCTTCCAAGTCTCAAAACGTCCCACTCTTTGCAGCCGCCATTGCTTTATTTTCCTCAAAGGGATTTTGGTTGCTAAATATGGTCGCCCACCAAAGTGAATGTTGATGAGCAACTTCAAGTCAAGTCTCAAGTCTCCTATGGTTGTGATGAGCATATGGTAACCTGCTGCATGTCACCTGGTCTGCTTAGAACACTGGACAGTATGTATGGTATTACCATCACTACTTTATTTATTAGCATAGGCATGCAATAATAATAACTGTAACCTGTATTGTAAAATTACAACACTTGAGACTTAATAATTGAGTGTAGATGACATCCGTCTGGCCTCTCAAACCCAGTTTTAAGGAGACCTAATAAGCATTTAGCTGTACTTGATCCACAATAAACCTGTGGCAAGCTCACAAACAAATAAATTAATTAATAAAACATTGTTCTTATGTCCCAAATCTCGAGTCCAATCGAGTCTCAAGTTTTTTTAGGGCAAGTCACAAGTCAAGTGTCAAGTAACTGTGTGTGCCACTTGCAAATATATTATAACCCATGGTCTGAAGAGTTACAACTATGACTGAATTTTCCTTTAACAAAACGTTAATATTAAAGCCAATATTTATTTTGCCTGATTCCTTCCATCGGGCTATGTTATACATATGGATAGTATGTTTGGACTGTGGCTTGTCGATTAAAAATCTAGGGACATACCATAGGAGCCACTTATTTGTAAAAGTACATTTTCAGCATCTCAACAAAACTGGCTAACACATTTGGATATTAATGTTTGTCCGGTATTTCCCTTCAACCTATACACAGGCTACATGTGAAAATGTTAATGTTGTTTGATAAAGATCAAAATCTATTGTATCTATTAAATAAGAATATACTGATATGTAGAGGCAATAATTCTTACTGAAAAATGCACAAACATGAGCCAAACATTGGCTCACTACATTGTTTGCCTTTCGTTTACACACAACGTTTCATTGGCACACATTAAATATTTACATAATGTACTTACACCCTGTTTTCTCTGAAATACTCAACATGTTGTCTAACCATAGGAGCAGTATTTGGTATCATATTAGATACCAAATACTGCTCCTATGGTTAGACAACATGTTGAGTATTTCAGAGAAAACAGAGGCTTGGATATTCATACGTGTACAGGGACTACATTTATATTTTGCAGAATTAGGTAGAATGCAATTTAAACTAAAAACCTCTGTTAAGATGTGCCATGAAAATGTTATTTAGATCAAATGATTTGACTGCATTTGGTTGGTATATATTATTTAAGACATAAGAGAAAACCTTAACGCTGCTCTGTCGATATCACGCTACAATTGCTGTGAACATTCAGACTGCAGGACTCTGCTCTCTTCTCAAGTCAAACGCCAAAGGTCTTAAGGTAAAATGTACCTTCTGCACACACCTTTATGCTCATAATGTCAGGGTATGAAATACATTTTATGTGTATATGATACAGTATTATGCATATATCTGTTTTCTCATGGATGTGAATGTCCCCAAGAGGTCTTAGTACTGATTAGGCTTTCATTGCATGTGTGTATGAACAAATACCCTCCTCCTTTGTGGATCAGGAGGCTCTGTAAGTCATTTTGCCGGCATCAGGGGATTTCAATCTGATTATCAATCAAGGACATGTCTATCATAGAAAATATCTGTTGAGCAGCAAAGATGGAAACACAGGTTATTGCTTGACTTTGTTCTACAGGACAATCACATGCTAGGCAGATGGGGCGTGTACTGTAGGGGATTTTTGCAATGGTGAATTCATGTTTAAATGAATATTTCTTAAATATTTCTTTGGTCTTGCAGAATTCAACCCAAACAAATATTGGAGTATTGTGCTTGTCTTGTTTGAACTTAGAAGCAGCACTCAAACGGTCCATCGGTGCATTGATTTTCTGATAGGATCATGTCAATTTCTTGTTGTCAGTGGTCAATGCCCCCTTTGAATGCAAATGAGCATTCTAAATCTATTCACCTCTACACCTAACAGTCACTGTTGTTACCGGATACATTCACTCATCTGTAAAAGCTAGTTTGTTAAAAAACTATCATATGCAGGATGTACAAATTGTCCTAAATAAGAAAACAATGGATGACAGTTTTAATTTAAAATTAAGCAGTAAACTATCATTAATTACACTCTTGTTTAGGGGTTTTATTGCAGAAATAACTGTGGTTTTGTTTCAAAATAGCAGGCTGTTGGGTGTAATAAGAGCAGATTGGCAAAAAATAACAGCAGCAGCATAAGAGAGAAAAACTCCCTTTAACAGAAAATCTTTTGTAAATATGTGTTTTTACATTTCAGTTTAATGCAGCTGTTGATTAAAAGTAATAGTAATTTTACTGTTGTAGTCATTTAAAAAAATATTTGTGTTGCAATTGTTGAAATTAGTGGGAGTAGTCAGAAATGTGCTCTGCCCTGAGACCAGCTAATGGGGTGAGGGCTGGAACATTACGGAATTCCCCAAAACACGGTTCATTAAAACCATAGCACTGGTTGATTTTAAGGAATCCTCTTATTTACCAAAGGTCTCAACCAATATTGTTTCCAGTATTCAGACAAAGCATTTAAAATGCTTTAGTGTTTAAGCCCCTGATAAAGCATGACCAGCAAGAAGAGTAGTTTTACTTTTGTGAGTTTGATTTAAAGTTGGATTTGCAAAAGAATGCAGACTTGCAGGAATGTTCACCTGCAACAACTGCATCAAACAATTAAGCAGCAGTAAAACTGCCACAGCAGTAATGCGCTTGACCCTATGGGACTGGTGCTTTCACAGCAGCTCCGCAGCAGTGTGGTAATTGTTAAAGCCTCGTGGGACATGGATGTTGAGCAAAGTCCTGTCGTCGATGCATTAGTCACGTTGTGGTGCTATAAACAAAGGAGAGGACTAAAGGAGGGGAGAGACTACTCAGAAACAAGAGCAGCCATGGCTTCCAGCTAATGTAAAGCGTTCATAAATAATCTGTATAACTGAAGCTATCTTGCCTTTTCATTGTGCCTCTTCATGGACCGATCCCATCCAGTATCTGCACAAACCGCTGTACAACATCAATGCTGCCAATTATGTTTCTCTGCCAGTGGACATGAAAAGGCGCCGTTATTGCCGTGCAGATAAAGATTTTCTGTTAAGTTATTTTTGAGTTGTTTTAAAGACTATTTTTGAACAGTTGTGTTGATGACCAAAGGTTTTCAGCACCTGAGACGTCTTTTTTTGTAAGTATGGTTCTCTGTAAAGCCTTATTCTCCCGACACCATCACATCACATCTGCGACTGCGATTACCATTCTTATGCTTTATCTCTACATCCGCTGTGAGAAACGCTCCGAACCCTGCCTTCATGGCAAAGACTGGAAAGACAGGGGGGAAAAAAGCGACATAACTTGTGTGTATCTGGGGAAAGTGCTTCCCGTGTAGGTCCAGGAGGAGAGGGGCTGTAAGAGGAATGCCGGCTTCCTTTGAGACCAAACAGTGCCAGAGGATATGACCACACTAGCCTCCATATTGTAGAAGTGTTTCCACTCCCGGGGGGGCATGGAAGCAGTGGAAGGAGTGTGAACGTGGCCTAGAAGGTCATCAAAAAGAGATAAAGATGATGGTGGATGCAACTAAACTTTAGTGTGCCCTTCAACATCCAGACTGATGCCTCAGGCAGAGGTTCTGTGTGGGACGTGATGGCAAGGGTGAGGGAGAAGAGAAAAAGGCCAGTAGCCGGTGTCAGCACAAAAAATGGTCCTGAGGGAGACGACATGCTCCACAGGGCAGCTGGAGTGTCTGGCCATCAAATGGACCATAGACTGTTTCAAGTAGTGTGTGCGCTGGATACAGAATTCAGCTTAGACAGTGACCACAGGGCTCTGAAACGGTTTAGGGAGCATGGAGCTCTAGAATTACCTGCTGGCTGCTGTCAGCACAGACACACTGCTTCACATCAAGTGTTCTCCAGTGTCTTTTTCGGGCAAGGGACCTCATGTTCCACATCCCTGCTCTTTGAAAAGGCCCCGACCCACTCCACCACCACACACGTACACGTCTGTGTATTAAGCACTGCTTCTTGCACCAAAATAGATGGGCAGTTACATTATGCAGGAATGACACTTTAGATTTATTTGTTTTATTTCTTCCCGTGTTTGAGGATGCTGCTGCTCCATATTGATGCTGACAATAACACAGAGTGATTAATGGACTCCGTTGAGGCGTAGCTCCTTTACCGGCCAAAGCTTGCCAAAGTTTTACCTCCCTCCCCATGAAGAACTGATCACTGGATGAAAGTCTTAACGGTAATGACATAGAATTTACAGTGACTCCTTCTTAGGGTACATCTGGTGGTGACTAGTATGCTATTTTAAGCTTCCGCATGTCCCTGGCTGAACAATGTATGTATCTCGCTGTGTAGTTAATGATTCGGACTGAACATTTTCATTCCTATTTTGAAGTAATTTCCTCAAAGTAATTATTCTCTTTGATCAAAGGTTTCGCTCTATAAAATAACTGCTTGCCATAAGGAGACACCTTGGTTTTTTTTTGTTTTTGTTTGCTTTTAAGTCCAATAATTGACCCAACTCCTTCAATTACAAATGGCAATTGCAGTCACACCTTTGCGTCACCCTGAAAAAACAGACCCTCAAAAGTGTGAAGGTAGAGGCCGGTGCAACAACACAGAGATGTTAACGTTAATCACAGGGTGTTCTTTTCTGTCTTTGCCCTCTGGATAGACAGGCCTCCACATACAAACATGCTAATGTGGGGTTTGATCAGTGAGCAGATGAAATGATAAACAGTAGTAGTCATCAAAAAAACATCAGCTCACAACTGGAGGCTCTTTGTCTTTCAGCTATTAGCAAGCTAGATATTTGTAACAGTACAAACCCTGATTTTACCCTCATCTTAGTGACCTAGACGTTCAAGAAAGACTCTGTGTATCTCATATAAAATGTGTCTCAAGTGTCCCAGCTCTTTATTGTTAGCTACTCTATATGTCGTCAACGCTGAGTGAAATATTCAAGATTTTTATAGTTACACCATTCCATTAAGTGGAAGTGGGTGAAAGCATACTGTAATATACAGGCACTGACATCAATTACAGATATGTGACTGTCCGTCAACATTAATCCAGCATGATGCCTGACACTGCAGCAAAGAGAGCTACTTTGCTTCTTTTTTCAAGACGTAGGGAAGTTTCCCTTCATTTGTGTGGTGGAAGGTTTTTACACAGAGATGTTGAGTCAAAACTTTCAGACCTTTGTGAAATGCTGTCTATGTATATTTCTTGATTATTTGTGCCTTCTGATTAATTCAACATATGCATTAAATGATTTCTGTTTTTGTGTAAAAAGCATTGCGTCTGTGTGTCATTGAGACATTTTTCGGACTATTGGGGTATTGTACATTACATTACATTACATTACAGTCATTTAGCAGACGCTTTTATCCAAAGCGACTTACAATCAGTAGTATATTACATATCATTCACCCATTCACACACTGATGACAGGCTACCATGCAAGGTGCCACCATCAGACTCTAACTAACATTCATGCAACATCCAGTCCACACCGATGGCAAGCCTTCAGGAGCAACTTGGGGTTAAGTGTCTTGCCCAAGGACACATCGACTGCTGAAGCCGGGTATCGAACCACCGACCTTCTGATTGGAGAACTACCTTGCTCTCCACTATGCCACAGCCGCCTCACTTGTAATAGTGAGCCTTCAGAACAAAGGGCAGTCCCAGCACTAACTGCTGTGGTGGCTTGTGTTTAATTTTGCACCTTGTCTGTGGAACCTAATTTCCTTGTTTCACCGTGATTAATATTACAGTTAAACCTACATTTTTGTTCCATTTCATGAGCAGATTTACACAGTGCGGACAAAGTAAATGTTTGGAAGATCCCCATGTATTGGCTTAATTTCTGAGCTTGATGATTTCATAAAAATTCCACTGTTTATAAGCTATGTGTTACATTTTCTCAGTAAATCTGGACCCGTTATGTGAAAAAAGAAATTGATTAAAATAGAATTGTGAACTAACTTATCAGACACCAGTGGACATTTAATCTAACCTACACTTCTTTGGATTGTGGGAAGAAAACCCTCTTAGGCAAATTGAGAGCATACAAACTCCAGAAAGACCAATTCAGTAGATTTGAATCAAAGCCCTTCTTTCTGTAACACACCAGTAACCGCTTTGCAGAGGGACACTTAAACACATCTATATTAATAATTTGCATGCATTTAGTTTGTGGGAGCAAGCTTGTACATCCTGGGGCCAGATATTTGGAAATGATTGCAGTTTGAAAATCACAGCTTGTATGTTGGAAATTTGGTGAAACAGGCCCCTGGTTATAACATCAGGCTGAGGCGCAGTTCTTGTAGGATGGAATCATATATCAATAGTCACTGCACCATTTGCACTATCTCGGAAGCCAAACAGGGACCACATACTTCAACCAATGAAGGGGACATTTAAAGGGCCAGTGTAAAGAGTTTTTTGGCATCTAGCGGTGAGTTTGCAGATTACAACAAGCTGAAACTCCTCCACTATGGTGGCCGACACAAAAACATGAATGAGGTCAGTGTTTGGTTTGCCCCTTCCCGGCTACTGTAGGAACATGGCGGGCGGCTGCATGAAGGGGATCCGTTATGTATGTTGATAGAAACTGCTCATTCTAACAAAAACACAAAAAAACACAATGGTTCTTATGTTCATTAAAGAAAATATACCTATTAATATGATATTCCATTTCTGCCAATGGATCCCCTTTAATGCTACCCACTTTACCTTCAAGCAAATCCTATTAATAACTCAAATGAAATCCCTTAACTTTGCCTCCTCTGTGAAGTTAAAATTGGTGCCTGCCAGCTATTGTCAGTTAGAGGTCACCTTTTTGACTTTTTCAACAAATTGCCATTTATCGTCTGTAATGGACTTGTTCTGAAGAGAACCGGTTGCTTGTTTTCTGTCTTGGCACCAAGTCTTTTTTCAGCAATCCTTGGTCTTTTCTATTGCAAGGCTTGTAATTGGCCTGCAGTAATCTTTCTATAAAGGCTGCACATAGTGGCGCCGAAGCAGCAGAGCTCCTTAAGCTAATGGCTGATATTGCTGAGGTGCTCCGCCGAGTGCTTTTAGACGCTCATTTGTGCCGGCTGGCAGCCGGTACTTTAATGGCTCCCTTATTAGTCATCCAGTCATGCTGTACTGACACTGATGTTGCGCTAGAATTATGGCCATCGCGGCAGACCACTGATGTGGGTGTTGATGATGATGGTGATTGTTTTTATATTCATTCATCCAGAGTAATATGTGATGATCATGACTTCTTCATATCCATTCATCTGGGTAATTTAGATTGACATTTATGTAGTGATACTTGGATCGTAACCATGCATGGTCATTATCTTATACTTTTTTTGTAAATGTCCACATTTTGTCAACTCTGCTGTGTCTTCTGGCTGTTCTTACCAGGAATCAATAGTGTTTTGATTGGACTCTGTTCACTCCTGCTCTGTTCTCAAATTGTTGTGTGATTATGTGGACACATTATTGTTAACAATGTTGTAATGAACACATACACAAACAGGCTTAAGTATGAATCAGAAAGTTGTTAAAAAAAACCACACTTGTTCTTGCCCCCATTTGTTGTGACAGAAACTAACAGAGTCTCAGGCTGTCGTCACACTGAATCCGTTTTGAGAGTGTTCAACGTCAATTAAAAGACAATTATGTGATGACAAAATCACAAGATAAACATTTTAAACCAAGCTGCTTTAGCAAGCTGGAATACCGAATGCAATATTAATATTAATATCTTATCACTTTACTTTTTGAAGCATCTGTTGGTTTTTGGCTGGAAGGTTTCCAAAATATGAATAAATATGTTGAATCCACAAAATAGTTTAGTAGTCTGAATTCAAGACAATATTAACTAGTTATTATTCCATCAATTTAGAGATAATATTAATTTGAGGTTTTTGACATAATGTACTAAATAAAAAATAATGCAATATATTGTACATTGCAATCCAAAACGTAATTATAGATTATAAATATGACAGTAAAATTGCTTACACCCTTGGCCATCATTACAGCAGTCTCACAGCACCAGCCAGTAACTCAACAGCATGTTGTCACCCACAGTCTGCCTAATATGGTTATCCATGATGAGAATGTTCAATTACCTGTGCTAGCAGTTTCCCTGGTTACAGGCAACACGCTGATTACACCTAGCCCACTACCTTTCCCGTGAATCCCCAGCCAGCTGCAACAGTGTCTGCAGCAGAGGATTTGGAAAACATAATGGTATTATGCTAATGTTAAGATATTGCTGGATTGACATTTCTACTGATTGGGATTAGTGCTCCTATCCATTTCCCCACCCACGCAGCAATAGCTTAAGGTCTCTCCTCCACCAGAACATGCTTTTAACATCGTTGGTGTCAGGGGTAATTTGTGCTGTTACTCAAGTGGGCTTGTTTCGATGCAATTAGTTTATTTTCTTTGTGTAATGAGTGCATGCCCCGAGCTGTCTGCCCTCTGGAGACATTTGGAAACCAAGCAAATAACGAATTTCACACACAGACTGCAACTTTGGTCTGCAGATTTGAGTTTATTTTTCTTTGTAATTATAGATATTTCTCACAAGTAATTAAGATGGTAATACGTTTGCATATTGTCACATAAAAAGAAGACATATATAACAGTTTATGTTATCAAATGTATCCCCTCTGGGGACCATGAATGCCTGTACCAAATTCCATACTAATCCATTCAATAGTTGTTGGGATATTTTTGTCTGGACCAATGAGGTTGACCAACCGGTTGGCTGACGCTGCCATAGCTAGAGCCATTCTCTTCGTAGGTGACTAAGCATCTTTATACCTTGTGTCAATTAGAGGCTGCTGTAATTCAATACAATTCTATCAGGGTCATACAGGTCAAGTATCTGCCGATACTAGGACTTATCCACTAATGCATTGCTTCCTCTGTTTCTGTCTTTCTCCACAGGCACTCATAAGTTTGTGATGGAGGGGGAACATCTTGTGCTGACAGCCATCACCAAAGAGCAGTCAGGATCCTATGAATGCATTGCTTCTAATGACATTTCAAGCCCTGACGTCAGGACGGTGCAAGTCACAGTCAACTGTAAGGACCAAAACTACCACACAGTTCAAACATAATAGACTTAATGACCAGGACAGATATATCCTGAAATATAACCGGATTTTACCACTTTATTTTCTTTCCTTTTAATTTGACTGTTTTGTCTCACATGTACTCCTGTTACAAAATAAGCAGTTGTTGTTACAGTTATAGGATTATGAAATGGTTAACACGGCTTCAGAGGATGTATAGTTCATCAAGGCTGAGTGAAGGTTTAACTGGAAGCCGTCCCAAATCATTTAACAAACTCACTTTCTGCATGCTGGCCGCCGCTTGTTCCTCATTGTGTCAGTTCCCTTTTAAAGAAATAGTAAAAAGTAGGAAATTATAAGGAGCCAAAAACACAAACCAATGTGTTGATGTTCTCTCATTGTAAAAATGTTTTGTCTCGTTTATTTGTAGATCCTCCCTTCATTTCCAAAGCGAGGAGTACGGGTACTCCAGTTGGACAAAAAGGAATCCTGCAATGCGAAGCCTCTGCCGTCCCCAGGGCAGATTTTGAGTGGTACAAAGAAGACCGCAGGCAAGTTTCTCCTCTGAGCTCTGTGATTTCTACAGGCTTGGAATTGTTTGAAGTCAGTATTAGAGAAACATAGAGACACCCGTCGTGCTCTAGGGTGTGGACTTAGATTATTTGAAATAAGCCAGACAGCATCATTTTTGTTGATAAGTGATAGATTTTACACATATTCTGGTTGAAATAAGATTCTGCTTTTGATGTAATGAGATAATTATTCGTGCCCTGCATTTTTGTTCTCTCAATCGGCATTATATTGCAATAATGACATCACGAAAATCATTTTTTTTATTAATTTTTTCTTAACTCAGTCAAATCATTTGCAAAGCGGACACCAAAGGCAACTATAATCATTTCTGCATTTTAACTTCAGTGTGGTGTGGGGCTCGGTCGATTTAAAGGATATTATAGCATAATATATTTTCCAACTGAAAGCTGGAGGCTTGAAAGATGTTTATCAGCAGCCCCCAGAACTGGTAAGCTGATGTAAATGCAGGCTATGTTACACTGTTAAATGGTCCCTGACAGTGAGAGCAGCATCGCTTGTCAGTCCCCAAAAGACAACATCTGTCCTCAAGAACAAAAAGACGGAGGTCGCTGATAAATGACTGGTATTGTGCACAAATGTATGTACAGATGCTTCCATAAGGCAGTGAGCTGCATTCAGACAGTTAGCTCTGTTGTGAAACATGTTAGACTTTTACAGCCTTAAGGTGTAAAGGTATTTATACTTTCACATAGATACCAAACGGAATTTCGTTGTATCACTATAATGACAATAAAAATCTCTTTATCTTTATCTTATCTTTACATAAATGTTAAGTACGTCTACTAGAGATTTCACAAAAGGCCTGAGCAAACTCTCCTCAAAGGACTCAAGCAAAGCACTGTTGCAGTTCCTTTTCTTCACTGCTCACCGGCAGGAACATTGAGCGCATCTTCCCCTTTTATTACAGGCTCTTCAACGGACCAAACGGGGTTAAGATAGAGAATCAAGGTAAACAGTCGATGCTCGTCTTTTTCAACGTCTCGGAAGAAGACTATGGAAACTACACTTGCGTCGCCGTGAACACCATGGGAATCACTAACGCCAGCATAATCCTTTATGGTAAGAATATAAATGCGAAATTAGTGAAAAAGTAACACACTCAGGTTAGCAAAAGTGTTGATTATGTTCAAATTATTGTTATTTATTTTCAAGCTGATTTTTAACAACTGTTCTTGGCATGCTAAATGAGCTGCACACACAAAGCAATCCTGACATGAAGGTCACCCGTTGTATGTTTTGTCACTAGTTTCCATGGCAATGGCAGCACCGATGCATAGGTCTGACTTGGCTGACACATCCACATGCAGATTGGAATTCCAGTTAATCACAGTTCATAGAAGCAGAGCTGCGGTTCAAGCACTGATTAAAGCCGCACTGACGTTGGATTGTGTGGTCTTCCTGCAGGTCCTGGTGCGATGCACGATGTGAACGGGGCCGCCGTGTGGCCCCGCCCCTCCGTATGCCTCCTGCTGACCGTGACCTCACTCTACCTGCTAAAGTTCTGATGTGAAATGTGATGACCCTCAAGCTTCTCTCAGCATTGAGCAGCAAGAACAGACTATTAGTCCTATTTAGGGAGAATGGAAATGTAAGATTGCCAGTGGTTCACCCTTAGTTTTCTTTATTTTTTTTTTCTGGCTTTGCATCAGTCTGTTCTCTGTTGGCTCGCCAAGAGAGAGCGGCGTCAATCTGAGGAAGCGAAAAATTCGAATCATGCACTAATTTGATGATGCTAGAACTACTGAGTTTGTGTCCCCCCCAAAAAACCTTTTTGTATGTGAAAAGGAAAAAAGAAGAAAAATACATGTAACTGTTGATAGTTGACTGTTTATTGCCCAATATTGGAGTGTACACTCAGATTATTATTACTGTGTCATGTCCTGTTCAATATCTGTACAATACCATTAAGCTTTTTAAAAAAAAAAAAAACTGAAAAAAATGCAATGTGATTGTTGAATTTTACTGTATTTTTACAGTTGTATGCAAAACAGATTAACAGATCCTCCATGATAAACAGTTCAGAATAAAAATAGTACACCATGATTTCTCAGGCAAAGTCCTACAGCATAGTGCATCCACATTTTGAATTCAATCCTACGGTAGTGTGTGTAGAAATGTACAAATGTGTACAGATATTCCTGCACTGTTGTTTTTTTTCAAAAGGCATACACGGCTTCAGATGGCATTTTTGAAACACCTAATAGCAGAGTCATAGCAGCTTCACGGCATGTTCACATCACAGTAGGCTGCTGAGAACCTGAGTCATTCAGGACAGAAGTGTTGGTCAGCGTGTCGCTTTATTCGCTCTATTACAAATTGAACGGGTTTAACAGAACAGATGACCTGCCAATGAAGTCATTATAACTGTCAGGTTAGTGGGTGGTCTAAAAAAAAACACTGAACTGACTTCTCAGCTGCTGCTAATTGGGGAATCTAAATTAAATTTGTAAACTAAAATATTGTCATCCTACTGATGATATTTTAGACTTTTTACAGTCCTCTAAGTTGCAACTAGCATGTCTCACACTGAAGGAGAGTTATAGAGTTGAAAATATGTGCAAACATGTTTGATAAATAGCCTTTAAGGTTCTCAGGCAGCCACAGTGGTTCTCAAGCTCCCTTGGTTGACCAGTGGGCTATTATGCAATTGAGTGGGCTTTTATGCAATTTATTTTTTTCCTCATTGATTCTCAATTGGAAAAAAGTACTTATCCATAAATTATAATCCTCTTTAAAATATCTCAAATATCTCTGAAAATGAATACAGTCACTAAGAGTTCACCGTCAGTAAGTAAGAGCAGATAAAGCTACTTAAAAGATCTGCCAGTTCATTTGGAAGTGTTTTCTAATTTAGTAAAAGCACACAGAGTTTTAGTCATATGTGAATGATATTAAAAGTCTAAATAGTGACTTGCAGTGGTGGACTGTAACTAAGTTAATTTACCCCAGTACTGTACCTAAATACAAATTTGGGCTGCTTTTTTACTTGAGAATTTCCATTTTCTGCTAATAATACTTCTCCTGTTGTACTTTACTTTAGTTTCTTTTCAGATAACAGTTTTTCATCCCCTTCCTGTCCAGTGAAAACCTACTATCTCCAAATGTGTTGATGTTGAATTTGTGATAAACTGAAAGATGAAGTGTTCCAGTATTTGAAGAGAAAATCCTCCTACTTCTTCAGTTAAATAAACTATAGCCTTTTGGATCAGCTGGAATATGCATCATCACAAAGCTGAAAACAGGCTGATTTTTTTTTTTAATACAGGGTTCTCACAGGACAGCGACGCTACAAACATAAGATGATCTTATCGAATATGATGTATTGATGTAGATTAAACTAGCCAACAGGATATAAAAATGTTTCAATGCAACACACACATTCATGTAGCAGTAATTTTAATTCAATAACATCAGATATGATAGTAAAATATTTTACTGATCAATCAATACTTTTACTTTAAGAACTTGCATTCTGCTGATAAAACTTACATACTTTTATTCAATTAAGGTTTTGAATGCAGGACTTTTACTTGTTCACAGTGTGGTATTAGTACTTTTACTTAAAGGTTCTCCTTACAATATTCAGAGCATTAATATATCATCAAATATCTATTATCTATGTAAAGATATAGAGGAGTAAAGTCTACCTGAGCAGATAATGAAGTCTCTCCCTCGGTGTGTGTGTTGATATCAGATCTTGTCCTTTTTTTGTTCACATACCTGGCTGGCCGCGTGTCTTTAAGTGCATGTTAGTGCATGTGAGCGTGCTCCACGGATCGTACCAGGGCCGCTTGCTATCATACGGCGGTTACAGCTACTTTTGCTGTCCTGAACCACAGCGTGGCCTCAGAAGTGTAGCACAACAACCTCCGGTTCCCCCTCACACTGTCATCCTGTCAGCACTGTTGTTAGCACGCTTCCTGCTGGCCGGCAATTTAGCATTACCATGTTGAGAGCTGTGTGGAGGCAATAGATATGCTCTGAAGTCTGTATAGAGCCCCTTCAGAGGTCTGATACTGGAGGAAGAACATTAATATTGGAACTCAACTCTCAAACAAACCCATCTTCTAGCTCACACGCAGATTACATAGGTAGTCGAATGTGAGGAGATATTTTGTGAAATTTGAGAAAAAGTGTATTGTGTCGCAGACTGTACCTTAAAGTAAAGTATCTGAATACTATTTTCACACTTGTGACTTGCCATTTGTTTTATTCATTAAAAGTCGTCTTTTTTATATTGTTAAGGTTAAGTTATCAATGTGTGGTAACACAAATCAAAAGCATGCCTTACGTTACAAATAAATACATATTGTGCATTGGGATTGTATCTCAAGCATAAATATTATGTTGATTTTGGTGTAGTAATGGATTAAGATGAACGAAAACAGTGGTAGATTCCTTTAATTTGCTTCTTCACATAATTGATAACAGTACAATCTAGGTTTATACTCAAACGTGCTCTCTCAGTCAACAAAACAGCTGTCTTCTGTTTATCACTTGATTATATCAACGTGAAGTGGTGGAGAAGCTTGGTAAACGTCCTTAACTTGAATCTCTTCAATTTAAATACACCTACAGAGGCAGTTTATTTATTTTTTACATTTACAGCCACAAAGCTGGCACACAGCTCCAGTCCACATCCCAGCCACAAAGAGACACAAGCTAGACTATTCAAGAACGACGAGATAGTGCAGTCAACTTGAATGATAGCGAATGTCCCGCGTAGCTGCTATGAACCTTTTTTCCAGGTGTTATGAATGTGTGCTTTTAGCCCGGTTTGCCCCGAGGCAAACAGCAAACGCTGATCTCAAGACTGCAGAAGTGATGTGCTCTATTGTCAGTGGATGCATTTTTAAGGGACATTTTTTTAAGTCTGCCTGGGACAGAAACTTCCAGTGATGAGAATATACTTAAAGCACAAGTGATTGATAATGTGATGTTCTGCTATTGTCCAGTTCACTCCTGTGCATACATATGAGTAAGAAGTGTGCCGAAGACAAAACAACATGGACAAGGTTGATGTCTGTGGGAATGCTTTTGTTGTACACACATGTTGAGTTCTGTGCTTGTAATGATGGTGAACCAGTAGGCTGCAGACAATGTCACAGGGACAAGATTTCACTTTTTAGGGGTTTCCCCCAAAACAGACAGGTGTGATTCAGATGCTTGCAAAACTAATGTCAGGGTTATTGAAACCCTTTTCATCCCAGATAGATTAAAATGATAAGTATTGATGTCAATAAACTTGAATCAATTTGTTCTAAATCCCTATTAAGAGAGAACTGACTGGAATTTACTTAAGGTGTATTTTTGCATATAACATAAACAAAAGTATACATTTTTATTTGATTTCCTTTATTTTCCATTTTTTTTATGATTAGATTTATTCGTTTCACTTTATGTATAATCCTCGAAATGCATAATTCTCTGGGCATTTTAAAGTTTGCAGAATACAAATTCATTTAATTTATTATTTCTTGTTGTTTTTTATCAGACAGTTGATTTTATGATGTATGATCTCATTGACTGCTGCATTGATGACCTGTTTCATGTGTTTTCTGACGTTATTGGAGGTTCAGCATAGGGTAGTCACTATTGTGGTATATAGTCATCGTATCATTTGATTGAGAGATTGCAAAAATGTCCATAAACTGGTTAAATGTGAATTCAAGTTGCCATTCATTTGTTCTGTTTATGACGGCCTGTATTCCTGGGACTAAATTCAGTTTTTTTTTGTTTAAAGGTGCAGTAATCAATATTTTTAAATATATATATAAACATTGGATCAAATTATGACATGTCATGTGAAAGGTTTCACTCATAGGACCTGTTCACACCTGGCATTAACATGTGTCTTGGTTGATCCAATCACAAGTGGACAGCTCTGAGTACCTCAGTTCAAACCTGGCTATAGAATGCCTCTCCACATGCGTCTCCAGTGACCAATTTCCCAAAAAACTAATCTTTTGCTGTATTTAACAGGAGGGAGGCAGCAATGCACTTCCTGTGCCTAGCTGCCTGAACATGTATATTAATTGAAATCTCTATAGGCTTTTCAGACATCATGGACAAAGCCAGCTTACATGTCTTGATAAACAACTGGAGATTGGAAAAAGTACTCTTGTGATGTATTTTCCTGTTACGTCCTTGTCCGTATACATCAGGACGCATTATTGTTAACACTACAAAAGTCATGTGGTCAAATGCGTCCCAGACCGACTCCACAAGGATCGAATCACAATCACGAAGAGGTGTCCGCTTGTGAAACGATTTCCAAAAAGGGATTTCAATACAAATGGTAAAAAGTGTCATAGTGACAAAGACATGAATAATTATCACCAACTCTGTAGTTCCCCTGGGATCTTTGGAGCACTTTAACCTCTTCCAGCTCATTGTTATGATTTATGGCCTGCAGCTTTACTAATTTGGCATCAACAAGGCTTTGATAAACCCACTATACACAACCTGCTGAGCACCAAACAACACACAGATAGTTAGTGACTAGCTGGTGAAAATGGAATGTCAAAGGGTCAGATATTTTTTCCACGAGTCGTTGGAAACCAAAGACAGAGCTACAGGGAGAATGATTATTGGACTTAACATTTGAGGCCAGAAAAACGATTCCAAATTAATTCTAATGATGCTCAGTTTATGTCAAGGACACATTTATTAACAAACAAAATGTTGGTTTTCAAGTGTGTTTTCAAAGAAATTAAAAATAATAGAAATAGGATTATGTAACAGACTTAATTAAAGCAATTGTGTAGTTAATAATTCAAAAATGAAGGGTACTCAGTTGTAAAAAGATGAGTTTCAAGATGGGATTAAAAAGTGGTGATACTTGGGAAAGATCTGACAGTGAGTGAGTGTAACACGGTCTGTTAGAGGCTATGGGAATGAGGTTGGTCCCTTTGGAATCTCACTGCAACCAAAGAAGGGCGAGGAGGAACTGATCAGGACATCTCATGGGTTCTGGATATAGGGATTGGCGAGATTGGGAACGTAAACTGGTGCTTAAAATCAATCAAAATCAATAAAGTGGGAAAGAGTGGGGTGTCATCAGCAAAGAATTGTTAAGATAGGTCCCAAAACAACTCTAGGGGTATACTTCAAGAGAAAGGAGCAGAAGACGATGATGAAAAATATCCAATGATCTATGTTTCAGATATGAAAAAAAGACTGTACCTTCAATGCATACTACAGGGTTCAGATGTTCCATTAGAAAATGTCTTATAAGATGTATCTTAGTTCATAGTGAACATAATTGAAATAATTGGAAATCTACAGCTTTGGTACAAGGAGACATCTAACAGATGTGAGTACTCAAACCTGCATCAAACTGCATTAGCCTAAGCAGTCGAATATGATAGAATCTGCAGTAAATCTCACCCAAAAAAAGCAAACTACTTTGTGCTCAGAATTCCTGTCAGAACAACCTCTGCACACCCGTAACACCCAAGTTGTCTACTATTTTGCCACATTCTTAATAAACAGGAATATTCAATGGCACTGCTGTCAGGACTGATAGGGTTTCAGCCTCAGCACTATGACATCAATAACTGCATGTGTTAGATCCTGGACCCCTTCCAGTTAAGCCTTGTTATCAGAGGAAAACTGTAAAACGACCAAAAAGACGGTGCAACTCTGGTACCTATGGTGTCAGTCAAGTTACCTCTTTGTGTCTTTAGAGGAATGGCAGGAGATAAACTCAAGCGACATATCGGTGAGACACAAACGACACTCCCTCACCTCCAGGTTTTGTGTGTATGAGTACTTTTCTTACAACCTCCACAACTTAGTGTGATTAAATGACTGCTGCTTCTTTCCAAGGTAAGAAGGACTTTTGGTTTTATTTCCATGATGAAATGAGGGATGCAGCAGAATCATTTCAACGATCATTCGTTCATTCCAGCCAGGTGAAGTAAAACAAATGTCTGTTTGTTAGGTTCCCTGTCTTCTTGAAAGGTTCTTGAAAGGACACCTTTTTTTAGTCTGACAGCATGATGAGCCCGACGTGCTAACCTGCCAGTGGCCTTACAGCATGATGAACACCAGCAATGTTCCAAATACAAGGTATGACTCAATTGTTTCTCTGAAAGAATTATCAAAGTCCTTTTTTTGTGTTTTTATCTCAGACCAAAGTCAGCAGGGAACAGATAAACATGATTTTGTTTCTTTTTTTAAGCTAGCAGCCTTTATAACCACTCCAATATAATAAAACAATACGCCTTCAATCACCCCTCATATTAAATCAAAGGCTTGTAAAAAATGTTCTAACGAGGGTTGATGATAACTAGTGTATTTTCTGACAAGTAATACTAAACCTAGTTAAATAACTGGATTAATTTGCTGTTTCATCACTCACAATCTCCATTCTCCTTTCTCACAAATGGTGACAGTACAACCCAGTTATGGAAATCTTTTACGTATAACAAAGTCAATCTGTGTTCTCTGCAGATGGGTTTAAAGGCAAAGTTATTGCTTGTACACACCGCCAGCAGCCAGATTGATCACTTAATTTTGACATGGTTTGCAGAGGCTCTGCTTTGTCCTCAAATGCCCTCATTAATTTAGCTAGCTGGGAATAAAAGAATACTTTATAAAAAATGATTTCAAAATGGCCAGAGTGATTGATGCAAGTGCTCTCCTAACACCGATCTTGAGCCGTATAGTCCTTTGGTTCTTTAAGTTAAAGAGAAGAGGGGAGCTGTAAACTGATGTAATTAGGGTTAACAGCTATGAGAGTACCGGCGGTCTGCCTCTCTCTGTAAGTTCAGCTGATTGAAACGTAGACGTAATGATCAGGTTTACATGCAACATTATTGTGCACATTCTTGACATTCTTATTCCATCCATGATAATATGACATCATCAGCAGAAAGAATCATCATACTGTCTTTTTTACCATACCAAACATTTTCCATCATATATGGTCTCCTGAATCGGTAAATATCTGTGAAATAAATTGAACAATGATATCCTAATTACCATGAATATAATACCATAGGACAACAAAAGCTGTAGACTTCATGCACATCAAAATAACCCTTGAGTACCCTCAAAAAAATCTGATTTTATTTCAGAGTATTTAATTTTTTCACCCTGTTTTTAATCATTGTGCCAACAAAACACTTTACAGACAAAAGATACCTCTAGTAAGAATAAAGACATCGGCTATAGCCTGAAAATAAACGCACATGAGCAGAATGCTGTAGGACCTCTGCGTGGACCTCTCTTCGGTCTTTCGTTGTGCAAACTCTTCAACCACATGACTGAAATCCAGCTGTTCTGACACCTGACTCTCTGCCAGACAAAACTGAAGCATCTTTAAGTCATCTGAGGCATTGAGTTCAGCCCCACATCTCTGCTTATAAGAATTGAAAATTCCCTCTGCCTTCCTCTGCTTTTTTATTTTTTTTATGTTTTAGTTTGACTGCCTCACCCTCATTTACAACTTTGCATACTCTCCTGTATTTCATTATCAACTACCCTTCAACATACACTGAAACTTACATTTCGATCTCACCTACACTTCTAGCATAGATAACGGTGATTATTAAAGACCTGTACAACTGCTGAGGTCCCAGTCAAGCGTGTGGCTAATCTCTGCCTGGTTTAGACTAAATCATCTCCATATCAGGGGAAGTGTGCACACAGCTGCACTGCACTGTTACATCACAAGCTTGTGATCTTGTGCGTTGCCATCTCCTTCCACTCTAATGAGCAAGACAGTAGGTGAAGTCACGTAGGCCAAAATGGGCAACAGACCGTCCTATCCAGGAGTCTTTCACTGAGGCCCGAGGACGGAGGGATTCAGTCTACAAGGTGCTTTCACTCTGTTTTGATCACTCCAATATTATGTACTAGTTTTCTCTCAACATTGGCTTATGAATAAAAATATGATGTTACCGTTGCTGACATGAGGATTTGACCAGCGTCCAGGTGTCAATCTGTAAAACCGGCCTCATCCTGCTTTATAAGATATTAAGAGCACATTTACTCCAAGTATTGCCACAAAGACATCACATCTGTCGCCACACTGGTATCATACTCCTCCTCCTGTTCTCTTGGGAGATACAGGCCCCCATTGTATTTAAAAACCCTTTAAAAAGAGCTTTGAGAGATATAATGTAATGCTAACAAACATTATCCATTACATGAGACAACTGGGAGTTCCCCCTAACATGACTTTAAACTCAATCATTGCTGCTGTAACCAATTTAATTCATTTTGCCCAGATTTTAATGTGACCTACTGTCTGCAGATTTATCTTCACTGTATGAAACAATGTTCAGAAATAATGAAAGTATTTCCCAGTAAATGCAATTATTAGCTGCATGATAATTTCAGGTAAAAAAAATGACCCCAGTTATTTAAATGAATCGATTGCATTCTGAAATTTAAGGTAGAAAGTGTATCTCTGTGATCTTCTGGTTCTTTATGAGAATATGTCACCAATGCCATCCTACGTCTTAAATACTTTAGAGCGGGCTTGTATCTCTGATAGTGGTCGGAACGTTCTCTTAGAATCAGTTTTTTATTTTTTTTGAAAGCTTTTCAATTTTGTTTCACGAAGAGATAAATCCATACATAGAAGATTTGCCTAAAAGCTCAACTTAAAAAGTATAAAATATATATTAGTTATTGTAAAGTGACTTATCTGTTTAAACAAAAATCTGATAACTCACATACACTCATATATTGTCTAAAGAAATGCTTAAATGAGCATGTTGCCCAACAGGAACGGGCTGTGTGGTGAGAAACAGATGTCATTCTCGGTCAGTGCCTCCTTCATCCTTGGAGGTACCATCAGCTCACACATGTCATATAAATGCTCTCAGATCCCTGCCCCTGACTGTTCTCTCGTCTTCAGGTGGAACAACAACATCAGTCAATGCCAGCAGCTCAGTGATACGTTCATTTCTCTGAGCATCCCGCCATACCTGCAGGGACGGAGAGATCCGTCCGTCCTGCGAGGCTGAGATCTGAGCAGCAGGTTCAGAAACAGGACAAAGCAGGAGGAATCATAGAGGTCTGGATGCAGATGAATGTTGTGAGCTTACACAAATGAAACTTATGATTGCAGAAGAGTTTTACGATATTTTTATCATCACCCTGAACGAATTAAATATGTTTTTTATGACATACTGTACTATAACTTGTGTCTGACTTTTTTATGATTTAATATACTATGACGTTTTATGACACACTATATTATAATTTTTCATGACATACTATATATTGACTTCTTAATAACTTTGTATGAAAAGCACTACTATTACAATCGTATGGCGTTTTATGGCATTTTTTATGACTTACATTACCATACATTTTGAAATACATACTAATCTCTGAGTTTTTATGACAAACTATACTATAACTTTAAAAACACATTATATCATATATTTTGTATAGCATACTATTTTATTACTTAAACAAATATTTATGGTATAGTTTTCCAGAACTCTTAATGGCAAAATTTAATAATTTAACTTTTTTTTAAGACATACTATACTATGACTACTTAGTAACTTTTTTTATGACAACCTCTACTTTAACATTCTTATGGCATTTTTTATGCCATTTTTCATGGCTAACATGGCTGTAACTTTTTGGTGACATATTAATCTATGATTTTTTTAAATTTCATACTACACTTTGACTTTTTAATGACTTTTAATAACATACCATACTATAACGTTTTCATGACATACTGTTCCATTACTTTTTGAAGATATTTTATGATGTACTTTTATATGACTTTTTTAATGGCATACTATACTATACTATACTATGACTTATTAATGATATATTACATTTTTTATGTCATACTAAACTATGACATTTTATGACAGAGGATGGTATCTCAGTTTTTACATACCATACTATGACTTTTTGAGAAAAACTATACTTTTACTTTTTATGGCTTTTTATGACAAATATATTTTTTAACAACACCCTATACTTTAACGTTTTCATGGCATACTATTGTATGACTTCCTTATGACTTTTTTAATGGCATGCTAAACTATTACTTTTTTATGACAAACTATACCATGACTTTTGAGACATACTTCAGAATGATAATTTAATGATATTTTTTTTAAATATTAGATAATGACTCTTTCTGACATACTATACTATTAACTTTTAATTCATACAGTGCTTGAACTTTTTATGGTATACCACACCATGACCTTTTTACAAACGTACTATAATATTACTTTTTGCATTGCATACTATTATATGACTTTGTAAGTACGTTTTATTGGCATATTTTACTACTTTTTCTTATAATACGATACCATAATATTACGTTTTCTGACATACTATGCTGTGACTTTCTTGTGACATACTATACTATTTTTAATTTTTAATGGCATACTTTTCTATGATATACAATTCTATGGATTTTTATTGAAATACAACACTTTTTCATGTCATTCTATATCATGATTTTTTAAAACATACTATGCCATGACTTTTTGTAAAGCATTCTATTTTATAACAAGTTTAACATGTCTTCTTTCTGAAATACTATTCCATGACTTTTTTTATAACACACTATACTACCACTTTTCAATGACATATTATTCTATGACTTTTTAAGACTTACAGCAGAATGACTTTTAACAGTATTTATGACATACTGTGCTACAACTTGATTATTTTAAGATGTACTTCTATATGACTTTTTTAATGCTAATCTATACATTGCATTTTATTTGATGACTTGCTATACTATACTCTGACTTTTAATTACTTTTTTATGACATACTATTCTTTGACTTTTTGATGTCCTTTTATGACATACTATGCAAATACTATTTATGCCTACTGTACTATGACTTTTTAACAACAGTATATAATGTAATATAACATACATTCTTAAATAACATTCTATACTTTGACTTTTTATGAAGGACTTTACTGTGACTTTTTTAAGACCTACTATACTATAACTTTTTTTATGACATACCATACTTTGACTTTTATAAAACTATTTATATAATACTATAGTATGGCTTTTTATGACATACCATACTATGACTTTTATTTATGACACACTATATTATGACTTTTCAATGACAGTTTATTGATTTCTATACTATATATTTTTTATCATGCACAATAATATGACTTTTTATGATATCCTATACCATGAATTTTTGAATTTGAATTTGATTAACATCTATGTCACTATTCAACCTGACAGGATAAATCATCCATGGTGGTGGTGGTCAATGTTAATGTTTATCTAGACTTCTCCTCCATTAAAAATAAAAATCACTTTGAATGGCTGAATCTTCTCCTGCATCAGTGTACTAAGGATATCGTCATGTGACGCTGGTCTCTGCTGTTGACTGATCATTGATTTATCCCTCTGTGCTTTGTGCATCTGGGCAGATCTATGTCGTCTGTCCCTGGGGAGCTGTGGGTATCCACCGCCCGCAGAGTGTTCATTTACAGCTTCAGAAAGTTTTCAACCCTCTGACTCACTCCACATTTCTAGTTCCACAGCCTAATGTGAGTAAAGTTTTTCCTTTGATGTATGCAGTGTAAAAGTGGCAACCTGTTTTATTAAAAATAGAATGGAACGGCAACCTCCAGTTTTGAAATTTGAAGTCAATGCCTTAAACTTGCATTCTTTATGATTGCCATCAGGGGGCGACTTTGAGAAAATGACACCTTTCACTAGATTTATTCCCTCAGTGAAAATAGTTAGTTTATGGTCTCACTCTGTAGTTTCAAGTCTTCTTCAATACAGCATGTCAAATAGACCATAAAGCAGAGTATGCTTTAGGGCTACCTTGTGATTGGCAGGTTGCTAAGGCTACCAGAGCCATGTACAGAGTCTCTACCTCACTCCTCCACAGTTCAAGAATGGCTCACTGGTTGCAAAAAACAAGATGGTGACGGCCAAAATGCCAAACAGGAGGCTTCAAAACTGCTCATATTTTTAGACATTTGGCAGCTAGTTCAGCTACAGGGCTTCTTGTGTACAACAACATAGCACATCCTCATTTCAGATTTTCTCCCATTCTCTCCTCGCAAATTATTTTAAGCTGCATTGAGTTGGACTGGGGGGCATTTGTGAGCAGTATCACAAATTCTCAAGTCTAGACTTTCTTGTCTGAAACTGTTCCAGTTTTAATTTGGTTCAGGGTCAGTGCCACGCAGATGTGTGTGAGTGTCTCCAAAATGATATCTCTAACTGTATATGTTTCCATCAAATTCATGTATTTTCTTTTGAAGTCAGCCATCTCAAGGAGATTTAAAAGAATTTGGATGCAATTAGGAGTGACAGTGCAGAGATGCTGAATACTCACTGACTGACACAATTTGATTTTAGTTGCTAATAAGTTTCTGGAAGGAAAATGATAACTTCAGATCTGTAACAAAAGAAAACAAATCTGATTTGTTTTGAATTCAGACTTTAACAGGGTAAAATGAAGAATAAAATAAAAGTTGTTGAATTTCAGACCTTTTCTTTACACTAAAAATAAATTTAGTGGGCTTTGAATATACAATTATCAGGTTGCCAACAAAATGGTTAAAAGTACAGGAATATCTTGACATATGATTATGATCTTTGGAAGTAGATGTGTTCTGTACCTTGGTGTGTTGACAGGTCTCTAGAATAGCTGCTTCCTCCAAGAATTGTTATCAACATCTCTGGTAATTTATTGGCAGCTGGTAGTTCAGATGTTGAAGAAAAACATGACGTTACCATGGTCAACCACTTTGTCAATGCAATCAATCAAATCTTCGGGGAACAAAACACTAATTGTGTGATTAATTTTTTTTTCCCTTCACAGCATATATAAGGGAATGTCGTCTGTTTATTCTTAGTACATATTTAAACAAACATTTTAGCTGTGTCCCAATCCAGCGGCTGCAGCCTTCGGAGGACGAAGCTGGTTGCTAGGAGGCGGGAGCAGCAAAAGGGTGATGGCACGAAAAACTGTTGACGCAAACAAGAAATCCTCTATAGACCAGACCGTCTCATTTCGAAGACCGCTCGGAAGGCTAGACCGAGCGGTCTCGGAGGCTGCATTAGAAAGAATCTTCGAAATAGTGTCCTAGATTCGAAGATACTGAAGATTCGATTAAAATTAACACCAAAATAGTGCATCACCTTTAAAGGTCGGGGTTGAAAGAGATCTCACACCTCCGATGTCTCTGAAGATTCTCGTTAGGGGCACTGTGGTGCAATCGGTCTACAAATACACCCTCCAAAGGATGCAGCCGCTGGATTGGGACACAACTATTGTCTTATGAAAAACAATGAAAGGACATAGTTTTTCAAACCCAGAAAAGTGTTCAGTCAAAAACTTTTGTCCACAAAAAGTAATAAGTGCAAAAAAAGGATTTTGGAAACAACTTGAATCATTTATTTTGGCCTTAATCAATGAATACAAAAACATTTTGGGTTGGCAGAACTGAAGTAAAAGTCAAAGTTCACAGGCAGGTTTATTGCTCTCCTTGAAGAGAAAATACCTTGTATATGATCTAGGAAACATTAAACATAAAGTCTATATCATATTGTATTGTTCATTTTATGAAGGACTTCACTTTGTCCTTTTCTTTTTATGATAAGTTCTTCTTATAAAAAATAAATAAAAATATGCGCTGATGATTTATTTTGGTAGATTTTATTTGTCGAGCTTGGGGCAGGACAAACAAGTTATTTGCGGTTGCTATGTAAGTAAATGCAATATGTAGGAAGTAATGTTCCTGCAAGGGTATTTTGTTGACTTATAAGTGCAACAAGCTACTAATCTGCTGTCTATTAGCAGTCTCTTGAAGTCAAATGCATTTTAATTGCAGATTGATTTGAAACTCTTTAGTGCATGTGTATTCTGCAATAATGTAACTATGAGTCTGACGATTGACTTCCATTCCATATGAATACAAAAGGAAAACAATAATTGCTTTGAGCAGCAGGAGAAATACACCTGGGAATTTAGAGCATGCCTTTGAACATCATAATAATGATACTAGTTTTATTTATAGAGCATGTTTGAAGCAAGATGCAGGAAGTGCTTTCCAGAGGCTGAGAGAAAAACACAGTGACCAGACATGAGAGAGCGTCATTAACCAGAGGCCTGCTATTTATTGTTGCTGATAAATATTGATTCATGTAAGAAACAACCTGACAAGCCTTGATGCAACATAATTAAAAAAAAGAAAATAATATTTGGTTTAGTTTTTAAGAAAAGTAATTCTGTAAAAATAGCAACAAAGCATCTAAAATGAATACTTTTTTATTGGACTTCAGAGTGTAACATAAAAGCCTGATTTAAGGCATTTGCTAAAAATGACTGATGCTGTTGTTTATCTTGAGAGGATAATCTCCTAAATAGATGTTTCAAACACAGACAGTGTTAACCGACCTGATAAACAGAACAGCTTTTAACCCAGCATAAGACCCAGTGCAGTAAAAACACAATCAGCCTTAGTTATTCATCTGGACTGTAGAGCAGTTACATTAGACGACCCAAGCTGGTGGATCAGGACAGCAGGAGGTTAATTCAGTTACATAATATGTTTCCATAACAGATTGTCAGCAAAAATGTAGTACAGAACTGGAATGCTTCTTTCAAGAATTCAGGGATACCCGTGTTGCACAATGAAGCAGCACCAGTGAATTTTTCGGCCCAGTCACCAAGAAAAACGTTGCCCACTATGTTGGAGTTCTATCGGTGGTTTACTTTTCAGCAAACCACCGATGTCAACATTTTCACATTCGGTCAGAGTAAGTGATGTAGTGTTACTGGCGATAGTAAGTAAAAGTTATGTGGTATGGTTATGAGTACAACAAGCGAAAAATTCTGCTGATGGGTGCGAGGTGTGGTGGACATTAAACACATCCAATGGTTTGCAGAAACGGGCATTTTTTTCTTTCTGCCCACTAAGTTGGTGTTCTCTGGGTAGATATAAGATGGACGGCATCATAAAATAAAATAAAAAAATGACAGGGAAAATTATCTTTCAACTTTGACAATGTTTGAGCACCAAACATCATTGATGTAAACACAGAGTCCACCTGCACTTGATCTGGGATGCCCCAACGAAGCCAGGTCTCCGTGTGGGCACGACAATCTCTGACGGTCTCTCCTGTTGCTGTGTTAGCCTTAAGTCTTTTCATCCATCCATTTTTAACCACCGGACATCAGCTAGGAGTCGCCTGGGTAGTGGAATAGCTTTGGGTCTTAGCTGGGTTAGCTAAACTCCCATCTCAGCTCTCCAGGGGAGATTGACTCCCCTGTAGATGGCATTTAGTCTGGCTGGTTTGGCTGTGTGATTGTAAAATTCCCTGGGTGGCCATTGCCTCAATCTCTGCCATATGCCTTACCTGTTCCAGTATAGGAAAAGACAACAAATCAAAATAAAAAGTAGCGAAGTTCGTGGGAGCTACCGGTCGCTGCAACTACATGCACCGCCATTGCCATGACAAGACACTAAATTCTCAATTAAAACCAGTCAAACCAGTGCCCAGTCCAAATGTTCCTGCTGCCTACAGTAAAATTATGATATTATTATACATTAAGTTGACATTCATCACATTTTCAGCCATTTTTCATTTTTGTAAAATGTTCCTAATGAGCCGGTTGCTACCTGATGTAATATTTCAAGAGGAAAGCGGGACATTGTTGTTGTTTTTTCTACACTGATCAATTAGCTTTAGCACCCTCGAGTGAGGTTTTATCTGGATATGAATAATGTTTGCCCGACCCAAGTATCAACACAGAGCATCAGAGGGTTAACTGTGAAGTGAAGATGGCAAAAGGAAGTGGTGGTGGGAGGTTTGGTTGGTGAGTCTGCTTGCATGAGAAACTTGTCTCATGCAGAGGTGGGCAGCAGGGGATGGGCTGCTTGTCCAACAGAGAGGGCTGGGAGAAGGGAGCCGTGAAGCTGTGATTGTGTTGCAGAGGAGCTGCTTGAATAAACAGGCTGTGAAGAAAAGACAGAGAAGGAGAGAGAGACAAAGCCAAAAGGCATAGGAGAGCCTTCTGTGCCGCCGAGGGGGGTGGGAGGACTGTGTGTTGGTGGGTGTGTGTGTGTGTGTGTGTGTGTGTGTCTGTGTGTGTTTGGCAGGGGGCGAGAACTGGTAGCTGACATCTGGGCTTGGTATGTAGGATTATGGGACATGGACACTGTCTGGAGCAGAGATCTGCTTAGGAGCTGCAGTTGTCCTGGCAGAGGACACTGATGGCGGGAAACTCTTAGAGGCTTTACAGCCATCAGAGGGGACAAGGAGCAGAAGCCAGGGGTGGTGCTGATTGAATGCTATAGGAGGAGGAATGTGATGGGACACTAGGAACGAGGGATTTGGTTGAAGGTTTTCCATATAGTATGCAGCTCAATTCAGTGAGTGGCACCAAAGATGATTATTTCTAGAAGGAACACTGAAAGCCTACTGTATCAACTTTGTTATTGTCCCTGTTCTATCATTACATTAAACATTTTCTCCTAAGAAAAACATGTCCTTATTTGGTGTTGTGTAGTCCTTTTGGACTATATTTTCTTATATCTACAAATCAGGTTTGAATAAGGTCAGCAGAAAACTAAATACATATAAAGTCAAAATGGGAAAATGGTTGATTTAACAAATATTGTTATCACTTCCACACATACAACAGCAGGGCATTTAACACAATGCTGTGGGCCTTTCCATTCACCTCAGTTGTACTGAGGTGGAGGAAGAAATCTCAGACACAGGCATCTCAAAATCTGGACAAATAAAACGTAAACTACCTACAGACCACCAACAGAGTTTGGTAAAATATGTTTTTTTTAATGCTCGGAAAGTAGCTTTGCATCACTTTTTTAATTTGAAGAGTATGGTGGGATGTATATTCTTACAAAGAACGTGACATTTGACCAGAATGATGGATGTGGCAGACTCCGGGGTTTGATGCATGCGTTCTGTGATTTTTCACCATTCTGCATGTGTTTGGTAAAGCTAACACGCCTTCCAGTGCAGAGGTGTTGTATTCCCTGTGTTCCATTCCTGTGATAGTAACGCCTCCTCTGTCTCCTCTTACGCCTCCTTAGTTGTCATATTGGTCAACACAATCAAGAGGGCATGCCGCCCCTAAGGACTCACTGCAGGCCCGGTAGGGTATGTGTACTTATGTCAGCTCATCGTGTATAATGTGTGCAATGAAGAGTGTAACCTGGTCGCAGTGAGGTCTCAGGAGTGAAGTGTTTCTTTCAGGTACACTATCAGCTTTGAAATGGATAGCTGGGCATACTCACTGCTAACTGGATATGGAGTAGTCTTGCATTTTATGTGAGCAGTGTTAAATTATGGACTGATAAAAAACAGCCAGTGTGGGTGTGAACTTCATCTGCTTTTTTGCAATATGATGAATAGAATGTTTTTCCAGTTGGATTTAAGTCTATGCAGGGGTTAATTTATTTATTTAAATCAGTGTGTAACCTTGTATTGTCCAGCAAATGAATACTTTCTTTTTGATTGATTTCTCAAGGGTCCACTCTCTTTAAAGGAGCTCATCTCCTGTCTTAGAACTTAAAAGCCAGAGAAAGATGCAATACTGCTCAGTAATGTAATGCAATTTTATTTAAGAGCTCATTGGATTATGTGTAACCTATAGAGCAACTCTAGATCTCAGCTCCATAATTTCAGATGGAAAATAATTCATCTTTGCATAATTTATTCCTTATGTCATAGTTTTTTCTCACACTAAGCCAAATAAAATAAAATAAATCCCAACCCTATATCATTTATACAGCTTTCTTCACATTGGTTGATTACTGTATACATGTGCTTTGCTTTGTAATTCTGCCACTGCTTCATATTTGGGCCAGACAGTAGTTCCCTTTGATATTATAAAAATACATGTGCGCACAAAAGATTGGCTGTTGGGATGTCTTTTCAGATTAACACTGTTAAAGCGCCATCGTTTCTAAGACTTTGAATTGTGTTGCTCAAAGCACATTTGTTGGCCTCAGATGAAAGCAGTGAGGACTGTGAAGGTTGATGGCTGTCAGCCCATTAATCATATTTTCAGGGGGAGAGTCCATTTGGAAGATGAGTCACTGTTCTTCCATGTCTCTCCGCAAAGCACATACAGTCTGATATTGTGTGCAAACCAATCTAAATAAATCATTAAAAGAAAAATGTTTTTTAAGCAATGCTACAGCAGGTGAGGAGGCTAAATTAGCTACAGCAATGCAACTAATGGTCTCCAAAACCATATGCTACACAGATTCAGTGTGTTCTACAGTCCATCATTGTTAGACAATATTACTGAATGACACCTTTAATTAGGTTGTAAGCCCCAAAGGAGCAGAATCCTATGGACTTTGTGTCAGTTTGTTACTGTATGTTGTCAGCCGCAGCAGCTTCCTGAGAGCTAGAAGGAACTAGAAATATAAATCTTGGCTCAATAACTGGAAATAATGTGCGAGTGCCACATGGTAGTTATGGCAACGGCGGCACATGTACATGACGGTAGCTCCCATGAAGTTTGCCAATGTTTTGTCATAATTTGTAGTCCTTTTATACAGCCTTTTTTCATTTACGTAACATTGCGAAAATCAGGCAAATCCTGTCTCAAAGTGATGCAGAAAAACTAGTTCATGCATTTGTTACCTCTAGACTAGATTACTGTAACTCCTTATTATCAGGCTGCTCTAATAGGTCTCTTAGATCTTTACAGTTGATCCAGAATGCTGCAGCACGTGTTCTAACAAAAACTAAGAAAAGAGATCATATTACTCCAGTATTAGCTTCTCTGCACTGGCTCCCTGTTAAATCAAGAATAGAATTTAAAATTATTTTTGTCTTTATTACTGGAGCACTTGTGACATATGACAGATACATTCTTCTATAACTGAGAAGGGATCATTGGGATCGGATTAGTTTGTGGGGAGCAGACCTTGAGACGATAACTGACCATGGCCGACCATCCAGCTGAACCCGCCTGACCAAACTCCACAGAAAGCTGAATCAAACACCCCAGGAGGAGAGAGAGGAGAGCCTGGAAGCTAAGCTAACCCAGTTAGGAACGAAGGCTACTCCACCACCAAGTCTGCCCCTGGCTAATGTGCGGTTGCAGGAAGGAGGTCACTGACTGTAGGGCCCACATCTTTACAAAGACCTAGGTCAATTAAAGGTCATCCAAACATGTCCAAATTTGTAGGATATTTTTTCATTAAGCTGTTGAAAGATGTCCCAAAAAAGAATGCCTTTGAGTGTACAAGTAGTGAAAGCCTGCATACACTGTCATGATGGAAACAGTGTGTGATTGTTCTCACTCCTTTAGACAGAATGAAACCAGCTGAAATGACTTTGCTCGGTTTTGTATAGCCTGAAACCTGCTCGCTGCTGCCTGCAGCTTTGATTGTGGCAATGGAGCTTCTTCCTTCTGTTGTGTGAAAAAGGGCTTTCGAATTGGCGGCTAACTTAATGTGATTATATTTGTCAGTAACGAATAGTTACTGCAATTAACCTACATTACACTTTTGTATTAAGGGATAACACAATTTTACATTCAGTAATTGTATAAGAGTTACTCTTCCCAGTAACTCTCTACCACTTGAACATTTTGGTGATTGACTTATTTGCAGTCTTATCAGGAGCTGGATCAGAGAGTTGATCAGTTTGGAAAAAGTGTGATCAATAGACAGACTGTTCATGGATATGTTAGCCTGGGGGAGGCAGCTAGCTTCTGCCAAAAGAGAAGAAGCATGCTTGAGGTAAAAGCCTGCTCACACCAGAAAGTGGCGCAGCAAAATAAATGTGCGCATCTTGGCAAAATATTTGATTCAAGAGGCTTGGTTACGTAGCGATTAGATTGCAACCAGCGAGCTAATCGCTAACAGACAGCTGGTGCATGCTAGCATTAGTAAGTCACAATAGCTGCATGAACAACTTTCTCTCTCTGTAGGGCCTACTGCGTAGGTTACTCCGCAATGGCATTTTGTTGTCAGGTCTGCACGTCATTACATTCATTAAAGTTTGATTGATGACGGAAAGAAGCTCCCTTCGCTAACATTCATTAGCACAACCACAGAGGGGACAATAAGTAAGATCTGGGGTACATCCCAAAGCTCTTAATTGCATCCCCGTTTCCCTCACGTCTTTTCAGCGTCTTAGTCTCTCCCACCAGGGATGCATGGAGAGACGCAAGGAAACCATGTGAGGAGAGAGGAAACGAGTGTTTTAAGAGAAATTAGACGTTCTTTCCTCTGTAGCGTCTCTTGAAGCGACGTCTGTTTCTGATCGGCCGCTAATCACAGCTGGGTCAGATCACATCCCAAAGCTCTTAATTGCATCCTAATCACCCTGGGTCAGACGCTTAAGGCTTTAACAGCAGTTAACAGTCCTAATCACTGTCCTAATATTAATAATGAAACAAAGTAATCATCACTGTACTAATATTCATAATGACGGAGTAGAAATGTTTTTCTCTCTGCAGCCTGTTACCTGTTTAACAAACTGCAATGAGTATTTATACTCTGTTCTGTGTATTTATACTATGTTCTGTGTCATCTTGTTTTTTTTTATTTATTTTTTATTTTTATCTTGTCTTTCTTCTACTATGTCTCTTGTGTGCACTTTACTCTATGCTGCTGTAAGCCTGCAAATTTCCCCGCTGCGGGACTAATAAAGGATTATCTTATCTTATCTTATCTTATGCTCATAAGCGCAGGACCGATTTGTACCGGCGAAATGTGTTTCTTATTTTTTAATTATTGACGTCTATGTTTTGAAATTCGGATTGTGAAGTAATTATTAAATAATCCATAATATGATTATGTTTCTCCTAAACACTGGAATTAATTTATTAGGCTCAATGTCTTGGGGTAAATTGGAATTACATAACTCATCAAACCTGACAATCAGGAATTATTAGCCTCATATGAATGAATATGACAATAAATTATGTAAAAAGTGTTTCTACTGACATACAGACTCTCCAACCCTCTCTCTCTCTCTGACTTTTCTGTGATCTGTCATCACTCTGGTATGAAACTCCAGTGATGATGAGCTATATCAGATCAGTACGATCGGCTGCAGCGTCCAAACAAATAACTGATGAACAATGAGGGACCTTAGTGCTGCATTTGATACCATTGATCACCAAATCCTATTACAGAGATTGGAGCATCTTATAGGCATTAAAGGAACCGCACTTAGCTGGTTTAAGTCGTATTTATCAGACCGATCTCAGTTTGTATATGTAAACAATGAAAGCTCGATGAAAACCAGGGTTAGTCACGGAGTTCCACAGGGGTCTGTTCTTGGACCTATTTTATTTACCTTATATATGCTTCCCTTGGGGAATATTATCAGAAAACACTCAGTAAACTTTCATTGTTATGCAGATGATACCCAGTTATATCTATCAATTAAGCCAGACGAAACTAACCAGTTCTCTAAACTTCAAGCATGTCTTACGGACATAAAAACCTGGATGACCTGTAACTTTTTAATGTTAAACTCTGAAAAAACAGAAGTTATCCTACTAGGCCCAGATCACCTTCGAATTCAATTATCTAACGATATAGTTTCTCTAGATGGCATTGCTCTAGCATCCAGCACTACCGTTAAGAACCTTGGAGTTATCTTTGACCAGGATCTGTCTTTTAACTCTTATATAAAACAGATCTCAAGGACAGCCTTTTTTCATTTACGTAACATTGCGAAAATCAGGCAAATCCTGTCTCAAAGTGATGCAGAAAAACTAGTTCATGCATTTGTTACCTCTAGACTAGATTACTGTAACTCCTTATTATCAGGCTGCTCTAATAGGTCTCTTAGATCTTTACAGTTGATCCAGAATGCTGCAGCACGTGTTCTAACAAAAACTAAGAAAAGAGATCATATTACTCCAGTATTAGCTTCTCTGCACTGGCTCCCTGTTAAATCAAGAATACTTACCTACAAAGCTCTAACTGGCCAGGCACCGTCTTATCTTAAGGAACTTATAGTTCCATATTACCCAACTAGAAAGCTGCGCTCAATCAATGCAGGGTTACTTGTGGTTCCTAGAGTATATAAAAGTAGGATGGGAGCCAGAGCCTTCAGTTATCAGGCTCCTCTTCTGTGGAACCAGGTTCTAGTTTCAGTCCGGGGGCAGACACACTCACCACTTTCAAGAGCAGGCTTAAGACCTTCCTTTTTGATAGCGCTTATAGTTAGGGCTGGTTCAGGTTCGCCTTGGTCCAGCCCCTAGATATGCTGCTATATGCCTAGACAGCCGGGGGACTACCTAGGATACGCTGAGCTCCTCTCTCCTCTTCTCTCCCTCCATCTTTATGTATTAATCTCCTATTTATGCACATTACTGATTTTGCTTCTTCCCCGGAGTTCTTGTGCTTTCTCGCCTCGCAGGTTCCCAGGAATCGGAGTTATATTTGGACTGTCATCGTGCCACCTACTGAGGCCCTGCTGACACCCACTACTACTACCACTATCATTATTAGTCACATTACTATTATTATTGCCTGTACTATTACGCTTATTGACTTGCTTGTACCCTGGAGTCTTTGTGCTTTCTCGCTTCGCAGGCTTCTATAAATCGTGGCTGTACCTGGACCGTGGTCGTGCATCCTGCTACGGCCCTGCTGACACCGACTGCTACCACCATTATTATTACTAGTCACATTACTATTACTATTACCTGTACCATTAAGCATTTTAGCTTTACTTCCACCCTGAAGCCCTTTTGCTTTCTCGTTCTGCAGGTTTCCATGAATCGTTGTGGTACCTGGACCGTAGTCGTGCCTCCTGCTGTGAGCCGACTGACACCCACTGCTACTTCGATTATTATTATTAATCACATTACTATCCCTATTTTCATAACTATAATTCTACTGTCATAATTGCTGCTGTTATTATAAGTAGTCTTATTATATGAATCATTTATGTCATATACATTGAATGTGTTGTATCTCTGTTATGCTGTTCATTCTGTACACATGACATCTATTGCATTCTGTCCATCCTGGGAGAAGGATCCCTCCTCTGTCGTTCTCCCATAGGTTTCTTCCTTTTTTCTCCCTGTTAAAGGGTTTTTTTAAGGGAGTTTTTCCTGTGCCGATGTGAGGGAAGGACAGAGGATGTCGCATGTGCACAGATTGTAAAGCCCTCTGAGGCAAATTTGTAATTTGTGATTCTGGGCTATACAAAATAAACTGAATTGAATTGAATTGAGGGGGCGTGTCAGACCTTACAACACTACCTGGAAGGCTGCTCTTGTGCAACCTCGCTCATGGCTCCTCAGAGATCCTCCTCGCTCCTCGCTCCTCAGAGCCGAAGTAAGAACTTTGGGACGGCCGTCAATATGGCGGCGCAGAACGACTTCCGCTTCAAGCGAGGAGCGAGGAAATGACAAATAAGAGACTTGGGATGTACCCCTGGTTTAACTTAGTAGATAGTAGTAAACCCCAAGCAGTTTCAGGGTGCTTTCCACTCCTGTCACATTTTTCTCTCTGTGTTCTTGATTTTCACTTCAATATAAAAGTCCTGCACCTCTATGGAAACAGAACAATCATGGCTAGAAGTAGAGACAACTCGAACTCGTGTTTTGTGGTGTATAAGAGACAAACCAACAACTAGCATACAAAAGACAGGACTATAAATACACAAGAAACTAATCAGACAACAAGACACAGGTGGGTAGACATGAGGGCAGGCTGAAAGCTGATAGATGGAAGAAACACAAGGGAACAGAACAAGGCTGACAAGACTAATACAGACAATTACAGACAATTACAAGAGCAGGAAAACATACAAGGGCAGGAAGTGAACATAAAACTTCAACCTTTAAAAAATAAAAAAAAGGAAACATACTAAAATAAAACCAAGATCGTGACAGTGACATTTTAAAGAAGAAGAAGAGACATGTAGAATTAAATGTTTTTGATGAAATGTCCCATTTTTAAGGTTAGTTTTGGTTCCTTTTTCTGATGGAACCCTTTGTGAAACATCATGTGCTCAAGGACCCCTGGAAATATGAAAATCTGATAATGACGCTTTTTACAGCTTCTGGCTGTGATATACGGTGTAGTTTTGGCGATTGTTAAAAAAACAAAACGTTAAGTAAGAAAAATATGAATGTCTAATATGAATGTCTATGGATTTAATGTTACTAAAAGGCACACCACAATTTTTTTTTAAATATTTCCGTAATGTTATTAAGGTTAGCCACCTTAAATCTCATTTTGGTTGTTGTCATGAACTAATGTGGACCATTTCTGCATTTCTGTTATGTATTATCTGCCTTGATCACTGCACCAACAGGATTCAAATGCCCTGTCTCACAGGGGCTTCCAGTCATTTTTGGGGGAAGGTGATTCTTCAAGAGTAGCTCTGTGAGCAACTTTCTGCTCTACATATTCAGATTCAAAAGTAAAATTGGGGTACCTTAAAACTGGCAATATGATGTAATTTCTTTCTTGTCTCTCACATTCTGCCAGTTTTTTTGTTGATGAAAAGTGTTGGTTGGTATGTCTATAGCAACTTATGAACTGCACATTGACTACAATGTGCATCAAAAATATTTCAATTTCATTCATTATTTATTACATTTTATTTATCCACCTGCTGATGCTGCTCGTGAAACAAGATGCACTGATACCCAGTCTTCCAAGTGGCGGACTGCCTGCCCCACACAATATAGAAATGTTGTATTTAAGATGCAAATGGCACATCAGATGTTTTGAACGTACATGTCAACAAAAGACGTGTGTTTTATTGCTGATGTCATTTTAAATACAATTTTAATAAATACATTTTGTATTTTGTGTGAACAAGACTTGGCTTCAATGCATGATAGGAAACAATAAATTAAAGAGGAAAATCTAAATCATTATTTATTAATTTGGCTTTTAGCGTATTTAACTTAAATTGCTGCCTCAATTCTATTGGCATTGAAGTGATTTCACTGTTACGATTATTTCCTTTTAATTTATTGCTTTTTATTTCTTTTAAAGCAATCACATGCCTTACATGTTCTAAGTAAAGTCACTTTGTCCAGATCATCAGTGTGAACCATGTAATCTTCTTGCCATGTTTGTCTGTCTAACATTAAATTGATGGCAAATTATTCACCTGTGTCAGTCGTATTACAAAAGGGTAATAAACAATCAAAGGACTACACATGGTTTGAGGATAGTATAGTTTTACGTGGTTTCATTTTTATATAGTTCTCATTTTAGTATTTTAGTATAACCTTTGTTAAGGTTAATTTTTAAAGATTCAGTCAGAGAAGTTCACAATAGGGGTTATGCATGTATAATTTAGCAAACAATTGTTGTGTAATGCCAATGATTTACTTTTGCAATACCAGTTGCATACACAAAATCTAAGTATTCACTCCGATTTAAAAAAATATTTTAGTGTCAGAATTGGCTAAATTATTCAAGTTCAGTCTTTTATCTTGTGATTCCACGCTGTGTCACATATGTCAACATGTTGGTTTCCAATAAAGAATCAATATGGAATACAGTAAAAAGCAGTTTGTACTGTATGTGTATTAAGGTACGCAATGTATAACCATACCATATAAATCCTCACTGCAGTTTTCTGACTCCATCACAGCAATGTTGTGAGAGTGCAGCATGCAAAGAACAATACTAATGATGTATACGTATCAACTTGAGTTTCATACAGCCTGCAGCAGACATGTTTCTTCCTTTACTAAATCATTTAGTTACTAAAGGCTGTCAGGCAGCAGTTATTCTCTTACAACCACGTTGTTCTCATTATAAGTTGTAACTCCCACTTTAAAAACTTGATTCAGACAGCTACGACTTTCACTTTGTCGTACCTTCATTTTCTGCGGAAGGTGTCATAACATTTTTAATCAATGACATAAATTATGCCTTCCTAATAAGACACCCATGGTTTCTACTGATGTGAAGATTCAGATGATTTGAAAAACAAGGTCCTCCCCTCAAGAAAGAAGGAGACAATCCGTTAATATCACTGAAACCTTATCACAGGCTAAATACTCCTTTAATTAAAAAAGAGGAATGGGATGAATCATGCTTTTTAATAACAGATCTGAAAGTGAACAAATCTGATCTGGACAGCAGAAATAGTGAATTAATAATTTAAAGTTATTACACATAAATGTTCAGTTCATTAGAACCCTGTGGTTCATTCAGTCATTTAATTCATTTTATTTCTCATCTTTAGAGGATTGTAGGCTTAACTCATGGCAGATGCCTTACCATCATTGGTGCTTAACAGCACGGTAAGAAGGTCTCACTTTCTCAGTGAGTGACATGTGGAAATCCAAAAGCATCTAATTGTGAATCTGGAAAAATTCAATTTCATCTACATTTACGTGGAGGAAGCTGCAGTTTGGTCCTTTCAGCACAGATGTTATTGTCTTTGGTTTTGATAAGTGACGCGCTCTTCTTCCTCAGTTCTTCTCCGCTCCGCTCAGCTACAGCACACACACAGTCCTGTGAGACAATCAGGCCAATCACAAGATGTTTACCAGCCATTAAGAGTTTCTGCTTGCCTCAATGAGAGTGGAGTCGAGAGAGAAATCAACAACTTTTGGAGACAGATCCTTAATTGTTTTTTTCTCCATTTTGACATTAATTAGGTTGATATATAACGTGGTGGGAGTGTGAGAGGGAATAGATGGCTCCAACTGGGAGTTAGAAGGTAGACGGCGAGACTTTTCTCCAGTGCTCAAATGTCCATCATGGGCCTCTAAGTGGGTGTTGTAGACAACTAAGGGTACTGTACCAACTGTCTGACAGTTAGCATTAACAGTGTATCTGCTGGCAGGACCGTGGGTTTATTTACCCAAGTAATGAATGTCCGTATCCAACTAATTTTTTTTTACATACTGTCAGTGTACAAAAACATAGCTGCTGCCTGGATTACAGGCAGATTGTTTTTCAGTCCAGGACATGTAAGAAGTTACCTTGGATGATTGATCAATGGAAGACATTTGAGCTGACATCGCAAAAGACTATGACACCAGAGATTGGAGTCCATCAAGTTTATGTTGAGGCTACAAAAATACTTGATATAGGGGACATGGTGTTTTTTGGTAAAATGCTGATAAAGTCAACATGTCCTATTTTGTGCTTCCATAGCTAGACTTTTTATTACATCTGCTATGATCTTACCTTACATTAACCGAGGGCTTTGGTTGGAGGGAGCAGTTATTTAAACAAATACAATCAAATACTTCGGTAGTGGACTTTTGCAGAATAGTTGAATATGCATATAGTCAGGGCGACTTCACTTCTGTCACACAGCGTATTTCTACTGTTCAATTTGAGGATCAGACATATCTCAACAACAACTGGTTAAACTGATAACTGAGTCTGTTATGGATATCCATGGTCTCCACCAGCCAGCTGACACTGCCACAAACTATTGTGATGTATTCTGTATTTGGATTACTATTAATGCTTCCTTCCTGGGGATATTTTGTTACTCCTTCATATTTTCCTCTGCAGTGGCAGAACACTGGTGGTACTGTATCAAGGTGTTGATGTCAGCAGTAATACCAAGCAACATGTAACAATCACTATTATTATCAATATCAAGATCAGAATTATTTCTCACGGTTAGTAATACATTTTAGGGACAAAATATTTTCATTGCACTTTCACATTCAAATCAATAGAGCACTGCATTCACTCCCATGCTTTGCTGCTGTCCTGCTTGTTGATAATAATTGCATTAAAAAAATTTAAACTTAAATTAAGGTTCTTCTTCACCAAAATTCAGTGCATGTTTGTTAGCTCTCTGTTGCATACAAGCATACAGTAAAAACAAGTAATATACGGTAGGCCTATATCACTCCTCCATTCTGGACTGCAGCCTCACATTTTGGTACTTTTTTCACGCTCTGCCGCAGCAGAGTGCACAGGCAGCGGCATGACAGCTGATGCCTGATTTGCAGCGTAGTTTATATGAGCGGAGCACACATTTTAAACATTACTATCGCAGTCAATCATGTTAGTTCAATTGTTGGAGGCCAAATCTTGATTGCAATTAATATTTAATAAAAATGTGCAGACCTAAAGAGGAGGCTGAGACTCATATTTCTCCATATTTTTCTGTCTCAACAACAGACCCACAGCCTCAGGCTTTGGTCCAGACCACCACCAACTGTGAGGAGACCAATCCATTAGGTCAATCATTCTGCAACTATTGGCCCATAGAGTTCAATGAAAGTTATGAAATACTTATGAGTGAACTGGCTGGACTGGCAACATTTCTGATGGGTAAAAAAAAAAATCCCTATGGCCATGAAACACAACCAACAAAGTTATTGATCTTTGGTTTATTGTTTTCCAACAGACCCATGTAAAAGAGATGTGCATTCTGTTGGGCGTAAGGAGGATATGGCTATGTTAAATATTTATAACTGTGCATTAAAACAAACAAGCCGCAAAAAAATTTAACAACAGAAACATGAGTAGGAAAATAAAGAAAAATAGTTTTCTTGAACTTGAGATGGGCCACCTAATCAGGACGACCTCTGGCTCGTACTCTTCCTCACCAGCAAGCGGCCTTTTCACACACAGCTGACCCTAGATTGTTTACTGAGGACGGTACTATTGGAAACTGAGTAGCCTTCAGGATTGTTGACTTTGATCTGAACTATGGTTAAAAAAGTTTACTTGCCGGAACTCACAAGTAGTTCACTTGTTGGATAGAGTTTTGACAAGAGAGTGAAACATTGAATCACTGTCTAGTTCTTTAACTTCACTTAGGCATGATGGATGTTTTTACACACATTTGTTTTCATACTAGTTCTGAACAGATACTAAATAGCTATGGTGCTCTGCTTTAGCAGCATGGCTCCTGGGATAGCGATGTCAGTCTTTCAGTAGGTCAGTCCACCACTTTGTTCCAGAATATTGGATAGATTGCCATGACATTTTGTAGAGACATTCAAGATTCCAAAAGGATGAATCCCAAATCCTAATCGTAAATCCCTGACTTGTCCTCTAGCGCCACCATGAGATTCACACTTTTAGCTTTGAGTGTAATGTCTTAACAACTGTTAGCTGGATCACCATCAAATTTGGTACACATTCATGTTCCCTCTGGATAAATTATGACAATGCTGACTGACTTGTCACCTAGCGCCATAAGTAGGTCCACATTTTATTTTTCTTCAAATGTTGTGCTTTAAAACTATGGCTGTTGCAATTTGTTAATGTCAACTACATCACCGAATACAAAAAAGCATCCACCAAAACTGTATCCCACAACGCTTTGTCTAGACAGCAGTGTCAGCAAGGCATCACCGTCCTGCTTACGTTTTGTCCCCACCAAAACATGATCGTTAGGGATTATCAACACACAGAATGTGCTTCTGTTAAATTTAATCATTTAAAATTGATTTAGTAAATGTTTCTTAACTTCCCCCATGTTGAAATTAATTTCTGCACTGCTGCTGTAATGGTAACGCAATGTTACACTATGCATATTAAGTGTTGTAATTTGTCGCTTTATAATTTATTTTTACTTTACAGCCAACTGTGAATCAGGCTCAGGTAAAGGCTCTGTACCATCAGATTTCGCAATGCCAACAATGGATGTCAATGCAATTGCCCCAATCAGTGTATTAGCTTGCGGACACTAAGAACATTTACAGTACTTTCACAAAGTTCAATTTTAGTTGAGCTGTTGACTACCTACAAAACACTGACAGTGCTGTAATGGAACAGAGAACCTGAGAGTACAATGTGGGGGAAGCTATTATTGCATTTTTTGTACCATCTTATTTAATGTAGCCTGGCTCTGGACAAAACTAGTACCAATCAACAGAAACCTCTTTAATAGCCAATAGGTCACCAAGCTTCAAGCTCCACTTTTGTTTTGCACAGAACGCTGGATTTCACTTTGCCTCTTTCTCGTTTGAACAAGTAATGAGTTTGCAGCATCCAAATATTCTAGATTCAAACATGCTTGGTGTGAACACACCCTTTCCTTGCTGCAATTCTAAGCAGATGGTGGTGGTTTCGGTTTTGTGCTCAGCTGTCTCCCTTCAATGCTCAGTTTTATTGTTCTTCAGTGACAAAAAGTCTAATCGTGTATAGTAGTATTAGTATTAGAAACAAAAGCAATACAGCCTTAAATATGCAGTTAATCATCTTGGAATAGCCTGACATTGTGCATTTCTGTGTTTGCTCTTTCTAACACTGGATTCAGTCTCTGGTGTATGGAACAACTCTCAGCTGCAGAGAGCAGATGTTTGCATGAATTAAATATTTGTCGAAGCTGAAGTAGAACAGTGTGGTACCAACTGCAAAGACATTTTTCTGTCACTGCTTGAAAAAATTGAATTCATAAAGCTAAAACCTGAAATACTCTACATATCATAGACATAATTTACATTATTATTCAAAAGCAACACTGCCAGTGACAATTAACAGTGGAAACCTCCAAATTCTTGTTGCATGTATCATCTGTACAGCGAATGAATTAGAATAGGAAAATAGCTTCTGCATGTAGCTACATTGGAGGAAGAGAGACACCATCACAGAGTTATGGCAGACCTCCTGCTGCGAGTGTACATAATTAATGTCCCGGAACCCTTAAAAAATACACTGTGTTCAGGCTCAAAGACACGCTGGTGTCATTTGGAGGCGGCTGTGGCGTAGTGGAGAGCAAGGTAGTTCTCCAATCAGAGGGTTGGTGGTTCGATACCCGGCTTCGGCAGTCGATGTGTCCTTGGTCAAGACACTTAACCCCAAGTTGCTCCTGAAGGCTTGCCATCGGTGTGGACTGGATGTGAATGAATGTTAGTTAGAGGCACCTTGCATGGTAGCCTGTCATCAGTGTGTGAATGGGTGAATGATATGTAATATACTACTGATTGTAAGTCGCTTTGGATAAAAGCGTCTGCTAAATGACTGTAATGTAATGTAATGGAGAACTGCAGTTAACAGTTGTTGGTAATGTAGTGGATACACCACAATGAGCTCAGTCCAAGGTCAGGACTTCTGATGAATCAGTAGGTTTGTGTTGTTTCTGGATAAATGACACTGTGGGCTACTCTGCTTGTTGGCAGCACAGTATGCTAAATATGTAATTTGTCAGCTAAAGAAACACCAACAAAATATGCAAAACAGACAATCGTAAGATACAACATTTTATTATTGTCAGTCTTAAATATGAGCACACACTTTTCATCAAGAAAATACATATGAACCAACAATCCTTTACAATGCAGGGAGTCAAATAGCATGAGGTCCCCCTCCACTTGGACATGATCCAATCTGAAGAGAGCCCTGTGAACTTGTAACCAGGCAAAGGGCAGAATTTTCTGTGTATGAATCATTCAAAATAAACCCCAACAGATCATGAGACTACTTCATGCGTCTGCTATGATAGTCCCCTGGCAGCTGAAGAAAAGGTTGGATTTCTCATGTCTAACCAAAGTTCACATCCAAAAATTGATCTCTTACAGACTCCAACGCAAACCACACAAATGTCACAAACACCTAAAAATGAATAGTACTATCTGATAGGTGCAATACAAGCTCAGTCATTTATCTTAACTGGTATCAAATATTCTTCAGAGACTGCTCTCTTGCCTTGCACATGGAGACAGACGAAATAAAATACACCCATAGCTTTTTTTCCTCCTCCAGCTCAGCAAACATAGGCCAAGGTTATGCTCCATAGGAGAAGGAGAGAATGAGTCCTGCTATCCTAGAGTCTTCAAACAGACAATGGAATTGGTTATATGACCATAATTATGCAGCGCTACTGCCAAAATATAAGCTTTCATGGGCTGTGATTCAGAATTGGCTGACTGGAGTTGGAACAGGAGAAGTTAAGTGTATTCAGGCCTTCTTAGTGTAGTTTCTTAGCTGAACTTTGGGGGTGGATCAGAAGTATTTCCAAGATCCTCTTCTTTTGCTAGATTTTATCATTATAAGTTTGGCTTGAATGGGACTTGCAGTGTGTATATCTTGTTTTAAAAGTCATGCTTGGTGGGAGTTTGCAGCATTTGCTCTAATAAGATAGCACAGGCTTTTTTTTTTTTTAAATGCCATGCATAAAGAAACTGAAGTACGACTGCTGACGCGTTTGGCTGAGAGATGGTTAATTATTCACACTTATGACAGTTGCTCATTTCCCATTGAAACAGGTATGTTGGCACCTGCTGTGTTCTGTTTGCCGGACTGTGATGTGTGTCATATGCAGCTGTGGGAAGCAAACAGCACGGGGAGGAACAAGCAATGTTAGTTTTAACCATATTTAGCTCTAACTAATTTTTTGGCATAAACAGGGTGTTACAATCCTCACAATGGATGAGTCTTATAGAATGGCGGATGAGTCCATCTTACAGGACAGCATGAAGGCCAACTGGGAGCTTATTAGAGTTTTTTCAACTATATGAGCCCTATCATGGCAAATAGCTGTGTTATGCAACACAAAACATCCCACTGTCTCACTAACTGAAATGTGATTGTGTTTATTTAACTGCTCTGCGAGCCGGCTCGTCTAACCTTGAGGCATCCAGTGCAGAGAGCACACTGGTGCAAAGTAATGCAAAAGGCCTCAGGTCAGAAAACAATCCAAATGAAGCCTTTAAAGACGCAGCCAGGATAGGTTTTCTCCACACGCCTTCTGTTGTTACAAGTTTGGAACAGCAGGGATTTGAGAACAAGGAAATGAAGATGGTACTTCTCTGTAAACTGCATGCGGCCAAGGCCAAAACTTTAGGAATTGGATCTAGCGGGATTTCCAGCCGTGATCTGACAGGTGCTGACGGTTTTCCATCTCCTCTGAAAAGGCAGAACACCTCATCCTCAGATCAGACATCAGACGGCTCTTTGGCTCGATTCGGCTTCTTCGGCTCACAGCTTCACTGTGACCGCGTATCTCATCAGAGCTCATAAACAATACGCTTGTTTGACATTGAGAATTAGTGGGGTTCCTCTAAATGATCATCTCAAGTCAGAATCGTAAGTTTTGGTTGTTAGTCTGTCATTCTCAGTGCAGCCCCAACTCTGAATCGCCTCCTTACCGCTGGTTACATGCGAAGAAAAAATAAGCAATGATTTTCATTTCATCTAAAGATATATTTTGACAGCAGCCCTGCTGGTTTATACAGATCTGCTCTAAAGGTACGCGCTTACTTGGGTTTGTCCTCAATAATAGTGTGTTTTATTTTGAGAAATTATACTCTATTTGATATGACATCCAAAGACGATACCACAGCTATTAAGGACAATGGAATACAGCTGTCTGCCCTGTCCTTTCAGAAACCTGTGGAGTGCTGTGATGCTCCTGGACAAAACTATTGTGACAGTACAGGGGTGTGGTGTTAGCGAGGGTGTGAACATTACAGCTCACACAAATGCACACCCGTGACCACATGTTAATATTACTTTAAAGTGGTGATTGCTGCGTTGTTCAATAATTGGGCAACTTGCTGAGCAACTGCTCAGAGGTAATAAAAAGATAAAATCAATGAGCAGTTTTTACGTGTGCTTGGTTGTTCTACAATAGAAATAAACAAGAAATTGCCTAACCTCAGTAAAAATCTGTTGCATGTGGGTGTGTGAGAGAGAGAGAAACTGAGAAGAAATGAGGTGTGTGTGTTTATTAAGTTTTATTTCCAGGCAGACTATTAAAACGAGGTGCTCCCTTCCCAACCATTCAAGGAAACTCAAAGCAGCGTGGCTGTGATTGTTTTGCACATTGACAGCAACCACTTCATGCAAACTCCTCTGAAAGAGAACCCAACATGGACCTCCTTGGGAGGTGATCTGACTTCAGTTCGTCTCAAATGTGGTTAATCTTGTGGCAAAAACAGACATGAGATCAGTGGTGCCATCATTCAAGCCGGGATGGAATAATTACCATGTCATTTCCAAAAACATCACTGTGCTGGAGATGAATAATAGTGTGCAGAGTCTGTCTCTCTCTCCCTCTCACTGTATTGTGTGTGAAAACAAAGCTTGATTTGCCCGTCAGATTCAGCTGATGATTACCCTGCTCAATTTCAATAATGGTCCTATCTGTTTCATGCCGTTTGGATTCGGATGTTGGCTCTATTTTCTCTTTGAGGAGCACAGACCTTGTTGTCCCCACAATGAGCCACAATGTGATTAAATGAGTTCAAAAGACAAATTGAGGTGTGTGCACATGGATGAAGGACTACAACCCCACCAGAGCTGAGGTAGGCCAGGGGAAAAAGGGAGGAAAGGTGAGTGTGAACAGAGCAGAGATTATTGGTTATGCTACGCGTTCATTTAAAAATAGCCACATGGTATAACACTCAATCAGATAAAAAGAAGTGCATCGTTGCCACGCCGCTAAACAGTCACACACTAATTTGATGTAATTCGCTGGTCCTGTTTGATGTTGTGTTAATGGAATCCTACAAATCCCTCAGTGCTGCACCCCGTCCAATGACCTGCAGTGCAGCCGGTAGACGGTTGTGTTTGTGAATCCACAAACTCAAAAAGCTTTACGTTTGGCAAGAGAGGCAAGATGTCTTAAAAAAATCCCTGCCACATGGCAAAAAAAAAAAATCAGTGGCCTTTACACCAAAACCTTGCGTTTTCTGTTGGTGTCACTCAGGTTTTTTTCGCTGCTGAGTGTGGCAGTTGGTGGAAATTGTTTGCCAACACAAGAGAAAAGTGAAAAAGACATATCACTGGCTTTAATTCTTGCCGCTGTGTTGTGAGAGGTTTCTGATTGTTGCATAAAATCCTCAAGCTCACAACTAAACAAGGTAACAGAGGTTCATCCTCTGTTTGCTGCCTGTCAAAATACCACTGATACTCTGTCTGCGCTGATCCTCTTCCATGATAAAACACACACATATGTTTTCCTTGTTTTCTAACATATGCTCTCCTCTCTGACAACGTTAGCCACATATCAAGCAATAAGAGCAGTTGTAGTATTTTTAAAACTCAGACCTCTGATAACTGTCTGTTATTGCAAGTTGGCTCGAATACTGTAAGCCTGTAATTCTTTTCATTTCAATAAGAGCTGTGAATGTCATGTTCAGAATGAGCATTTCACAGTCAAAAACCCCATACTGTACATTTTGGTTCAAAGGTATGTGTAATTTTTAAATTTCCCAATGACCCCATGTTAAACCCATATTAAAACAGGTTTACCCTCTTCTTTGTGAAAAGACAATAGTTTTGTTTAGTGTTGAGACTAGAAAACAGAAATCCAATGAAGCACAGTGCTGTGTGAGCCGCTAGTCTTTGGGTTATTGGTGTCGAAATACATGCAAAAGGTGTTTATTTTTGATTAACATGATGACTGAGTGGCCTCTGACCCTCCAGTGCTGGTTTGCAACAGGTCCATTTTCTGTAGTTTCTGTGTTCTGTAGAAATGGCATGATGTTCAAACAAGTAGCAACAGCATTAATACATTTGCAGTACTTAAGTCAGACGTCGACTCCACACAAGTGGAACAAACTCTCCCTCCATTTCTAACTACATAATTTTAACATTATTATTCATGACACCATTGTTGTGTAAAACTGTACTGGTAAAGAAAAAAAAAAGACATAAAACTAGGATATTTGTCCTAAATAATTACAACTTTATATTTTCCCTTCTCAAAAATATTTAAAACTAAACATAAATGAAAAAATAGAATTAAAAGATTAGCATAACACACTGCAAGTATATCACTTTATAATGCTGTGAACAAAAATACTTGAAGGTCAAAAACAATTATGTTTCAACAACCAGACGGAATGATAATCATTATACATTAAAATATGACAATAGCAGGCTTTCAGCCTCAGGGTAACCTAAATTCCTCCTGCTTCACTGTCTCGGTTTGACTTTGAGGTATTTAACATTCACCTCTAATACTTGCTGTAATTTTGCCTTTCCTGGAGTTGAGATGAATATGCAAAAATGAAGACAAATCCATTTGAATAAGAGACACCACAGTTAAAAATCGGGTTTTTTTCTCTGAGACATACTATGTGTAAAAAAGAGATAATCCAGACTAACATAATTTAGAAATAACATTTCCAACATAATTACATTTAATGTGAAGCATTTGTTACATTGTTGAAATCTAAAAAAAAAAAAAAAAAAAAAAAAATGAAACTTGTTAATACTTATTTAGTGGGTCAATATCATTATGTAGCAGGATACTTCATGCACTCACTGTGCACCAGTTAATGGTTCCGGTTGAAAAAAAACAACAAAAAAACACACACACACACCCACACACACCCACACACACAATACTTGTGTTCCAATCCATTTCTCTTCAAATTCTGAGCAGGAACGGCAGAAGCACTACGAAGAGGAGACAGGTGTGTGAGTGCACTCCCATTGCGCCGCCACTGCCGTCCTGAACTGCTCTCGGTCCTGACAGAAAAAAAATAATAAAACACTTGGTTAAGTTTCACCATTGAAGGTTTTTATCTTTTCTTTTCTTCATCACTACTTGTTATATGAACTGCCTATCTTCTAGCATGAGTCCAAAAGTGAGTACTGGGACTTGTACAGTGCAAATCTGTAGTTGTGTTTGTGAAACCACTGTATTCTCTGCATGCAAACCAGAGAACAAAATTTGTGATTAAAGCTTATCACTGTGTATTGTTTACAATTACTGGGGAACTGGAGGTATGAATTGCCAGGTTCTATTAGTCACATGACGTTAACGTCGAGTTTATTTTTCTGACACTTAGAGATAATCTAGAAAGACTATGACCTATGGAAGCTCTCACTGAATCTCTGGACCAAGTACCTGGATTCACATACAATTTGCCAAAGCAAATACATTTATAAAGAAACATAATGAGGCCTTGATATTAATGAGGATTATTATTTAATATTGTGTGTATCACTATAAATAGGAAACATTTTTTTAAATTATTATACCTGCAAGTTGTACAATGTTTAAACTAAATGTATCTCCAGCATCTCACTTTTATGTCCACAAAGCCACCTGTTGTTAATGTGTTCATGTTAACAAATGTTGAAAATGACATTGTCACTGCAGGCCCAACTGTTTAAGGTTAGGGAAATAGTGTTGACTTTAATACATCCTACTTTGGATGGAGCGGATCTCATCTCTAGAAATCTGACCCAGTTCATTAGTGGACCTAATCCATGACCCAGAGTTCAGACCAGGAAGCAGAAGCAGAGTCGCAGTCTTTCACACTTCTCTGCGCTTCCTTTGGAGCAGTTACCCACCCAGTTACCCACCCAAAACCCTATAGAGACTGTGTCTGCCCCACGGCCACTTCGATTATTTAAAGTCAACAGAAGAGGAGTTATACAAAATAACTTAATAAAAGTTAAGGCAACCGATGCAACAGTGCATCAAAACAGGACAGTTAAATGTGGACTCTTAAATATTAGATCTCTGTCATCTAAGGGTGTACTTGTAAATGATTTAATATCAGATAATCATATTGATTTATTTTGTCTTACTGAAACCTGGCTGTGTCATGAAGAGTACGTTAGCCTTAATGAATCAACTCCTCCAAGTTATATTAATACTCATATTCCTCGAGGCACAGGCCGAGGAGGTGGAGTAGCAGCTATCTTTGACTCAAGCCTATTAATAAACCCTAAACCTAAATTAAATTACAACTCATTTGAAAGCCTTGTTCTTAGTCTTTCAAACCCGAGCGGGAAAGCATTAAAGTCAATTTTATTTGTTATAGTGTACCGTGCACCAGGTGCGTATTCTGAATTCCTATCTGAATTCTCAGAGTTTTTATCAAGTTTAGTCCTCAAAACAGATAAAGTTATTATTGTAGGGGATTTTAATATTCATGTGGATGTGTATAATGATAGCCTTAGTACTGCGTTTAGTTCATTATTAGATTCTATTGGCTTCTGTCAGTGTGTACATAAACCCACTCACTGTTTTAACCATACCCTCGACCTTGTTCTGGTTTATGGTATTGAAATAGAAAATGTAATTGTCTCTCAACAGAACTCTCTTTTATCGGACCATTATCTAATAACCTTTGAATTTTGTGTACGCCATTAGGCAAAAGTTTCTACACTAGATGTCTATCTGATAATGCTGTAGCTAAATTTAAAGAAGCGATTTCTTCAGGGTTTTATTCAGTACCATTGCTCAATATAACAGAGGACTCCTACGCTAACTTTAGTCCGTCTCAGATTGACCATCTTGTTGATAGTGCTGCATGCTCACTGCGAATGACACTAGACTCTATAGCTCCTCTTAAAAAGAAGCTAATAAAAGAAAGGAGGTTTGCTCCATGGTATAATCCTCAAACCCGCGAATTAAAGCAAATATCGCGAAAACTTGAAAGGATATGGCGTTCCACCAATGTGGATGTTAGTCTGGCGAGACAGTCTTAAAATATATAAGAAGGCACTCCGTAATGCTAGAGCAGCCTATTATTCAGCATTAATAGAGAAAAATAAGAACAACCCTAGGGTTCTCTTCAGCACTGTAGCCAGGCTGACAGAGAGTCACAGCTCTGTTGAGCCGTGTATTCCTATAAACCTCAGTAGTAGTGACTTCATGAACTTCTTTAATGATAAGATTCTAACTATTAGAGAAAAAATGTATAATCTACTGCCCTCAACCAGTACCGATCGATCCACAGCTGTAGAACCTGAAATATATTTAGATGGCTTTTCGCCCATCGCCCATCGACCTTCAACAATTGACTTTAACTATTTCTAAGTCTAAACCTTCCACCTGTCTCTTAGACCCGATTCCGACTAGGCTGCTTAAGGAAGTTTTACCTTTAATTAGCAATTCTTTATTAGAAATGATCAATCTGTCTTTACTAACGGGCCATGTACCACAGGCCTTCAAACTAGCTGTAATTAAACCTCTTCTTAAGAAACCTACTCTTGATCCAGAGGTGTTGGCTAACTATAGACCTATATCTAACCTTCCGTTCCTCTCTAATATCCTTGAGAAAGCAGTAGCAAATCAGCTGTGTGACTTTATGCATAACAATAGTTTATTTGAGGATTTTCAGTCAGGATTTAGAGTGAATCATAGCACAGAGACACCACTGGTGAAAATTACCAATGACCTTCTAATAGCTTCAGACAAAGGACTTGTCTCTGTACTTGTATTGCTAGACCTTAGTGCTGCATTTGATACCATTGATCATCAAATCCTATTACAGAGATTGGAGCATCTAATAGGCATTAAAGGAACTGCACTTAGCTGGTTTAAGTCGTATTTATCAGACCGATCTCAGTTTGTATATGTAAACAATGAAAGCTCGATGAAAACCAGGGTCAGTCACGGAGTTCCACAGGGGTCTGTTCTTGGACCTATTTTATTTACCTTATATATGCTTCCCTTGGGGAATATTATCAGAAAACACTCAGTAAACTTTCATTGTTATGCAGATGATACCCAGTTATATCTATCAATTAAGCCAGACGAAACTAACCAGTTCTCTAAACTTCAAGCATGTCTTACGGACATAAAAACCTGGATGACCTGTAACTTCTTAATGTTAAACTCCAAAAAAACAGAAGTTATCCTACTAGGCCCAGATCACCTTCGAAATCAATTTCTCTGCATTTAACCCATCCCGGAGGAGCAGTGGGCTGCAATGAAGCGCCCGGGGAGCAACTTGGGGTTAGGTGTCTCGCTCAAGGACACCTCGGCATGTTATACGGGACAAGCGCTCTACCTCTAACGATATAGTTTCTCTAGATGGCATTGCTCTAGCATCCAGCACTACCGTTAAGATCTTTGACCAGGATCTGTCTTTTAACTCTTATATAAAACAGATCTCAAGGACAGCCTTTTTTCATTTACGTAACATTGCGAAAATCAGGCAAATCCTGTCTCAAAGCGATGCAGAAAAACTAGTTCATGCATTTGTTACCTCTAGACTAGATTACTGTAACTCCTTATTATCAGGCTGCTCTAATAGGTCTCTTAGATCTTTACAGTTGATCCAGAATGCTGCAGCACGTGTTCTAACAAAAACTAAGAAAAGAGATCATATTACTCCAGTATTAGCTTCTCTGCACTGGCTCCCTGTTAAATCAAGAATAGAATTTAAAATTATTTTACTTACCTACAAAGCTCTAACTGGTCAGGCACCGTCTTATCTTAAGGAACTTATAGTTCCATATTACCTAACAAGAGAGCTGCGCTCAATCAATGCAGGGTTACTTGTGGTTCCTAGAGTATATAAAAGTAGGATGGGAGCCAGAGCCTTCAGTTATCAGGCTCCTCTTCTGTGGAACCAGGTTCCAGTTTCAGTCCGGGGGACAGACACACTCACCACTTTTAAGAGCAGGCTTAAGACCTTCCTTTTTGATAGCGCTTATAGTTAGGGCTGGCTCAGGTTCGCCTTGGCCCAGCCCCTAGATATGCTGCTATATGCCTAGACAGCCGGGGGACTACCTAGGATACGCTGAGCTCCTCTACTCTCACTCCCTCTTTATGTATTAATCTCCTATTTATGCACATTACTGATTTTGCCTCTTCCCCAGAGTTCTTGTGCTTTATCGCCTCGTGGCTGTACCTGGACCGTGGTCGTGCATCCTGCTACGGCCCTGCTGACACCGACTGCTACCACCATTATTATTACTAGTCACATTACTATTACTATTACCTGTACCATTAAGCATTTTATCTTTACTTCCACCCTGAAGCCCTTTTTGCTTTCTCGTTCTGCAGGTTTCCATGAATCGTTGTGGTACCTGGACCGTAGTCGTGCCTCCTGCTGTGAGCCGACTGACACCCACTGCTACTTCGATTATTATTATTAATCACATTACTATCCCTATTTTCATAATTATAATTCTACTATAATAATTGCTGCTGTTACTATAAGTAGTCTTATTATATGAATCATTTATGTCATATACATTGAATGTGTTGTATCTCTGTTATGCTGCTCATTCTGTACACATGACATCTATTGCATTCTGTCCATCCTGGGAGAAGGATCCCTCCTCTGTCGTTCTCCCAGAGGTTTCTTCCTTTTTTCTCCCTGTTAAAGGTTTTTTTAGGGGAGTTTTTCCTGTGCCGATGTGAGGGAAGGACAGAGGATGTCGCATGTGCACAGATTGTAAAGCCCTCTGAGGCAAATTTGTAATTTGTGATTCTGGGCTATACAAAATAAACTGAATTGAATTGAATTGAATACTGAAAAAAGCGAACTGAACACTTAAAAATCACTGCCACTGAACATAATCCATGAAGCTATTATGTTTCCCCACTAAATGAAGTTGATGCAACAAATTAGTAGTATATGCAATTATCAGGAGACAGTTTTGGGATGGGGATGGCACCGCTCTAACCCAGTGATAAGAGCTTTGATTGTTTGTTGAGTTAAGACAATATTAAGTTAAACCAATCGATATTAAAGCAATACATAAAGCTGCAGAGATGACATACATTTTAGGCAAACCTGGAAGTTAGCATTAAACTGATTCCCTTGACAAAAAATGAATAATTTTTCCACTGGATTTTGTATTATAGCTGAAAATAAGCTCTGTGTCCAACAAAAATGCAACTCTTTTCAGGTGGTGATGATGTTATGTTTCTGACAGCTGGTCGCTACACATGCAACATGTTTTGTTCATCAAGATAATCTTCACAAATGAACACCACTTTTGTGTTTTTTGAAGAGTGAATACAATCAGCAGAAGTAAACAGCTAACGTTTGGCTATAAACAATCTACATCGTGGCCACATGACTCCATGTAACCACTACTAAGCTAAAGGAGGACTCGTGTTCTAGAGAGGACGTTTAGTTGTCTCAACTTGCAAGTTGTTAGCAGCCGCCTTTTATAAGACACGTAAAAGCTTCAAAATTCATGTAATTCAATAACTGACACATTTTCGAGAACTTAACATGAAATTCTCTTCAGCTTGTGTCAACCACAGACACTATTTAAGACATCTAACCAATTACACATTGAAAATTTGAATTACAGCCATGCAGTTGTATCCCTCCACCAACAAGCCAGGTTGCAGTTTAAATCCATGTCTGTCCAAAATGTCATCACTTTATAATTTTATTTATCGATTTTAATAAACAGTTATGTAAAATTGTCATAATTAGCATATCTAGAGTCATGGCCATAAATGGGTATTGAGAGGTCATAGTGATCTTTGACCTTTGACCAACAGATTTTAATCAGTTCATCCTTCAGTCCAAGTTGACGAAGAAATACGTTCAAGTTGTTCCTGAGATATCACGTTCACGAGAATGGACCAGACGTGTCTATGGACAGATGTCTAACAAAACACCAGAAAACATAATGCCTGCAGACATGGCTGTCGCCGGAGTTGAGGCATAAATAACATTGACTCCGAAAGAGGGAATCAGAAGTCAAAAATGCTTATTTATTTATTTCCCTGTTTTAGGTTTCATTCCAGCAGCACTCCATTGCCAAATAGACAATACATCAGTGGCATAGAGAACCTCATGGTTCTATCACACTGCCCTTTCTGTTTTCAATCCCTGTTCCAAACATATATTGTTGACATCATTATCAATTTACGATAATTATCATATGCAGCCAAATTAGCTTGAATCTATATTTATTTCACATACAGAAATTGTATGTAAATCAACCATACAGTTGTATTGGTCTGTTTTCTCTTGCTAAAAAAGACATCTATGATAGAGTCAGTATATTATCGGAGCAGGAAACCAGAGACAGGAATCAGTCTTTGTCCCAAAGCATAAATGAGCAACACGTAATATTACAATGATACAGCAAAGCTTCCATTAGTGAGGCAGAAGGTGAGCTACATTTTGTGCTGTGAGTAGCACTTGTTTTTTAAGGTGTCAATCAAAATGGCAGGTCTGGAGCAGGATTAACACTGACCTTTGGTCAGCATCTACTATCTAAAGGGGGTCATTAGATTTTTGACAAGGGCACACTTAGTTCTGAGAACTGCTCTAAAAACACACTGGATTTTGTTAAAAATTATGCTTTCACTTCCAGTTTTGCTCTGGTCAGTTCTAACTGGGACTCTGTCAGTAGAGTTAAGGGCTAACAACGGTACAAAATCTTTAATATATTTTATATTGTGTAAACTATGTGGAGAACTTAGAGTGTGACAGCACACAAGATAAATGAAACTATAAAGACTAGTAGAGCATTTTTGTCTCCTTATTCTAATAAAACTGGTTCATGTGATTTTTAAACATCAGGCTACAACTTAAAAAAATAAATATATATATAATAAAAATATTATAATAAAATGTCAACTCTATTCTTCACTATTTAATGCACCTGAAATATAACACATTTCATAATGAAAAAAACTAAAACACATAACACTTTCATCATGCTCTTTTCAGGGATGAGGCAAGTTTCATCTAAATGGCTGCATTGTATGAGGATTGGGGACACATTCTAACTTTTTACTTTGAAGCTTGTAACACAATGACTACTCATTTCCCTTGGATTTCCATGAGTTCACCACAGTTTCCTTTGGGGCATCTATCCAATTACCCTGCCACAGTGGATTATCCCTAATCCTGCATATGGCTAATTACAATAATGACGTTCACTCGTAGTCAAAATCAAAGCCATTAATACAATTATGTTGTGTTAATGGAGTGGGTCTGCTTACAAGATGCTGCAACCATCAGTCACAAGGACACATTAAATGACATGATGGGTGAGGTGTTTATCGCCGCGGCTCCACATGCTTGTTCTAAAAACACACAGGGCTCATCTACACCAGATATCTACAATCTGCAATCACTGTTTCGCAGATACAAGAAACATGTCAGCTTGCAGTGAGGTTCTGCAGCTTTCTGTGTTTGCTTTTCACAATTTTTCTGTGTAGGACATACAGTTAAAATACAATAACTAGAGACACACGCAATCTCACAAGCACAAATGATGATAATGAAAGATGAAGAATACTTACATTGGAAAGAGGAGCATGCAAAAATCAAAATGAAGCCATGTCACACAGTGAGGCAGTTAGGGTTGCAAAGGAGAAAATGAAACATGGTTAGCAAAAAAACGGGCGTCAATTGCCATTTTCACAAAGGTTCACGTGAAATTCATATGGCGGTTTGCTTTGCCATTCCTGCTGCCTGCCACACATTAACTTTAACATGAAGAGACCAGAGTTATCAAAAACAGTACAATGATCAAAGAGCCAGGAATTGATTTGTCTCTTCATGTCAGACGGACTTCCTGTTTGTGAAAACGGCGGTTGGTCACATGCCAGCATGCAGTTAATACTTTCCATCCACAACAGTTGAAGTGCATGCTGGTGCAGAATACTAACCTTGCAATAGCGTTGAGCTAGTGGGTTCAATTACGACTACACCAGGGAAACAAATGGAACAGAGCAACATATTGGAAACAGAACAGCAACAAATCATTGACAGCACTTGTGAAAAGCATGAAAAGTAAAAAGACTTTTACATTGCGACTGCACAGTTGCATACTTGAGTGTTCGAAATGGTAATAGCACCAACAGCAATTCGTCAGTTCAGGTGGTGTCGGAATTCAATTTCAAAGCTAAAACACTGCAGTATTTTTAATGCTGACAGTCACTCAGCGTTGATAAAGTGATAATCAACACATTTGCTGATACAGTGTACACACACAGTGAGCCCCTTCTTTAGCCCCTCATCACCCAAGAAGCCCCATTTCTGACAGAGATGAACTTTAATGCTCCTCACGGGCTCATTCACTGCAGAGAGACTCACGAACAGTATCAAGTTATCTTAATACATTTATGATCTGAACTTAACGAACTGTAGGCACAGATTTATGTAAGACTGGGAAATCTTATATTTCATCTTTCATCTTTGTCGTTTACTTTAAACAGTCTGTGGTTGCCTGCACATGAATGCATCACTTTCTTTTTGAGTCATAAATAGGGAAATCTTTATGTTTATAGAACAGCAAATGTAAAAGCTTTCAGGGAATGGATAAAGGGTTGAATCACACTGATAGAGAACTATTATTATTACCTTTGTTGAAACATACACTTAACAGAAAAACTACAGCATTTTAGTCCTACTTCCCTCTTGGTAGTACTATAAAAGTACCAGTTTCCGGTACTCACCATACAGAAGGAAGCTTGTGTTCGAGCTCCCAAGTTTGTTGAGTGCGACACAAGTGTAGTTGCCGTAATCTCCGTCAGACACATTAAAAAATGTCAGCTTTGACAGAGACCCAGAATTCAGAATCTCCATGCCATCAAAGCCATTGAAGATCCTAGATGAGAGAAAGTAAACAGTGAGTGCAACTAACCATGGCCAATTATTTCGTTTTTTTATGTTCTTCTTTTTTCAAAGTGACTTGCCAGGTTACCAACAGGCCTGAGTGCAATAATAATAGTTATTTAATTAATGACTAGGACCACTTTGCAGTAATCGTAATGGCTGTATGACTGACAGCTATCAATACCCATCAATAACTGTGAGAACTGATACACGCGCACACACAAACACACACACTGGCTTCTTCAATTTGTCCCACGTAAAATTCCAATGTAAAACGAATTACCTTCTGTCATCTTTGTACCACTCAAAGTCTGCCTCAGGCACGGCATCAGCCTCACACTCCAGCACTCCTCTCTGGCCCAGAGTGACCCCGACGTCTCTGCCCTCCGACACGGCCGGAGCATCTACAGGCAACAACATGAAAGCACTGCGATCAGGACGAGTCAAGGATATGAGGAGACGGGTTGATGGCATCCCCTCCTCTAAGCCGTGATGATCCACACCATGACCACGGGTGATCAAGTATAGGAGATCAAATAATGTTATAATAACATTCATTTGTTATAATCCATCCTATATCTCCTGCAGCAGAGAAGCTTTACATTATCAAATAGATTTTATTGTATTTGCTTGAGCAAGTGTGGCCTTCAGAGCCAAAATCAAAGTGACTATTTAGCCATATCTTAACTGTCAAATAAGTATTTTCTTGATAATGATTAATGGCTTAAAATAATAAGTTACAATAAAGTCACAACTTTCCTTTTATCAAAAACTGATTTTCAGTTTTCCATCAAATAAGCCCCCAAAAAGTAGCACATTATTATAATTGATTAATTGTAATTAATATAATTGAGAAGTTGTAAAGTTAAAAAAAAATTCTTGAAAAATATGAGAAAATTATAAATTGATTATCAACATTGTTGCAAATACATTTCATGTCTATCAACTAATGAATTAAACAAGTAATAGTTTTAGCCCTACCATACAGTATATTATTGGATATAAACCTTTACAATCGCAACGTTAAATTCAGCAGCACTTGACATAAAAGTGGTTCAATACTAATAACTTCGTACTTCACCTTGACTCCAGAAAATACATTTGATTTATTGTAGCAATACTTTCAATAGGAAAACACATGGAAAAACAGATAATGACAAATTAAATTAAGTTCAAAAATAAAAATAAATAAATAAAATATCTCAACTACAGTCTTCTCTAGGTCCACTACAATTAAAAAAAATGGCTCAAAACGGTTCAATAAATAAATTGAGTCAATGAGAAGACAATTTGTTAAAACCTGCAATATATAAATTATAAAACTTTAATAATAATGATTTGAGAGGGAGAAGAAAGCAGCAAAGGCTGATATTTGAGAAGCTTGAACCTAAAAATATTCAGCAGTTCTTCTTTAATAAATTGTTTAATGATTATATGAAAAGATAGTATTTTTCTGCCAATACACTCATTGATAAATTGTTTCAGCATACAAAATGTTTGTGGACTCACAGTTGACAGTGATGTCTACAGTCTGCACGTCTGTGTCAATGTCGTTGACGGCTGTGCATTCATAGGTCCCCGCTCTCTGTCTGGAGATAGAAGGGATTTCCAGGTACTCATCCTCTGATACCAGGTCTCCTATAAAAAGGGGAAGGAAGTGGAGATGGAGATACAAAGTTAATGTGACAAGCCAACAGCTGTGGCCTCCATTTTCTGTGTGGCCTCTAGATAGTAATAGTCATATTGCACAGAGAGACATTGTTACAGTTTTAAGTCAAGTATTTATACTATGATGCAGTGAATTAAGAATTATTCTGGTTTTCTAAATCTATTTTGGTATTCACAACACAAAGAGAGGAGTTCAGCTCCAACTAAGTTCAGAGGCAGCAGCTGCAGTGGCGACAGGTCCTGTTAATTCTTGGAGCGCCCTGATCTAATGCGACAGAAAAATATACACACCTACATGTGTGTCAAAACCTACACCAGTAAATATCATGACGTGTGCCCAATTCTGTCTCTGCCGCTTCTGACATGTTTCTGAGGAAGTTAACACTTGGTGATTAATGCTGTGTTCAGTCCCGACTCTTTATCGACTGTCTATTAAACTTTCATATTCGGCTCCTTTTTGTCTCTCACGTCTGCGAGCACACTAGGACTGCTACCGAGTTGTGACAATATGAACGTGTGGGAGGGATGCCAACCTTGCTACTCTTTTTCCCCCACTCAATTTGACAAGCTTGACAGAGACACTTAATACAGCGCTCAATGTAAAGAACAGAATATGTAATGGTCTTCAAGCCTCCTCCCAGGATGTAGGCAGGTGACAGTAATACATTGCACATGGATTCACTTTGCTGGGTTGAGGCACATCACTGAATTTCACCTGGGAGGGTAGTTATGGAGAGAAGTTCTCACCAGCACACTGATTACCTGACGAGGAGTACCGAGAGGACTCATGTTCTCTTCACTCTGTTCCTTCTCTGCTCCCCCTCAAAAGAGGATTCTACATTGTGCCATCAGAGACCACAGTGTCACTTAAAATCCTCTAAGGAGAGTTAATCAAGATGAGGCTGACGCACGCTCCTAAAGTCCTCACATCAAGCGTCTCTTTTACGGCAGGTAGCTTCACATCAGCAGCTGTCCCACCAGACCGGCACATGAAATCAATGTTTCTCTAAGAAATACATTCACAAAAATAAAACTGACAAACATAACTGTGAAAAAGCTATACATTTTCTTCCCACATGCCTCCTAGTTTATTGTTAATAAATATCTTTTTTTTGTGGAAATCAAAAAGAAACATTGATTTAAAAATCGATGACGATTAAATTAACAGAGTTTTGAAGACTCTTTTAATTAGGGGTTGTTAACAATCATAAATTATGGAGACAACATATTAAGTATTATGAATAAGGCTGGTTACTATGATCACACAAATCCATTCTTTATAAAATCTCATGTAATGAAATTGAATGATCAGAGCTAAAACAAATACACTGCCAGACTGTGCACAAAGTTTTTTTTTCAATATGATTGAGAGATGTTTGTAAGTTTATTGTACAAAAGCCAAAAAAGGATTAAAAGGAGATGTATTATGTATATTTATTATGGAACAATGCTAACATTATTGTAAGAATGCCTAACTCAAAATATTTTTTTATAAAGCTATTTTGGGGGGTTACAGGTGTGAATGATGAATATTTTTGTTCTTTTATTAATATTTTATTTTCTTAAGGGTAGCTTAAATTATGCTTCTGCCAGTTCCTTTTCAGTCATATTGTTTACTAGATTTTATACAGGCCACTTTGTGTGATGGCTGGATAAAAATACTGCTACTACTACAACAACTATTAATAGTAATGTTGTTGGCTGTTATGAGAAGTTGCTTTAAAATCATCAGTCGTCGTTGATGTTCAAAGCCTTGTTTTATATCAATTTATTGAAGAAGCACTGCTCCTGGCAATAAACACAGAGAGCCTCTCCAAACTGAAGAAAGTGTTACTGTACATCTTTAGAGTTGGGTTGCAAACAGGCGAAGCAGCTACAGCCGACAGCAAAGGCCATGTGTTGAATGAGCAAGGAGGTTATTGAAATTGTTGAACTGATGAAGAGACAAGATGTGTCAGGATTTCACTGCCCAGCAGGCAATATTTTTTTACATTAGCTTTGCAGTAACTGATAAATACAGCATTTCACACTGTTTGGCAAAAAAAAAGTGGAAAAACAGCAAGTTCATCATGTTTGGGTAGGATGTGTTGTTCATTATGGATCTGGTTTCAATTTAGTGAAGTACTTTATAATATCCGCTAACATCCGAGGCAAACACATAACTTACAAAGATAAACTATTTCTATATTTTCTAAATCCATTTTTTGTTAGCAAAGAACAATGTTGAAAACAGGGCTACTCATTTTATCTGGAACAGTCTGTTGATTTGGCCAGGAGAAACGATAAAGGTTAGATATGGTTTATTAACGCTGGCTCGGTGAGAAACTTTCCAGAAAGCCCAAATAAAACTCCACAAAACACACAAAGAGTGTTTGTCAAATAAATAATCACTCTGCACTGCTGTAGGACTCAGAGCGGTGAGTTTCCTCTTTTTTTATATGAGCTAGCTTATCATGTCACTATGATTCACTTAGAATATCTCAGTTAATCATCATTGATATCATAAAATTGTGGGTTTTTTTTAGGGGATGTCCTTCTCTAACACCAAACATTTACATTTTGCATCAATCTTGAAACAAATAAATTGCAAGAAAGTATATAAAGAATACTTTGACAATGATACATTATCATTATCATTATCCACTCTACTCAGCACTATCCCACATCTATTTTCAAACCAGTCAATAGATTAGCCTCTTTCTCCATTGTTACTCCCTAATGATGTAACCAGTTCCATCACTTGTATTTTTTTCCTAATGCCACTCTGTAGTAAATCATGACCTCCGTGTCAAACATCCCCCCTATCATTATCATATTGTTGTCTTTCATTACACACAATGCTTTTCCACCTCCACTGGCCTCCAGGCTCTCGGCTGGCTACGCATCAGAGCTTGCAACCCTCCAAATCCATCATCTGGTTCACATAAACTCACCAACACCATCACTCATTTAACTGTTAGGTGTTTGATAAATGATCCTGCATATTAAAAAGTGAAAAATAATTATAAGCTTGTCGGTCCTGTAGCACTTCTAAACCTCTCCGTGCTGCTGCCAAACTGTGCAAGTGAAGCCATTGAAAACAAACTGGCACCAATGTGTCAAAGGATGATGCTTCTCTTTAAATGTACCAAAGAGAGAACGAATGTTGTCTCAGCAGAAACAAAGAGTTCACAGGACACTTCAGTACCCACTGCACAGCACTACCCAGGACTGAACATTTTTTTCATTTCAATGGGTATGTGTTTACAAAGAACGTGATTTACAACAGCACGACTACAGGTATTTGACTACTTCTCCAAGTGTCCACCTCTACTCTAGAAGTGAGCTGCCTTTTCTAATGTTGCAGTCTTTGTCAAAGAGGACTGCTGGGTTTGTGACCAAGTCATTAGTGGGATAGTACCGCTATCAAGGTCACATGACAGGACATCGGGGAGACCGGGCAGGAGAAGGTGGTGGGGAGACGAAAGAAGAAAAAAAAGAGCCAGGAAGTCTCGGGAGAGGCCTGCAGAAGATAATGTACCCTTTCTGTGTCCCTGAAATGCCAACCGCAAACTCAAGGGCAAAGAAGAAAATGGGGTAGGAAATGGAAAGAGAGAAAGATTTGTGTGTGCAGGGTAAGGGGAAGAACTTTGAAGGGAGGGGGTCAGAACAGGAGAGCAGATACTTGAGGGATATAGGCATTTAAGGAGAGGGAACAAGGGGATATGGTGAGGCAGGATTTAAATGAATGAATCCAAGCAATGGGAGGGATAGAAATGGAAGCAGAATGGCAGACACATAGCACACATAAACCAAAGAAGGAGTGGGAGTGGAGATGGTGTTATCAGGGTTGTCTACAGGGAAAGGAAGTCGGACTGAAATGTGTTGACGGAGAAGGAACAAAAGCTTTTGTTACTCAGACAAACAGCGAGAAAGAGCGTTCATTTAAAAGATGTCTGAGAAGACAATGAAAGAGAGCGACCGGCTGCTGCTGCACGGCGGCTCCAGACTTAAACTGTGATCCTGTTGCTGCTGCTGCGGAGCGAGGTGAATATATAGATATAGTTATTTCTTCACTGATTATCAGCCTTTGGCATATGGAATTTCTTAATATGCCTTTGATGTAACATCCCCTTTGAAGGGAACAAACATAAAAGGGGTGAGCGGAAAAAAGAATCATAGAAATATAGTAGCTCGGGGTTCTATGTATTACTGAGATGCAATAAGGCAGCTTTACTTCTATTGAAGAGGTTTGCCAGCGGATATAATCTGTTGTGACAGGACGGTTTAGATTTGACCCGTCAATAGCATACATATTTTTGAGCATACAAAGAAAAATGAAAACCGTGGCTGCTACTAATCTCCCAGGCCACAAGTCCTTTTGTATCTCAGTTAGTCTATAGGAGAAGCAGCTGTGTAAGGGAAGGATACAGCATGTGAGTTAAAGATATGAAGAATATGTAAGTGAATGTGAGAGGATGAATCACACTTCTGTTTCTGCTTCTTCACGCTTAATCAAAGGAGAACAAACACCTACCGAGTGAATCCATGTGCAGCTGACTCAATAAAAAAAAACTGTAGACAATATTTATATTGATACATTAGGAACAATGATTCCTAATGTATCAATATTCATATTTTTAATTGGTATTGTCTGTCTGCAGATGGAAAGAAGTCTCCTAAATACTAAAAACACTACATCTAAAGCATCAAGGCATTTTGAACAATAATTTGAACATATTTAAATAAAATAAAAAATCTCTCAAACAATTTATCAGGTTTTTAATAATATGACCAGTCTTTATGGTGGAGTTATTGTTATTCGTGGTATTACTTCCATCATACAGCCCACAGCGTGTTCTATAATAAATGATACATTATGAATTTCCACATTAAATCTGAATTAAAGGGTGGAGTACATTACAGCCATTTAGCAGACGCTTTTATCCAAAGCGACTTACAATCAGTAGTATATTACATATCATTCACCCATTCACACACTGATGACAGGCTACCATGCAAGGTGCCACCATCAGACTCTAACTAACATTCATGCAACATCCAGTCCACACCGATGGCAAGCCTTCGGGAGCAACTTGGGGTTAAGTGTCTTGCCCAAGGACACATCGACTCACGGGTATCGAACCACCGACCCTCTGATTGGAGAAATACCTTGCTCTCCACTACGCCACACCCACCATGTAAGCGGTAGTGCCAGGGCATGGGGCTACTTTTGAAGTGTTGCCGCAGGTTGAATTCTTTGTCCGCTGGTTGAGCCAACCTTTTTTGCATGCATGTGACATGAATGCTATCTATAAATAAAAATCTACTTTTTAAACATTCAAATAATTATATTTTATCTCTTATAATATACTGTATCTAATGAACCAAGGCCATTTTAGGAGCTAGGTAAAATAACTATCTTGGAAAAAACTGCTTTGAATATTTGTACACTAAACGTTTATGCTGTTACTTTGTAGATATTACAATGCTGTTGGGCTTATTTTGAGTTCTGTATTTTACTAGTTGTATTGGCTTTTTGGTGGTTTTGATTGGCCATTGGGCTGGTTTTGAGCTAGTTTTGATTGACTGTAAGGCTGGTTTTGGGATGGTGTTATTGACTGTTGAGCTTGTTTTTATTGGCCATTGGGCTGGTTTTTATTGTCCATTGGGTTGCTTTTGGGCTGGTGTTATTTGCTGTTGGGCTGGATTTGTCACAGACCTGGCAAACCTGGATTTAGGGGAGAAGTTTAGATTTCAAAGCTGTCTGATACCTGTCATGTAGATGGTCTGAAAAGGTAATGTAGCTCAATATTGGAAAGGCTTTGCTATAATTCTAAATTCCTGACAATCTACTGCTACTCTGATGATTGTGACACTTGCTGCTGTTTACAAATGCATCAATTACAAAAACATAAAATGTATATTCTATAAAATGTTCTCTTCTAGTTTGGTGGGTTGAAGGGACATTGTTAGGTTTTGGTTTTATCCCTAGTTGTATTTTGTTGTTGTTCTTTCTTTTCTTTCCTTTTTTTTGCAGGACGTGTGTGTGGCAGGAGGAAGTGGCTGGCTGCTGATCAGACACACCGGTTCTCAAACAAGTCATCAGCATGAGACCACATAAGCTTGGCTTCAACTCCACCTCAGTGCCCGATAATTCCGTTTCCATTTGGTAGAGCTGACATCTAGATCTTATAGTTTTTGTGGGTGTTTTTTCTGAGATCTTGAGTCTCTCTACCTCCCCTTTTTGTTTGCTCCAGTGCCTCCGTGCCTCCATGTGCTCGCTCCTCTAGACCGGTGTGTCTTGCTGCGAGCCAGCCAGCCTCCACTGCCCCCTTAGTGTTATTTTTTGGTAACTTTGTTCATAAACTTTTTGTTGTGTATATATACACTGTCTCTGCTCTGGGGTCCAAACCCAACCAGGCCCTCACAGACATAACATACTCATTCAAGGAACCTACACTTAAAAAGTCACCAAAATCTGTCCTTCAGCTTTACAATGTATGAAATGATCAAACTTCAGTTGTGGCAGATAATGACGCGTAAAAACACTACCATCTTCCTCAGATGTAATTTTAGCTACTTTCTGACACTAATGTTGGCTTACCTTAAGCTAACTGACTAGCCCACCTGTTGCTGGAAGTAAAAAGTAACACATTCTAAATTAATCTTAAATCCCACTGAATGAAGGAGCTTTTAGTATGCTACATTCCATGTTTAAAGGCTATCATGTAGAATGGGAGCATCCTCTAGATTGTCACTCTACGAATATCACTGTGCCTATGTCATCTGATGTTATTTGATTTAGCTGCTAGTGTCAGGCTAAACCCAAACAGCGAACATTATTTTAGCAAACACGTGAGTAAAATCAGAATAATCAGGCTTCTCTACAGCAGAGGAAAAAAATTGTTGCAATAATGACAAGTGAACACGAACAGCAAAATGCAAACAGCAGAGTTAAGGAATAACAACCAGTAAGGAGTGTCAGTTATAGTGACATGTGTGAGTCATTACAGCAGTCTACAAATAGGTGAACAGTGCATTTTCTGCTAATGTGTTACCTGTAGACTCAGAATGCTGAAGTTAAATTAAAGTAAAATTTCACAGGGAAGACTATACTAAAGGTCTTTACTTTCCTTTGATAAAAAAAAAAAACAACTAATCAAATTACAAAAATGCATTTGCATAAAAAAAGTAAAAAACTAAGCAGGTGCTAATATTAACGCTGCCATGAACATCTTAAATGGTATTGATATGGCAAGCAGCATTTAAGTTATTTCCCTCACCTTCAAAGGGGTCAAAAAGGGACCAATCTACTATGACTACCAACTCCATCAACTTCAAATGAATCTCTCCAAGCATCCAGGCCTGTGCAAATCTTGAAAACCTTTATTGCTCCTATGCCAAATTCAAATTCAGTGTGCATGTTCATTCCGGTCGCCTTAATGCACCTGGGTGTGGGTCGGCCGCCTGGGCTGACAAACTTTGCAGTCAGGTTGTGTGGTCTGTGGGAGATACCGAGGATCACTTCTGATCCGCCACAAGCCCCTAAAGCCATCTATCTATCAAAGGTGAGGGGGAGCTGGGTCACGGCTGTGTGAGAGCCCCAGCCCCAGCCTGAAATCATCAATCTTTATGCACACACACACACACACACACACACACACACACACACACTCACACACACACACACACACACACACACACACACACACAGGATCATTATTTATTTAATTCACTCTTTTTAACACCCCGGAGTGCCTGCAATAGCTGGGCTCACACTGAATGGCCCTGGGCAGGAGGAAAGTTGCTCTGCAGCTGGGAGATACTGGAACACAAGTTTGGACTTCAGCAACTACCGGGACATTTTTCCTCTCTGCTCTGCTGCTCTCTGTCTGAGTCAGGGGGATGACTGTCTTGTGACTCTGTGTATTTTTTGCCACGCTTGCTTATCAGGCCCTCAGTCGAATACTGGAGATGAAATTGATAAGAAAAAGGCTACTGAAAAATAGAAGCTAAAATTCAGCTCATTGGAAGTGAACAATCTGAGATAAAAACAACCAAAAAAAACACAAAATGAAAGACTGAATCACTGTTTTCTTTTATCTTGCATGATGAAAATCAAAACGACAGCTTCTCGAGCTAACGAAGTCTATTTACATTTTCATCCCACACTAAAATAAAAGCCAATACACCCTCCTGAATTCTAGTTTTGTCGGTGCCTTCAAACAAAAATAAATTCTTCACTATGAATTTCAATGTTTTATTTCAGATATAGACTTTAAACAGATAAATAAACATAAGCAACCAGTCCCTGCGTACATTTGATCATGAAGAGTGCTGAGATGAGCAGAGAATAAAGAATGCCTTTGAATGGGCCTGCTTCTCTGAAAAATAGCTAGTTTTACATACAGATTCTCAACAAGTTCAGCGTTACACAATAAATAAGACTTGGTGGACGTGCAGCCCCATGCGGCACAAATGCAGACACACATGCACACACACACACACACACTTCCCCAGCTGTCACGCAGCATACACATGACATACAGATCAGAGTTTGAGATCTGAACGGTCTCTATCAAAGATTAAATTTAAGGCCTTTGCTGTATTGAAAAACACACCATGTAAAAAATATGAAAGATGCAAGAGATGCAAAGAAACCTCGTTTCAAACCATTGATGTCACAAATAAATGGTGGGCACCCTAGGGTTGTAAGCCGCCCTTGCGTCCTATGATTACAGCTTGTAGTCCACATTTAAGAACCATATTAACAAAAGAAGGCCGTTGTTCTGTTTTCTCTTCCTCTACATAAAACGGTAGAGGAAGAGACCATGGGAGCAAACTGGAGCACTTGGAGAAAAACCCACACCGGCACAGGGAGAACATTCAAACTCCACGCAGAAGATATACATATTTACACAAAAAAGTTTCCAGCCCAGCATGGTGAAATAAAACAAATTTGGCCAAAGGATGACTCAGCTTCCTCAATCTCCTCCCAGATGAACATGTATTTATAGCCAATTATAAAAGATTGCACCTTTAGGAGGTCTAAAGAGAAAACAGCTCTGTTGTTCACATCCAAGCCAAGAAGTTAAAGCAGCAATGAAACCAGCTGTTGGATCCAGTTAATGAGATTTCACAGCAATAGTTCCCAGAGATAGCGGAGTGGTTCAGTCCCACACCTCGGCAACACTTGTGGCCCCCTCCCCTCCTGCAGTCAGTTCTGTCGGACCACTCTCCCCTCTGCTTTACTCATTAATGCACTACTTGCCTAATTAAGAGTAAAAATTAAGAGTAGCCTAATTAAGAGTAAAAATTACAAAAAGGGTGAGGAGACTGCTTTCCCTGCTGTAAAACCTTTTTAGCGGCGCTAGTCCAATTCGGTTCATGATCATATTGAAATTAGGTTATTGATTGGCCACTCAAGAGTAAAAAAGCAAGTGAGCATCTTTTCCTCATCAGCTACTATTTTTATTTCTTTTACTTTCAGCTAGAACACCTGAGCACTGAGATATAACGTCATTCAAACCAATTTAGTGTAATTTACACATGACATCATGCCATCAAATAGATACTCATTGGTAAATAAATAATGGGTTGGTCTGTTGTATTGCATTTGTCAGATTTTTCTCTTGGCAACATTATGGACCACTCCCACTTTGCTCCCACTGTTTGACACAGTCATTATATTTCTGGGCAACGCAATGTTAATTTGTAAAACTGTCCTCCCGACAGGAGTGAAAGAGAAAGTAGATACAGTCAAGCAGCAGGAGACTGAAATCAGTGAATCTTCGCTCAAATGATTGATTTGGACCTCAGAAATACCAAGTTCAGTTAATTTTATTACCACACAGGAGATATTGATGTGAAAAGCAGTATGTTGGAAGCAAAGGTGTATTAGTACCAAATAATGTAGATAGTTGGACAGATGGATTGGACCCTACCTATGTGCAAAACAAGCTTCATCATGAGGTTATTTCCAGACCAAGAAAGTTTGGAGTCAACTTTCAAACAATGACCGCAAACTCATGCTATAACAAAATAGCGGGAGGTTTGAGGTAAGGGTATACTTCATATGTTTACAATGAATCCATATGTCTGCTATCCTTAGGTTTTGACCATTTTTTCCACATTAAAGGATATTTTCCTTTTTCCGAATTGAGGGGTATAAGGACAGAGGTTGTTGTGTGCTGTAAAGCCCTTAAAGACACATTTATTTGTTATATTGGGATGAATATTATTAACTCGACCCACACGATTGGCAATCATGGCTGGGTAAAAGGCTGCCATCAGCACTATGTGATAAAGGGCTAAAAATGGGGACAACAGTACGCATTTTCAGTGTTTGCTGGAAGGCATTCACAGTGTTGCACTCTTTTGAACACACTGAAAGTGACAGAAAAAAAAAAGAGTTTGAAGCCTGGCTCCTTTCTCAGCTACGCACACCTGGCCGGTTGCTGAATGAAGTGGGTGTGAATGTCTGATTGTGGGTTTTGTAAAGTTAGAGAAATTGACAGCTGCAGTCCCCTCAATTTCAACGTTGTAAAGGTGTGGGGGTAAAGGGGTTCAAACGCTATTTGACCATCCAACAAGCACCTCTGTTGGAGCGTAATGATGCCTTTAGGGCCTCACAGCACTCCCTAGAGATGACAGGCTTATCCAAAATTACATAGGACCAACTGGGACACCAAAGATTGCAGCCTCGTGCAGAAAAAGGATGGGGGCTTGGTGAAGCTGTTTGTTCAGTATGCTCCATCCAATACCCGACACCATGATTGGGTCACAACACCAGAACAGAATGACACAGAGATCCTTGGTCGGCCTGGTGCACAACTGGCGGCATGCGGTTGACAGCGAATTGTTTAACTTTTAAGCCTCTTTCCCAAAGCAGTATCTTACAAATGTCAGGAAACAAACATCTGGATTGCACAACACCAATCAGACCACATCCAATGTTATATCAGCTATGACCTGTGTTCATATGTAAGCTGTGACATTCAAGCATACTGAACGATTATGAAGCAATATTGAAGGCTATCATGCCTGTACTGATGTACTGATGTTTTAAAAGGTTGAAAATAAAGGTGCAATGTGAGCCACATCAGCTCCAGTGAGAGACAATGGTTCTAATGCACAAGCTAGTGTTATGTTTATCCACATAAAGCAGCAAGACCAAATTCTCCAGAGACAGAACACATCATCGCCGTCCAGTGAGTCAGCGGTCCTCACTCCTCTGCTGGCAAGCACTCAAACATCACATGACAAACATCTCTTCAACAAGCCATTCTTACAGCTGAGTATATGACAGAAAGTCATAATGAGTTAAAGCATACCCTGCTTCATGGTCTATATGACTCTGAATGGACTATAATGCACTAAATGAACATCATGCTGTATTGAAGAAGACTTGAAACTAGAGATTGAGACCATAAACTCATGTTTACAATGTTTACTGAGGGAATAAATCAAGAGAGAAGTAGAGTCATTTTCTCATAGACTTCTATAGAACCAGACTTCATTTTGCAACCAGAGGAGTTGTCCCCTGACACTTCCTCATTGGCTTCACTTTTCAGAACCGGAGGTTGCCGCCTAGTTAGGAGGCATATTCAACTTGGACTTTAAGTGCAGATGGAATACTTCATGTTAAATGCATTTGAGTTCTCTGGTGGAGTGAACTAATATGACATGTTTAAAGGCTGTACTTCTATACAGTTGGTAACACTGACTATGCTTAAGTCAATGCTGCTATAGGATTACCATGCATAGACATTCATGATACCCAGACGTCTGAAATTTGGGGAACTCTCCATTTAGAACCATTATCCGTTTGTACTTTTATTTGTCCAATACTTTGGTTTATTAATCAAATTGGTTTGTTCCACAGTGAGCATTTCAGTTGCCGTTGTCTCTTAGTATTATTTTGTGATATTTATAAATGTGAACTTCTGAACTTGAATTGAATCTGAAAACCACATGCCATCTTTTGACAGCATTGTTACTCTCATCTCTAATGAAACATATTCAAATTTAATTATGATTTACAGTTGCCTGCAATCCCTCACAACAATTGAAATCAATTGCATCTATAATGAGTATTTTACTTTAAGTCTAGACTCAGCTCACCTCTGAAAAAACATTAGCGTGGTCCTCCTAGTGCCAGGCATCTGCCACAATCTGGTAGACAATCAAAGACAACACAAACTGACTGACAACCTCAAAACCATCCTTAACTATGATTCATTTCATTCCATTGTTTCAGACACAGTATGCTTTTCTGAGTGTCATTAATACGGTTTGATTCTGTGGAAAGTTCTTGATCTTTGAGCCATGGATTCACTACAGTATTTTCCTCCAGTGGTGTGTCTGGCATAAGTTAGAGGAACTGAGGAAGTTTCGGTATCTGTAATGTTCTTTCTGTCGTCATATTTATGAATAAGAAAACTTGAGAATAGAGAAAAGATACACTAAGTCCACAAAGCTTTTAAGTAAGGTCCGGGATGTTCTAGGTTTAACTGCTGGACCATGATACAAGGTAATGTGAGATAAGGAACAAGGTGAACTGAGTGTATTGTTGGGGTTGCAGGAAAGTATATTTGTAACCAATCATTTATGATATATTTAACAAGCTTGATTGATTTACACATAAAAGAGGGCTAAATATAACAAGTTATTTTTCTCCCTCACATTTTACAGTGGTGGCGCTAATATTGCAATACCTGTAAGAGTGACATTCCTTGTGCATTTCTTAGCAGTTGTGTTGCGGTAAAGTAAATGTATTCTGCTGCTATATGTTTGCGTCCTGTAAAAACTCTCTCTGTTAAAGGTTTTCTTCCATTCTAAGGTAATATACCAGAACAAGTGTACTGCCTTCTCTTAGTATGCTCTGCATACAGCAGCAGTCTAGAACACAGAGACAGAGCTGAACAATGTGCTCCAACACTTACTCATTAGACATACAGGTTCATTGTATCTAAAAACTCTATGTCACTCAAAGCAAAGTGTGCTATCTCATAAGACACCAATAATTTACAATGTACAACAACATGTGTGGTACATTACATTACAGTACAGTCATTTAGCAGACGCTTTTATCCAAAGCGACTTACAATCAGTAGTGTATTACATATCATTCACCCATTCACACACTGATGACAGGCTACCATCAAGGTGCCACCATCAGACTCTAACTAACATTCATCATCCAGTCCACACCGACGGCAAGCCTTCAGGAGCAACTTGGGGTTAAGTATCTTGCCCAAGGACACATCGACCGCCGAAGCCGGGTATCGAACCACCGACCCTCTGATTGGAGAACAACCTTGCTCTCCACTACGCCACAGCCGCCCCTATTTGGTACAAATGCAGAGTCTCCTGTGGTGGATTGGAGACTGACTTGTTGCTGATAAATGCTGCACAGATAACGTAGGAGCTCATGGGCCCCTAGTCACAGAATGTCAACATGAGTCAACAAGAAGATACTCCAGTCTGTTCAATATCTCTTTAAAGCTGTCACAGTTGTAGATATCAAGGTCCCCAGACTTTTCACCATTTGACCCGAATAGTGTTATGGGTAGCAAGCATCTGCTTTCTCTCCCTAAAACAAAAGCGAGAAAACAAAGAAGTCCAACAGCAGTCTGTTCTACACAGCCTGCACAATAATGTATGCACAAGCATGAAGCATTTCACAAATAGGAGCCAATCAATGTCCCCTCTCCCTGCTTATCTCCTTACAGACAGGTCAGTCACACTTGTGTCATATTAACATTTCAATTCCCAGATCCCGGCTCAGCACAAAGGACAGCACAGACAAAAGCACAAAAAGTAACTCATTATGAATGCAAACCCCTTGCCTGAATAAGTCAAGCATGGACCCACTGTGATACAAAAATAACAGTTGGTTTCGGTCATTCGTTTAGGCATAATGGCATAAATGACAGTGAGCATCCACAATGCAACTATCTCGATTCTGGACATACTTGCTATGGCATGCTTGTGAATGAATAATGCTCCACACAGTGGTAATGTTCTCTGCATTAATAATGTCGTTCACAGTGCCTCCAGAACATCCATCCTATTATCCTAATTAATTAGTCCAATAACAACAGGGTCAGTTTACTTTCCTGCGAACAATTACATCGTAATGATGATCTGGAAACAGGTAATGATGGGTAATAAGTGAAGCGAAAAATCAACCAGGGGTCAAACAAAGTCAAAGATGGGGCGATAAACGGAGAGGGATGAGGGGAAGAGAGGAGGACTGAGAGAAATGAAGTAGGAAGCACAGGGAATGTGAGGTTTGAATATAGCAGAACGCCAGTATGTAGCTAATTTAAAGGACAAAGAAGTTACCTGAGGAGTAGATGAGTTTCCAGCTGATGGAAGGCTCGGGTTTACCGCTGGCCTGGCACATCAGGGTGACGTTGGAGCCTTCGTTTACCACAATGTCTCTTGACAGGTTGATGATTTTCGGTGGTACTGTGAAAGCAAATAACAAATGTTGCAGAAGGTTGAAAGGGAATAAATGAGAACATTTTACACATTAGGTTTATGTTTTTTGTTCTTTTGTTTTGATTGATTTTTGCTTTTTCTTATTTGTCTCCTCTAGGTCCTTTTTATATAAATAGCCGAAGTAACCTGTTCAAAGTTGTAAGCCATGACACGAATGCTCCTTTCAAGTTAGAGATGTTCATGAATATTACGTTTAAATATTTTCATTGTGACCTATTTTACACTAACTGTTTTAATGCATCGAAAACAAAGGACAATTACTATCAAAACATTGAAAAAAAATCATATGTATGAAGGTTTAACTATTTGCTTATCTTATAAAAAGACGTGGTCTGTTTACATTTTGCCGTCGCTCAGCGTTACGTCATTGGTTGCAGGTCTATCAATTGCATCCAGAGGCATTTTGGTCTACACCTATTTAAGAAATTACAAGAAACATCAAACTCTTTATCACTTCTCCAGATAGATATACTGAAATTGTTCAAAACCACTATCCTGCTAGCTGTTGTACAACCATTTCATTCATAACTAGGGAAGTTTGAACATTCACTTTTGATTCCATGTGTTAAAGTTTCCTTCTGTAACTTTTCAGATGTAAACACTACACATCCAGTCTTTTACTAGAGGGTGGAGATTAGGTTGTGTAGATCAAGTCAAGTCGATTTGTATTCCTATAGAGCCAAATCATAGCAAAAGTTCTATAGTGTCACTTTTCATATAGAGCTGGTCTAGACCGTACTTAATAGGCGAGGGAGGGTTAGTTTGTGGGATCTAGGAGCTAGTTTCTCAGGAAAAATATATGCAGCACAAGCTCAAATCTACATTCTGCTGCACATGCTTAAAGCCTTCTGCCTGTTTAAATGTGAAGGATCATTGATGAGTGCATGTGACGCGTAGAGGTGGAATGATTCACACTTTAGACATGCGCTGAACATTTCATACAATGAGGAAGAAGCTTCAGTAACATTCATTCATGAGACATTTCCCATTCCTTTTCCCACTGATAAAACAGCTTCTAATGAATAATGCAAGCACTTCACCAGAGCAGTTGATTTTGTACATAAAGATATGAATTATACCCTGCAACAAAACAGATTTATTTGAAGTCAATATCCTCTTTTGCGGAAGACAAATCAATAAAAGGAAATTATGTTTATGTGCAAATGGAATCATTGTCATTTTAAATTCCCTCTGCTTTGTCTGAGGCATTTTTTATTCCCCCAAAGACAAGTAAAGCTTTTGTTCCTGAGCTTGAAACAAGCAGAGAGAGGGAGAAATGTTCCTTCCTGCTCTTCTCCACTGGAAGTCTGTGAAACTGGTTCGCTAGCAGCTCATCACTCTCGACTGCCTACAAATAGCTCAGGGGCTTCAACAGACTTTCTTCAACTTCAACTTTCAACTTTTATTTGGGCAATTGGCTTTTGCGAAGACCCAGATAAGACGATTCATAGCGTACATTAAAGGGGGCATGTTGACCTTCTCAACATAGAAATTGCATACAAGAATAATTTCAGTACCGTATTTTCCGCACTATAAGGCGCACTTAAAAGCCTTTAATTTTCTCAAAAAACGACAGTGCGCCTTATAATCCGGAGCGCCTTATATATGGATTAATTCTGGTTGTGTTTACTGACCGTGAAGCGGTTTTGTGTGGTACACGGCGCTCTGTCAACATGTTTTAGTACGACTTTGGTAAACTACAAAGCCGCACCGCAGCAGCATTACGGCTACCGTAGTCAGGAGCGTCGCGGAGTAATACATACTGTGCTTCACCATCACATTACAGTGTGTGTGTTTAAGGACCCAACATGGCTCCTGTCAAGAGACATAATTACGACGCGGACTTCAAACTCAAGGCTATCAGTATTTTATATATTGTAGGAGTGTGGGAAACAAAAGGGCTGAGAAAGGCTTTTTGTGGACGGAGTAAATAAACGTCGGCTTTATTTCACACTCTGCATTCGCTCTGAAAACACAACACGCGTTCCCCCGTCCCACATCATTAACTCATCAACCCGCTAACGGTCATGGGTAATGTAGTTTGACTGACTGACTGTTTTGTTTCGCTTAATGCGCCTTATAGTCCGGTGCGCCTTATATATGAAAAAAGATTGAAAATAGACCATTCATTGACAGTGCGCCTTATAATCCAGTGCGCCCTATAGTGCGGAAAATACGGTACATCAATTAGATAATTACTGATATAAATGATTCAATTAAATTCCAAAACCTTATGTAAACAACAAACAACTACTGACAAGTAAGGGGCAGGGATGAACAAAGGGTCACCTCTACCGCATGTAGAGTTATGTGGGTCAGGGTTTACTGCAGCAGAGCACACACCACTGACCAAGCTATGAATTAACCAACAGGAACTTTGCTGAGAAGTAAACATTGTACAGTTATTATCTTTGTGGGTGAATGACTCCTACATCCAGCTACTCACTTTCTATGAGAATGTACTCCATCTGCTCAGCTCCTAACGGCACACAGACACAGTTAGAGGCTGCTCCGTGGCTTCAGCAGCTCCACCAAATGCTGTGGAGCCTCAAACCCAGCAAGGCAAGCTTCCAATATTTAACAGGTGAGGCGAGGCTGAGCTTAATGTAAAAATACAGATCAGGTGGAAAACACAAGATCCAGGCACCAGATGACAATTCAAAATATGATGGGAAGCAGTACAGCTCTCAGACATACTGTAGTGCTTTCAAATATGTATGCTCCTGTAGATCAACTTTTCTCATTTATTGAATCAAAACTCATGTAGGCATGATTTAGTCTTCCCTCCTCTTTGGTGTTTTTTTTACCTCTCTACATGTCCATGTGGCCCCTATTCACCTTCATTTATAAACCACTGGACTTAAATAGGGCTGCACGGTGGTGTAGTGGTTAGCGCTGTCGCCTCACAGCAAGAGGGGCCGGGGTTCAATTCCCGGGCTGGACAACCTTCTGTGTGGAGTTTGCATGTTCTCCCTGTGTCAGCGTGGGTTCTCTCCGGGTTCTCCGGCTTCCTCCCACAGTCCAAAGACATGCAGCTTAGGTTCATTGAAGACTCTAAATTGCCCGTAGGTGTGGATGTGAGTGTGAGTGGTTGTCTGTCTATATATGTCTGCCCTGTGATAGGCTGGCGACCTGTCCAGGGTGTACCCTGCCTTCACCCATTGACAGCTGGGATCGGCTCCAGCACCCCCGCGACCCTTAACTGGATAAGCGGTAACGGAAGATGGATGGATGGATGGACTTAAATAGCTCATAAGAGTTTAAGAAAGATTTCGACTCATGTTCAATATCTCAGGAAAAAGACGTAGTATTACCAAGATAAAATCATAATTTTATGAGTAGAGTCACAATGTTTGCCCTAAAGACTGTGCATTACATTTCTCCTCTGCTGATATGGTGGTATTCCCTTCACACCACATGACCTTTTGGGGTTTCTCTGGATGAGACAGCGAAAGATACTGCTGTGTGATGTTGTTCATTGAGGTGGAAATCCAAAACCAATACGAGACGTGATTTGTCCAGTTTTTGCGTGCACAGACCTGATAGTAAAAGGACGGTGTCTTCCTCACAACAGTGACAACAGTGGTTGTATTTTGCATTATATGTGTTTAAAATATATATTTATATTATGGTGACAATTCACTAGTCACTGGATATTGGTAGGGACATGTCCCTACTGTCCGTACCAAATTCTACGCCCTTGGGTGTGAACGTAGGAAGGCAAGGGTGAGCTGGGAGATTCATGTTAGGAGCTTGTTCCTGAAAACTGCTAAAGGCTTGCACCTCTTTGACTTGTTATTACTCATTCTGGCCCTGCAGTTTTGAAAAAATGGGGACACAGTGCAGAAAAGGGGTCGTAGCAATATAGTTTCTTTAAACAAATCTTTTGTTCATGGGAATGATATCTCATGAGTATGATGGACAGCACTGCTGGATCTGATCCTGGTACTCAGATTTAATGTCACCCTGAACAGGGATACATTTAGGCTCTGAGAACTATCATTCACAACCACACCAAAAAAAGCAACAAAAAAGGCTCACAGCAACAACAACATTGTTATCCTTCAAACAAATACAAATACTCTCTGAATGGGCTAAGGTTATTTCACCTGCTGCAAAAATGTATTGTTTTCTTAGCAGCTAGAGAATGTAATGTTTACTAGCCTTTTTCTCACTGGAGGATGCTTAATCAAGCTGTCTTCTGAATGAGCTATTGGCCAAAATCCTCTCCGGCACTGCCTAAACTATCCACAGTACATGAGAGAGGAACAGTGTCTAACTTTACAGCAGATGTCTATCACCAACCGGTAAAACATATAACTGAAGAGAGTGAGCAAAAAAGGGTTCCATTTCCAAGTTCATTGTGTTGACCTGCAGCACAAACCGATCAATTGTAAAAAAACATTTTCAAAGCATTTCCCATAGATAAAAGTGGAGGGAACACAACTCAGTGATTTCAAGTAGCGGCCATAGATGACGTCAAACTAACAATGCTCAGTGGTAATCTTTATACGGTGATTTTAAAAGAAGCAAAGGACACATCTATAGTACACAGCACTCTGTTCAGAAAAATATATTAGCAAGTCCACTGAGAGTGCCGGCCAAAGGTGAAAACAGATGTTTTTATACAATCAGGAGTTTAAACCTGCATGCGTGGATCCCAGCCTTCGTCAAAAAACTCAAAAGAACCACTGAAATGCTCTAATAATGAGAGAAAATATACTCCTTTAAAGTCAACAATATCCACACAGATGGCATAAACATCTCTGGCTAGAAAAAACAACAGATGGCATAAACATCTCTGGCTAGAAAAAACAACAATGATGGAAATCTGAGGAGGTAGTGTAGAAGGATTGTTAGTTATAATACCTACAAGTTACATATCCCTACTAACTAGACAGCCTACAGCTCTCCTGAAATAGACAACACCATTTCACAGAAAAATATTTTTTTCTAAAGCAGCAGAGTTTTATTTGAATATTATGTCCCCACTGATACAAAAGTTATGATTTCTGCTGCAAATAGACATTACATCGCAGTTTATTATAAACAAGGTCCTCTTGTGCACAGCTCAGAATACACTTTACATAATAGAATATATATTAAAAAAAAAAATAGAAAACCAAACCTCCCACAAATGAGCTGCTTAGTACCGGCAGAGTTCCTCAGACTAACAACATAAATGGTTCAATCACAGTGTGTTTGTGCTGCCAGTGGTATATGTAAACATTGTTTTCATACATATATTCACACTGTTGATTTTATATGGAATATTGTTGATTTATCATTAATAGATTTTCCAGAGCAAGAAACAAAAATCAGCCTGCAATCCGTGAATGACTGAATGTCCTTATTCAATATATTAATGAATTTCCCTAAATCCACTTTCCCAGACGTGTTGACGACCATCCTCTACCTGTCCACCAGATGTCCTCTGACTGTGTCTCCTGTCCCAGTTCCATCACTCTGCCACTCCTTCCTGCCCTGCAGTAATCTCTTACCCTCTGGTCCGTGCCACTTGACCTTCCCCGCACATCTGCTCAGCTGTTTCCACTCTCCCTCATCAGCGGCAGTATTTAACTCAGTAAATACCGGGTATCTCGGCCGTGCCCAGCAGGCAAACTGGAATCACTCCAGCTACCAGTCCACACTCTGAACCTGGTCCGTCCGGGTACCCTCCGGCTTCACTCCCGTTCCCAAGCCAAGTCTCTATGGACGGAGATGCTTCCACCCGTGTAACTTTGTAAAAAGCACACTTTAAAGCCCCCGATTATGTTTTTTTCCCCCAAGAACATCAGTACTTGGCCATTTTGTAAAACCCCTTGTTACATTAAATGTCACTGTTTTTGTGTTATATCAAATGCTAACGTTTAAAGATTTACACTACTACCGTAAAAGTGCATGGCAACTAAGGTATGGTAAAGGTTCAATCTTACATCAACTATACTCTGTTAAGATTAGGGCAACCTATACACTTAACATAAACGAAATGGTGGTTGGTTTGAGCCAAAGGATAAACACTTTTTCTAAATGTTACCATTGCATGAGGTGTAGACTCCTCCAATGATGTGACCATGTGTCAGTCAAGGATGGTCTCCTAATATTTCATTTCCATACCACAAAACCTGGATGACCATTACATTTCAAGGGAAACATGTTTTTTTCCAGAAAAGATTTGTTTTTGATGCATCACAAATTTGTTGCATCACAAATAATGATGCAGGACATGAACAGGTTATCTTTCAATGTTAACCACGTGGTTTAACCCACGACCATTATTGGTGAAAACATATATTTCCCTCGAAAACGGAGAATGCACTTTGGTTGTACGGGAATGCAATTTTGTAGGAGACAGTGTTGGCCATTTACACTTATTAACCATGTCTGTTGGAGTGGGAAAACTGTATGTTTGTGTTCAGCTAAGCTTCTGACTGATCTCAGTACTCAGCAGAAACTCCAGTTCTCCCTGTTCATTTCCTTCAGTTTCTCACCTTTTTTCTCTCTTTTCTCGCTGCGCTTTAAAACAGATTAAAAATTGCGGGATTAGGCACACTCTACATTTTTACCTTACATGGACATGTGACTACGATCAGTTACTGAGTAGTGAGGTACTGAGCTGCTTAAGAAAGGGAGTCCTTCATGGCCAGTGTGGAGAGGTGGAAAGAATGTTTGTGACCAATAACTCTTTAAATGTACTTATGGCCTTGAGTATTTTACCAAGGAACTCATCTTTAGGATAAAGAAAAAGTAAAAGAAAGAAAGGAAAAACCTGATCTCAAATCTTTGGGTATTTTATGAATTACTTGATTAACTTGTCCATTATCAAACCCTTTATTTAATATGTTCTAATACATTACATTTTCCATATTTAACAGCCTTCGGATGGGACTAACTTCATGGGCAAATTTTTTTGTAGACTCACACTATTCTTATCATAAAAACACATCCAAAGACGTCTCTGATGTCTTAAGACATATAAATAACACATGTCTCAAGACATCTGAATACATAGTTGACTGCATATGACTGTGATGATTTCTTCAGGATGCTTCACAGTTACTAGGTTTTCCTGAATAAATGTTATTTCATCCATTTATTTTTTTAAATTCCTGACAGATCAGTCCAAGCCCTCTTTTTGTCACTTCCATTTCAAAGCAACAAGGACACATCTCTGTTTTGACATTTTAGGATCATCAACTACAATCCCTTGAATAGAGCGTCACTAGTGCTTTAACTTGTTTCAGTCACATCAGACTTGTTTGTAAGACAAAATCTCTATGAATAATTTATTGGATGTCAGCTTAATCCCCATTTACCCTTCATGAATGACAAAAGCATACAGCAAGTGTGTCAGCGTTGCTTCTGTTTAGCTGTGGAGCAAGAGGCCAAGGCTGAACCACTGTTTGTGGAATCAAAACAAAAGGTTGAGTTTCAGATGTATTCAAATTAAGCTGTCAAGTTATGAAGTTCTTGAACATTTTTGGGGTGATGTTGCTAATAATAATAATAATAATAATAATAATAACACTCTGAAAGAAGTGTTATCCTTGTTTGCTCAGACAGTGTGATGGTATTAAGTCAAACGAGGCTATCGAAAACCAAGTGTTCCCAACATCATAACACCAGACTGGTTCATTAGCGACAGCGGGGCTGCCTCAATCAACAGAATTAAAACATGTTTGTTTGAAAAAACTAACTGAACTTTTGAACTGAATCCCCGAATACATTTTCTTTGACAGGATTTTTTAACAGCCAAAAGAATGTCTGTGTCCATATAGAAGGTATGTTTTGTTGCCGAGAATGTTTGTATACTTTTTTTAAGAAAGGAGATGCACTTCTGGTGACTAGTAGTTCTCTTGAATACCTATGTTGAATACATTTCCTGTAAGTCGCTTTGGATAAAAGCGTCTGCTAAATGACTGTAATGTAATGTAATGTAATGTAATGTGTGTATGTAACCATGTTTTATCCATGGTGGTTATTTGAAATAATAATGCAGTGATGCAATTATTCTGAGTGAAGAAAAACAAACATGCTGAGCAGTAATACTTGTAGAATTGCTGTAAAGTTTCTCTGATAAACACATTTTTGCAGTGATTAGAAGTCGTTTCTTTGATGCTGTTTTGTTTTTCACCTGTCAGTCAATAGTTGAATGTCAATTTTATTTTATATTATTCAACAAAGACCACAAATTATAGCATATGAAAGCCAACATTTCATATCTGGTTTTGTGGCGGGGGTCTTTAAAATCTGACCCTGTGGCACCCTTCAGGCAAAATTGCCCCCTTAAGATTAAAAAACATGATGATTCTCAGGCAAGTTTATTTTTGATAGAAAATAATGATGTGTGCGTCACACCGAATCTAAAAATATGTGTACCATGTGTTCAGATTTGACTGAGTGAAGAAATATGAATTGTGATGCATATTAAGGCTATCAGGCTCTGTGGTATTAAAGTACCTCAGTAGCCTCTATGAGTGATGTGTTAAAGCCACTGCTGCTGTAGCCAATGTTGGTGAGTGGGCCACATCAGCTGACCCAACTACAATAACTATTTTCCCAGCATGCACTTCGTGCCCATGGGTTGTTTTTCCTCTGAGTACTTTCCACTTCTAAATTTGATCCCAGCTGACATCCTTGACACGTCTGACCATTCTCGCTCATGTTCCCACCTACAGGCAATTTAGAGTCGCCAATTAACCTAAAGTGCATGTCTATAGACTGTAGGAGACAGTGCTAACCGCTGCATCAATGTGCTGTTTGCAGAGGATACAATTTCCACAAAATCTACCAAACTGAGAAAGAGAAAGCAGACAGAAAGCTCTCCTTCAGGTAGTGATTCACCCAGCCAAAGTAAACATATTTCAGTGACACAGCCAGTCTGTTGCTCTACATGAGACAGTAAAGCACTAGATCTCTCTCGGGTGTTCTCTAATATTCATGGGTCACAGGGACACATTTTCATAACACTGTGAGACAAAACAGCCAGATAAAGAGCTACTCACTGACATCTTTGATCGGAGTGATAAGGTACACAGAAGGATCAGTGTCTGATCACTTGTGTTGTGGTCACTCATCTTTCAGCTGGATAACCAGAGTTCAAATCCCTGCGTAACCCAACCCTGCTGAGCTGAACTCAGAACTAAATCTCTATCGAGACTGGAGCTGCTGCTCTGCAGTTGACCCTGACCTTTGACATCACATATAGAGGAGTCAGCTAAAATGTTCCAGGGGATTGATTGATTGGGCCTCACATATTAACAGTAGGAATGAAGCCTGCTGACCGCATGGATCAGAGTTTATACAAACAGAACAACATGGACTCTGCTGTCAATTTCTGGATTAATGAGGATCCAGTAGCTGGGATGAAAAGAGTATATATTAACGCACTGGACAAACATCTCCCTCATTATTCCACAGTGCATCCAATGCTGAATTCTCTCAAGGGACACAGGAAAACTATTTACTCTGTTGTGTCACCCTCAACAAAGTCTTACCATGATGACAGTCATTTCACATTTCATTTCGAATATAGCCGTCAAGAGAGTTTACATTAAAAGCTGCAATGATATTGGAATTTCAGTAAAAGTGAACAATAATCAGTGTGTGTGAAATGTGGTAATGGTAAATGGTAAACAGACTGTACTTGTATAGCGCTATTCTAGTCTTCCGACCACTCAAAGTGCTTAAACACTACATTATTATTTATTATTATTCACCCATTCACACCCATTCATACACTGATGATGGGGCTACCATGCAAGGTGCCATTTGCAAATCAGGACTATCCAACATTCATACCCGTTTATACACCACTGGAACAGCCTACAGGAGCAACTTGGGGTTAGGTGTCTTGCCCAAGGACACATCGACATGGACTAGCGGAACCGGGGATTGAAACACCGAACCTCTGATTGAAGGACATCCCTGCTCTACCACTGAGACACGGTCACCATGTGGAGTTGGGTGACTGTAATATGCTTTAATATCTGTTTCTAGAGTGTGTAAGATAAGTACACATGATTTAAGAAACGTGAATATTTCACAAGGTCAGAAAAGCCTGTTAAGAAAAACTCACAAAAATATTGTACATAGCATGCGATAGTTTAAAGAGACAGTATCTAACATTTAGAGGGATTTATTAGCAAGAGTTTTCTTTAGTGTTTAATCACCAGAAAATAAGAATCATTGTGTTTCTGTCAACTTATAAGAGTGAATTACGTCTACAAACAGAGTGGATCCTCTTCACAGAGCCGGTCATTATGTTTCTGCAGTAGCCCAGAACGTACACCGCTCGTTACATGCATACAGTCAGTTTCCAAAATAATCTTCCAATGTAGTTGTACTTAATATATAAGGTTTACTTATGCAACAGAACTACGCAGGTATGTAAAGGCAACAAAACAACTTGGTTAGGCCGAGGAGAAGATTTTGGTTTGGGCTAAAATAAGAACATTTGTTAAGTACAATGCATAATTGTGTTACGTGGCCGCTGTTACACTGGTGTGTAAAGTACGGAAGTTACTTAGAAGTGAGGTTAAATAAGTCAAGGTTGACTTGGTTACACATTGGATACAAACATGTGTCTGCTATATGAAAGTCCTGTGTTTATTTCACCCATCTATCCTCCCTCATGCCCGCCCTACTCAGACCTTCTCACTCTTCATTTATATCACCTTGGTTTCTCTGACCGTCTAGTCGGAGAGGTTCTGGTGTGGAGGATTTATATTCTGTACCAGAAATTTTTCAATAAATTTGACAAAAACACTAAAATGTGAACCTCATGGGGGCACGAGAGGAAATGTCAGGGGATCACCAAAGTCATTGGGCTTTTTCCTTTAACCTTTTAACCATTAATGTCAATCTATTGATAGAGATGTTGATATATTTCACAGGATAAGTCAAAACTTTGACCAGCTGTTGGCGTTATATGGAAACATCAGGGGAATGCTAAAGTCACCGGTCTTTGCTTCTCTGGACCCATTGGTTATCTGTACCAAACTGCATAGGAACATTGTATTAGACTTTTCAGTCAGGACCAGAGCAGTAGACCGACTGAGCCACATGGAAACCTGTTTTGTTTGTTGATATATCTGCTCGTAACTAAACCAACAGACTGACATCATCATCCTCAGGCTCTGCCACAATAACTTTTTTTTGCCAAGATCTATTTGAAGACCTTACTTCACAATACAGTGAGTGTTTTGACAGACAAACTTCTGTGTGGGCTTCCAAAAAACACTGAAAATAGGAAACTTGTAATAGACTATTCCTGGAGGGTTTTCTTTCTACACCAGCTGCTACAAGACAGGAGAAGTGGAAGATGGGCTTCAGTCAGGTGGCAAATACTTTCATTCCCTGTGTTGTTTGGTAGAGAGCGGCAGCAGCAGCAACAACACATACAGTAACCCCACACATTATATCCTGACCTTTACTGTATGAGTATTCCTTGGCTGCCTCAATGAACCCGCTTTTCTCATGCTTAGCTGTCACCAAGGCAACGGTGAGCTAAGACTATATTGAAGTTTTGGAGCTGCAGGAAGCCTTAACTTATGTCATGATGGTTCTCTGAGCACTCAACCAAACAAGTACTGTGCCGTCTCTGGCACCTAAAGCCTATTATATATTATGAGAAGTAAAGCCTTGACCCTCTTCGCATAGTTCTGGTGAGTAACGTACCCAATACCCAAATGCATGTGCTGTGGTGCATTTATTTTGATGTCATTTCAAAATATAGCACAAAAATGCTAAAACACAGACCTTGGGTGTCTCTGAGTTAGCAGTCTAAATTATAGTCTGAGGTGTGTGGGTTTATTTTGTAGCAGTAGGGAATTTAATAGAGGTAAACACATTGGACAAAATGAACTAAAGGAGAAGCCTTAAATACAGTATAAAGCAGCTGTTCACTGTGTGCAAAATACCACACAGACAGGCAAAGACACTTTTAAATTGAAGAACATACCAAACTGCTAGAGTGCTGCCTGCTGGTTGTTGGTCCACCAAAAAAAGTATTATGCTTTTCCACTTTTTTCCTCTTCTTTAGTGTGTTATATGTATTTTTGTACTTGTAAAAGGTCCGTAGAGTGTAAAAAGTCCACGCCTAAAAGGAGTTACTCTCCCCCTCAGAAACACTGCTCCTGAGCTGACTGAAACGGCTCCATTGAATTATCTCCTTCACTTCCGTAACATTGAGAAGTCATAATGTTACAGAAGTGACGTAAAACTCCTTCCTGCTAGTTTGGTTTTGGAGATAATGAGGCCCAAATTTGAGAAATGTTCATTGTTCCTTTGAACAAAATCTCGGGTCTAGGACTAATCTATGATCAGAATTTAAACACCCCATCTGAATGTTCTCTAAACTTCTGTTGGTGAACTCTCTACTGACATCGTACGTGTTGTAATTAATCGATGAATCCATCTGAATCAGACACGTCCGTTCTCTCCTGATCAAATATTCCAAAGGAGAGGGAGGAGAGCCAGTTCTATATAATGAGGTCTCTTTAGAACCACAAACAAGTGCTTATCTCCTTCAAAGAACTTAACACCACTGTGCCTATGTAGCTGGTCTCATTGATCATGTTATTAGAGGTGCTGTGTAATTTACATTCTGCTACAGCAGCATAAAGCGTTAGCATAAAGCGTTAGCATAAAGCGTTAGCATAAAGCGCTGACAGCCCAGTGAGCTCATGGCTTTATACGGCAACACAAACATGCATACATACATATACATATAGTTAGTTAAACACAATTAAAATCATACTGCATATTGGCTTGCATTACAGAAAAAATATCCAAATAACTTTCACTGTTTTGTTCTTGTGAATTTTGAATTAACTGGCATGTGATAAATGACAGCACAGTGGCATTTACATGACCTAATTCTCCATTTCTCAGATGCACGTGAAATTACCCTACAAAGAATATTAAAAAGGTGGTGTTATATTGGATAGAACGCCAGCCGAATGGTTAATGTCACACAAACAATGTCCGAACACAAGCTGATTTCCATAGATTTCCATTCGTATTCAGCTGAGGCTTCAGTATGCCTATGACTTTATATTTCAGGACTCTCTCAGTAAGTTTGCAGAAGAAAGGAAAAAGACCAGACTGTACTTAGCTTTAACATAACGTAAGTCACCATTAACATAACGTAAGTCACCATCCAGAATGTAGAAGAAGATTTAGCTGTTAAAGATACCTCAGTTTGAACTAGTAACCCCTGTGTCTGCACCAGTCAACATGGTTAAAAAAGTTAAAAGTAGTTGAAATAGTTGTTGTTTTTTTCTCTGTCTGTAAATATAGTATTTCAGTTATTGTTGTTTTTTCTACTGTTTTTTTTTAAAACAAATAATGGGGGAAAGGTTAATGTCACATCAAACTGGTTTTGTCCGTGCTTGCTGATTTCTTTGAGGAATATTCCACCATTATTTATAATACTTGTTTTATTTTATTTTTATTTTTCATTTTTTATTTTATTTATTTTTTATCTTATTTTTTATTTTTATTTTTAGCTTGTCTTCTTCTGCTATGTCTCTTGTGTGCACTTTACTCTGCGCTGTTGTAAGTCTGCAAATTTCCCCATGCGGGACTAATAAAGGATTATCTTATCTTATCTTATCTTATCTTATGGTCTACGGCAAGACACACAAAGCCTGCAGGAATGTACATGTTAAAATTGGTAAATGGTAAATGGACTGTATTTGTATAGCGCTTTTCTAGTCTTCTAACCACAGAAAAGCACTTTAACACTACATGTCATCATTCACCCATTCACACCCATTCATACACTGATGACAGGGGCTACCATGCAAGGTGTCACCTGCTCATCAGGACTAACTAACGTTCACACAACATTCACACACTGTAGGCAAAGCTCAGGGAGCAATTTGGGGTTAAGTGTCTTGCCCAAGGACACATCAACATGGACTAGAGAATCCGGGGATTGACCCGCTTATCCTCTGATTGAAAGACGACCCTGCTCTTCCACTGATCCACAGTCGTAACAAACGCCTACAATAAATAGCAAATAACAATAAATAATGATTTTTGTAAAAGTCTGAAATCAGTATGGTTCTTTCAATAAAACCACCACCATGATCATCCCTGAGAACAAATTTTGGTTCAGTACTCAGTGCAGCTATAAAGTACTGCTGTTAGTATCAACTTACACTAGCTCATTACTGCCTCTGTGACCTGACCTGCCTGCTACATTGCATATGTACGTGCATATCTATGTGCATATGTGTGTGCATGACTTAAATAATCTGTGTTGAAATGGGTAGGAAGAGAGTTAACATTAGCTGTTAGCTGTTAGCAGCCGGTGGGCAGAGCAGTCCTGCTTGGCTAACAGAGCCTACAGCTGTAAGGAAGGTTTTCTATTGAGTAACATTATGATGCATTAAAGCTCCATTCAGTGAAAGGGTATTGGGCAAAGGTAAATTATAACGCTGTCATGATGTGTTCAAATGTAATTAATGTCAAATTAAATTTTTTGTTGACAAACTTGAATAAATACATTTGTTTGAAGGATATGTTTTCACAACATTATAAACTAGGGAGTTATGCATTATGACAGCAACTCCTAATTTCCATCTAATTGAGAATGACAGACATGTTAGGATGTCAAATTATTATCAGTAACCAAATGATAAGGGGAGATAATTGGTAACCCCACGTGTTTGTTGAGCCCTAAGTACTAGCTGCTCTCCTAAGGCAAAGTCTCCAGACCCCCGCTTTGCAGAAGAACTACATAACACCATAATGCTCTGATGTGGGATGAGGGTCATGTCAGTGCTTAAAAGTGCTTACTGCTTACTTTAAATCCTCAGCCCACGGCCCTGTGATGCTATCCTCTGGTTCAGCTGGTTCAAGCAAACACACACTTTTGTAAAGGGCCTCTTAGTCTTCCGACTACTCAAAGCTCTTTTACACTACATGTCATCATTCACCCATTCACACACTGATGGCAGGGGCTACCATGCAAGCTGCCACCTGCCCATCAGGAACCTAACCTCGGGAGCATTTTCGGGGTTCAGTGTCTTGCCACACTGAACCCCGTCTAAGGACACTTGCAGACTGGAGGAGCTGGACAACAAACTGCTGATCTTCCAATTCGATCTAGCCACACACTTTGCCGTTCAGATGGTAAAGAAGACTTATTTTCTTTGAATATACAATCAAGAGATTTGAAACAAGATTATGAAATATAGGTAAATAAGGGCAAACTTATCAATATTCATTCACAATCTTACAATGTTATCATACATGGAGCAAAACACAAACATCCACATAACTCTAAACTATACAGAGGGCAAAGATTTGAATAAAAAAAACAATTTAAGCAAAGGAGGACAAAGAACCAATGTCATAAATTCCTCCCAAAATCTGCACAACCAAGAAATTAGATAATTAAAAGTAGGTAAGAAGAAAATATAATGCCTTCTTTACCTGATTACCTTCATGGTGTGTGTGTGTGTGTGTGTGTGTGTGTGTGTGTGTGTGTGTGTGTGTGTGTGTGTGTGTGTGTGTGTGTGTGTGTGTGTGTGTGTGTGTGTGTTTGTAAACTAATTTCTGGTCCTTTGACTAAATAATGTACCCAGCATCTATGTACATATATTTTATTGGTCTGGCCCATATACTATCTCATGAATGTTAAACAGACAAGGAGTTTTATATTTATTTTCAAATTGTGTCTACCGCAGAGGCACAGATTGCTTCCTTGAGACACAGTTTGTCATTCTTTTTTGCATTATGTCAGGATGACAACTCAGATGAGTCTTCTTATTTTCACATATGTGCTGAATCATGCACAGTGCAGCATAATGTGAGAAACGCATTTTCCTGTCAGCAGTATTAACGAGACAAGGTGCTTTGATTTTGTTTGTAAGGAGCTATGAAATATAACAGCTTGTTATCAGTTGCTTCAAAAGATATTGAGTAGGGCACTATTATGTCCATTAAAAAGAACTCGGCATTGCTAACAGAGTCTTTTCTCTGTCTCTCAAATTAAAGGTGTTGCTTGAAGATTAGAGGTGCTGTCTATCTTCAAGGTTGCCATATAAACAATCTTCAAACAACAGGATGCTGACAGGATGCAACTGCCAATGAGCAGGATTTTAACAGTGTCAAATCTGAGTAAATGAAATGAATAGACAGACTTTGAAGAAAACTTAAATAATAAGTGTGTGTTTTTACCTTTCTACATCCCTAAGTCAATACAAAGCATTTTTGATGAGTCCAGAAGCTAAAAGACAGCTGAAGTCAATTACCAGCAATGTGGTTTGAAAATGTAGGTCGTGTTAGTTGAACCGTGTCTTTATTGTTATATTTCTGTCTGAAAATTGAGAGCCAGAGAAAACCAAACTTGGCCAAAATGATCTTTCTCTCTTCAAAAGTTGAGGACAGCATCTTATAGGCATCATGTCATGCTACATGGATCATCAGCAGAACAAATCTCATTAAACTGCGCCATGATGCTATGTGTGCCGTGCATCTCCGTGAGGACACTGATCGCAAACTCCACATATCATTTTAGCCAAAAGGATCTTCACATCTGGTTCTTCCCCATTAACCTCACCTGGCGTAGTGGAAGAGGAACACACTCCCCTCCCTCTCCTCGTGCAAGGCATTTAGCACCTAATCGCTCCAGTGGAGCAATGAATGAGGAAGTGAGATTCAAAAAAGAGAGAGAGCACACGTCTGTTTTTCACAGGCTGTTTGTTCACTTATGCCCTCGTGTGCTGATGCTCAGGAATAACACGACCGTCAGTCATACAGTGTAGAAAAACAAACAAAAAAAATAAATAATGTGTGTGATGATTGTCTATAATCACATGTTCATCAGAGGGTTTGGATGTGCTGTAAGACAGTAGGTCATGCTTTTGTTACAGTGTTCTGGTAGAAACCTTCCAAACTCAAACTACAAGATATAGATACTCTGCTGATAGATATTTAAATATACATCTTTATAGAATGTTTTTGTTATAGAAATATGTTCAGTTAAACTGAATCATTTTTTATATTATTATTCTTTAGTAGTATAGCAGTAGCTGCAGCAGTAGAAGTAGTGTATAAGTGTTACCTTGGACGAGGACGTGCACTGAGGTGGTTCTCGGTCGACTGCTTGTCTGGACTGCACACACATACTGCCCCTCATCTGTCATGTCCACGTTTTCAATCTTGATGGTAAACTCCTCTTGATTGAGGGTCACCAGACTCACTCTGGGATCCACCGACCATTTGTCTTCCCCGGCATAAAGTATACTCGAGCGGTTTAGCCATGCTGTGTGTGTGACCACGTCCCCCTGTGCACACCTGTGAAGAGATAAAAAAAAAAACAGCACTTAAAAAGTGATTTTACCACAGCAGTTATTTTAGGATGAACTGCAGGATTCATTGAATCCACAGGAATGTGAAATGTACCTCCAGTATTCTTACTTTCAATCAAGCCAAGTAAACATTCAAATTCCCAAAGTCACATCAATTATCCCTCTCTCATACAGTTCAAGGACTCAATTGAATTCAATACTTGATCGCCATTTTAACACAGTTGATGGAAATTAATAGAATACGGAGAACAAGAGCATCACATTTATACATTAAAACATACACAATATGATAAAGTCATTAAGTGCTTTCTTAAGAAGCCAGATGCTGGCTCAACAACCACAAGCGCCTGTGCGTCAGAGTTCAGGTATCAAACAGCTTCAGGATGTGTGCTATTCTTACGGTGAGATGTTCTACACCTGAAACTCTCGACTCCCCCAGTCACACCAAACTTTTCAAGCTTCCACAAGAAAGTGAAGCCTCTGGTGGGTCTTGTTATTATTATACGATCGATGTTGGTCACCCACTTCAGAGTGTGTCAGGTGGTGGAGCCCAACCTCAGCCCTGTAGGTAGCTCATCTGCATATCAGAATGCAATACACAACCATTGGTATTGTATTTATTATTAATTGAGTAGTCAATAGAGCATAAGTCATGAGTCTGTTCAGGCTTAAGGCCTTTACACACCATGGCCGTTTTTTTTTCTTCTTTTTTCTGCAATTAAATCACACGTCAATATTCACACAGAACGTGAATATTGCAAAACTCACAAAACGTTTTTGCATGGTTGATTTTTCTGAGCTTTTGCACCGCGAATAAAAGCATCAGCAAATCAGGTTGTGGAACAGTTCAAGTATTAAACAACAAAACAGAGCTAGCAAACTGTATTATTTCTTTTAACCTTGACAAAGGCAGAGTGGACCAGATGTCACAATAAAAGCACTAGACATCAATTAGCAGGTGAGTGTTTCAAATTTCACGTCTTCAGTCTGTAAAGGCCTTAACTCTGACTTAGGATACCTGCACAAAACACTGCAATAGGAAGATATCAGTTAGTTGGTTATAATTGAAAATACATTCCCCATAATGTTTTTTTTTTTAAATCCCTTCCAAATAAATCCCTTTTGTCTTGACTTTGCTACCAAATCCTCATTGTGTGCATTTTTCGAAGTAATAATACCAGTAATTATACCATATTGTCAGCATAGTTGCAGTTCCTAGATTGAGTTATAAAATTGAGGGGATTTTAATGTAAGATAATATACAACATCAAAATGGAAATATTAATAGCATGTGAGCTATTAGCAATCATCTTAACAGCTTGCTTTGGAATATTGACAATTTTTCAACAACCTTGGTAACAACCCAATGTTCATATGCAAACACAGCTCTGGAGCAGTCTCCAGGTTTCTGTTGTTAATCGGCCCACACACTTGGTTTGTGACATTCAGAAGTGATTGAGACAATGAGCGGAAGACTGCTTCGCCGAGCACCATTGCAATCACAACAGATTGGTTTCAGCAGTCGCAAAATGCTGCTTTGATACAGGAGCTGGGTCACTGATCTTTGACTGTTTCCACAGAGCAACACATCTGCTGCATTTCCATGACAAATCCATGGATCCTGCTGAAAAAGCAGCACCAAAGCAGCAGGAAAAACAAGAAAGTCTCACTTACAAGGGAGTGTGCCAAAGGAAGAAGAAAATTATACTTTGTACAACCTGTGCTTTTTGGCTGCCAAATGCCTGTTCATCATCTGGGCTCATTTCGTTTTCGGTAGCCTAATTTTCCGACGTACAGGATGGCAGGGCATTTGAAAATGAACAGTTTAAAATGGCAGCAATGTTACAAGAGCAGAACACTTTGCAACTGAGAGACTCTCAGCTCCATTAACGCTGTCACAGCTTTTGTTACGGCATCAGTCACTTCCACTTCAGTGGCAGCAGTAGGGTCAACGGCATCCTTGGGGCATTTGTGGTGCTATGGTAGGGAAAGAAGAAAAAACTGTGTGTGTGTGTGTGTGTGTGTGTGTGTGTGTGTGTGTGTGTGTGTGTGTGTGTGTGTGTAATCAATAAGGTTTTCAAAAATAATGGATCACAGTGAATGTGAGTTGGCAAGGGATCGATTTACTATGACAGAGTGGATTCAAAGTAGGGTTTTCATTTCTAATGGCTACAGCAAATTAATTTCTCTGAACTACAAATGTATTTCCCACCGTTAAATGTTGACCTTTATAAATAAGTCATACAACAGTGGGAGCTCAACTCTGCTTTCCTGGTAACATTCCTTTACAATGAACTTACCTCTGGTTTGCCTGATAGAATCAGAATATGATAATTTAAAGAGTGATTTAACATCCCCTAAACATATTGTTTTTGCTCACCTCCTGTGGTTTTACTTCTTACCTTGCTGCAGTGACATGGTTGTGGTTACAGGTTCAACAGAGCACATACTCGAACCAGAGAGGGAAGCAGAACACTGTTTCCCTCTCCTGGTGTCACTTTCTAAGGTGGCCTGCAGACTTACAAGGACATGTGCTGTAATGTACATGGATGCTCACTCAAGTGTAAAAACTGAGCTTAAAACTTTCTTGGAGTAGGTCCAGCACACGACCTCTTTGGTATATGGCATCTCTACTGTCAGCCTCAATGTCCTCAAGAACTCAAGCTTTCCCTATGTCCAGCAAAAAGCTAAATACTGATTGTCTTCATCTTGTACATTTTGGGAATGGATGTCAAGTTTGGGGCGGCAAATTTGTGAGATTAAAGATAAATAATCATTAACCCTTATTTTTGGTAAGGAAACACTTTAAAAATTGGTCTCTCACAGCTGCTTTAAGAGAGAACCTACTGTACTGTAAGTTGCAAGACTTTCTGTAATGATAATAATAAACTTTATTTATAGAGAGTTTTTATAACTCAAGTTACAAAGAGCTTCACAATTACAGCAAAATAAAAACAGACAAAATCAATGTCATGTTTGGAGAAAACTTAGTGTAGAGAAACCAATATAGTGAAGAAAAAGGCAAGAGTAGAAAAAATAAATAAACTTTTCAAAAGAAATAGAAGACAAGGGAATTAAAACTTAAGTAAAATGAGGAAAGGCTCTCTGATAAAGTATGCTTTATGAAGGGACTTAAAGGAGCACAGCGACGGCGATGGCCGATGTCAGCTTTGTTTACATGTTTTAAAATACACAACAGTTGAGACGGAAAAGATTTGGGCACGTGGACTTACTAAATCTTCTGTGACTTGTACATGGGCCTTTTGATACTCACATTTTATTGATATTCAATATTATATCTTAGATGAGTACAATTTATTTTATTGCTACCTTTTTCAGCCTAATCTCCATTTCCCTCGTGTTGGTTTTGGATTTATTGTTGTCTAGTACTGAGTTTTACCATGGCAACAGTACAAAAAAAGTTGTTATTCCTTTTTAAAACAAAATCCTATTTTTGAAAATAATTTCTGAACAGGGGAAAGACATGAGGTGGTGAAATGTGTCCTATTGTAACCATGCATCATTATTAACCACTGAGAAAGTTGGACTGCTGACACAGACGGAAGTGCAACAAAAACTAGGACTAAATTAGTGAACTATATGTTCCAGAAAAATTGATCACGTGGCTTTTAAAGAATTCAGTAATCCTCCTGCTTACTTATCCGTCTTCAAGGTCGAGGCTATGTTCACTGTCTCCTATGGAAACAGTCTTCAGTGGTTTGTGTTTAATTTAAGAGGGTCAGTGACACCTTTGAAGGTTTCCTGGCACAGTGTTTACACTGCATGAGTCATGTTATGTGAGTGAGAGTGCTGCCACTTTGAGCTCCATGAAAGAATACGTCAGAAGATATGAGATTGCGGTTGCTGTTCTTTCGATAGTCATCAGATGAGGAAGGCTTAGACCAGTGGTTCTTAACCTGGGTTCGATCGAACCCCAGAGTCACTCTCAGGGGTTCGGCAGACACACACTGCGGTCAAGTGAGCCGCCGCTTTAAAAATGAATGACCGTCTATTCCTTAAGGTGCGTTCACACCGAGCGCCCGTTCGGTGTCAGGCCGGCTCAGGCTCGTACACAGAGGGGAGAGAACGCGCAGGCTTGTGATTGGTTCTTTAGATTCGGGAACGTTTTCATAAGTTTTTCATTGCAGGATGTAAAAACCATAATATTAAAAATTTATTGAAACAGCTAACGGTACGGTGGCTTGGGTAGCCCAAAAAGCACGGAGAAAGCTAAAACTTATGCTGCGTTCAGCAGATGACAGCGGATGTAAACGATGAATGCCTCGACGAAATCATTGAACTTCAGCAGAGCCAGCTTCAACAGCAACTCTTCGGAACAACAACGCTCTCAACGTTTTGGTGTCACCAAATCGTACCATACTCTCGTATTGCCAAGAAAGCCCTTGAGATACTCACACCGTTTGTTACAACGTATCTTTGTGAGCAATCCTTTTCGAGGATGGTGGACATGAAAACTAAGAAAAGGAACAGACTTTGCTGCGAAAATGATATGAGAGTGGCACTTGCCAAGGTGAAGCCGCGCATTTCTGAACTTGTATCTGAAAGGCAACAGCAAAAGTCACATTGATTTGCAGTAAATATTCACTGAGTTATGTTTTTGTGTGAAATTCATGTTTTGTTTGTCGACAAACCGATCCTCACAGCATCGTACGAAGTTGCGTACCTGATCGCAAATCATTCATTGAGTTATGTTTTTGTGTGAAATTCATGTTTTGTTGGTTTTGTTCTTTGCACACAGTGATTTTGTGTGCAACTGATGCATGGTTCATTTTGTGCACTAATAAAATATATACCTATGTTTTGAAGAAATCATATTTTATTTTTCCAATTACGAAGGGTTCGGTGAATGCACTGATGAAGCTCGCAGGGTTCAGTACCTCCAATAAGGTTAAGAACCACTGGCTTAGACAGTAAAAGCAGCTCCAGTGCCACTTGTGTTGACTTTTGCATTGCACACTACAATAGCAAAGTTTCCAAGGCTACACAGTCATAAATTCTCATTAACAACATAATGCAGATTTAATCATCACTATACTTACACTATAGACTGTTAAGCAGTGGCGTAAGGTAGTTTCAGACGGCCCTAGTGGATGCTAGAATGAAGCACACGCACACACACACACACACACACACACACACACACACATACACACCACCATGTGCTCAGCCTCAGTCAGTCGTGAAAGATTTTGCACTAAACTAGCTAAAGTGTATGCTATTTTCTAATCACATGATCTAATAGAGACTTAACAATCAACAACATCAACATACATATTACCCAGCAATCATCAATGTATATCTGTATTTGACAAAAAATCCCCCCACCCAAAAATAAAATAATTGAATCGCTTTTTTAGTAGTTTATCTATAGTTTTTTATCATTAAACAAAAATACGAAAGAAACTAAGAAATTATTCACTAGTTATTTTATAAGTTTATCTAGAGTTTTTTTATATTCTATGCAATCATCAATGAAATATAGTTTTGTTATAGATGGCTACTGACTTTGAATATAAAATAAAAATTTAAAATTTAAATTCATGTGAGTTCTCTTAACACAGATGTATTTACGTAGCAGCCAACTGACTCCCTGTCATTTGATTGGTTGATCCGTTCTCTCTATGGGCCCCAATGCAAACTGCACCTTCTATATTTACGGCCCTGTGTGTAGGAAGTAGTGGCAGTGAGCAGTGAGATCGCAGATTGCAGACCAACTGAATGTAACTTGTGTTGGAGAATAACAGCCTCCTTCAAGTAACATAAAAACACAAAGCTCTCTCTAGAGGCAGTGTTTGGTTTGTCCATTCAGGGCTACTGTAGAAACATGGCGGTGCAACACTGTGGACTCAGTGCAGAGGACCCAATTTCTAGATACGAAGAGCTCATTCTACGCTTAAAAAAAACTAAATTCTACGTGATTATTCGTGATTGTGATTGTGCACTTATGAAATCATAGTTATTAATATTATATTCTACTTCTTCAAATAAACCATCCTAATCATACACACTGGTCCTTTAAATCGATTGGTGTCACATCACCTGGAAGTCTAATTGGAATGATTCTCTTAAATTCATATTTTAAGACCTTACTAAAAAGAATATCTGGTTTGACGTAGGTTCTTATTGTTATAAAAACTATATGCCTCAGCAGCTAAATCCCCCTGGAGAGCAGTAAATAAAAAACGAATGGATAAATATTTTACATAGCATATTTTCTTCCGTTATCGCTTGTGCACAGATGGCAAACACAATTTAATCCAAAATAAAATTGTCAATCCTCTCAAAAGCATGAGAGGAAGAAAGGAAAAGGAGATGTGAGATTGGGAGGTGAAACTGTAACCGTGAGCAAACAGCTCCCCGGCTCTCCTCCCCGTGTGCCTCCTGGCAGTAATGAGTGGATCATTAAAAATACATGACACTTGTTGCTCCACAATTAGATGTCGCGAGTAGACTTTGTTTACACTGTGGATCAATTGGGTTAATGTTTAATGCTGTGTCATCGGTAGCTTCGCTTCCAGGAGCACAACCCTCATCTCTTTCAACACACACAGTCACTGAATACATCAACAGCCCCCTCTAATGACTCACATGCACTTGAACTGAAGTGTGCTCTTTGAAAAACTACACCAAAAGAAATGTTTCCCATGTAATGCATATCTTAATAGGCTGTGTGCTTGGTTGACAAAATACAAAGAGGGTGATGGCAATATGTGTTTTGAGAATTTCAGAAGATAAAACATAATGGCAATTTGCATCTATTTAGGGTCTAATTGATCCAATTATTTATAAACGAAAACAAATACTACTTTTAATAAGTTGTTATGTGTTTTTTTAGGAGCTGAGAAAATGTCCCTTAGACAAATAGGGGACTTTTCAGCCCGCCTTTCTTGGATGGCTTGTTCTGCTGTCTAAACCAAGATTCAAAGAGCTCGTTGTCAACAACTAGTCATTACATTACATTACAGTCATTTAGCAGACGCTTTTATCCAAAGCGACTTACAATCAGTAGTATATTACATATCATTCACCCATTCACACACTGATGACAGGCTACCATGCAAGGTGCCACCATCAGACTCTAACTAACATTCATGCAACATCCAGTCCACACCGATGGCAAGCCTTCAGGAGCAACTTGGGGTTAAGTGTCTTGCCCAAGGACACATCGACTGCCGAAGCCGGGTATCGAACCACCGACCCTCTGATTGGAGAACTACCTTGCTCTCCACTACGCCACAGCCGCCAGTCATGTGCCTCTGTCTTGACACTTCATTTCTACGTCACCTCTCTGAACCTAAAAGTTGCTGGAAGCGACACTCAATCCTTTTAACACCCACTGACTACATGGCATCATGGGATGACGCATATAGCACACTATCATGGAAACAAGTTGTCAAACTAGTGAGTGGGATTTACATGTATATGAAGCAGTAACCCCAAGTGTGCACCAATGAAACAAACATGCATCATTTGAAAAACAATACATACACAATACTATGTCTGACTGTGCAGTCACTTTCTCCAATCTCGCAATCCGTTATCATAAGTAAGGCTTTGGATGCATATAGTGTGCATGATTTAGTGCTTTAACTGACACCAACAAAATGTGATATGAATGGATGAATAGATAGATAGATAGATAGATAGATAGATAGATAGATAGATAGATAGATAGATAGATAGATAGATAGATAGATAGATAGATAGATAGATAGATAGATAGATAGATAGATAGATAGATAGATAGATTAAAAATAAAACCATTCAAATGTTGGTCAGGGGCTTTTGGATGTGAAGTCTTGAAGTTTCAGAGTTTTGGAAAATGAAATGTGAAGGGATGATATATGTTTTTGTTTATGAATGAACATTTCCCATGATGTAATGCAAAGATAGAATACAGATTTGATAATGGGACAGGATAGTCTGTGAATGATTGTGGCAGCAGCCGGAAAGGATTTAACTCCATTTAATGCAAGAGTAACCATCAGACACCTTGTTTCTGAGGTGCAATCACAATAAATAAGGAGTATACGGTGTGTTAAATGTTGCCATGCTGCTGTTTTGCCAGATTTTACACAACGTTTCAGGGTTTTTCTATGGCAGCCATTTAGTTAGAAAAGCAGAAACTGAAAAAAAGAAAGAAAAATTGCAATAATTGATGGTGTTACACCACTGCAATTGCTAAATAAATGTGGAAGGTGCGACTTTGAACTGTATGCTACAATGAATTAAATGAGAAGGTGATGTATTAAGTGGTCTTCAGTAAAATGCTTGGAATATTCCAGACGTAATTCATGATTATTCTAGACCCACTAGAATACACATGAATTAAAACATTGCATATCACTAATGAGCATGTGGGTTGAACAATGTTTATGAATCCATCCCTATCGACATAACTGATGTTCTGCTGTGACGAGTACAAGTGATTTATGCAGCCATAGAAGCCTTGAGTCAAGCTTCATAAATTGAGAAAGGTTACCAACCAGTGCACTATAAATCCTAAATAACATCAACAACATTACCTTTAAAACAAACCTCCTTTATTATGTTTAATGCAGTGTCTCATGTCTGTCTTTAAAAGGAGGAGTTCAATAAAAATAGAAGTAAAATTAAATCTCACCGCCACGCATCTCTGAAGATAATGACTAAATGTTCTGTTCATTATACAGCATATACAACATTTTTGAAACAACTGACATCAAATCACATAAAGAAACATCCAGCATTTGCAAGAATTCTTTTTTGTTTTATTCCATACTTCATAGGAAACAGTTATTTCTGACTCAAAATCCACTCCTGTCATGATCATCTAAAGGCAAATATCGCCACATAGACGGCAGAAGAACGTTTACAACAGAGATTAATAAGTGCATGCCTTCTGTGCTACAATACGTTTTCATGTTTCCCGTCTCTGTGTTGAACAAAGCAAATAAACAAGCGCTGTCACGACCTGATGGAAAAAGAGCCACTTGAGCTGCCTAATGTCTCCCCATAATCACAATGATATATTAAGCCTCACCAGTTACGCTGATGGGGCCATTAATTAACCCAATCCATGCATTCATTAGAGAAACACTTCTGTGTCAACATGCTTGTCTCCGTGTAACATGTGGGAGGAATTAATCTGCTGGCTGCATCTTGAAGCACCACGGTGGTATTTTCACCGGGACGTGCTCTTCACGCTGTGACAGAGCCGTGACAGAGCCGTGACATGCATCACAGGGTGTGAGACTGTGAATGGACACGTCATTAGTAGAACCAGTTTGACTCCTTAGTATTCAGCTGGAATGACTGGTGATTCCTGAATACCGTACGTTCACAAGGCTACCTGCTAATGTGGCCTTACCCTCTAGGCTGGGTGCCATTATGAGGAGGTGCTTATTTTTCCTTGGAGGAAACAGTGCCTAAAGGCTACAGTCAGGGAGCAAAAGTCTCTTTTGCACAGTTAACACATCAAATCACACAAACGACTGTCAAATGATCGCCTGCAGGCTTTTTTTTTGGCGGTATAGGCAGGCCTGCTCACAGGAAGCGACCGGGCTTTTGAAAAGGATGAATGAGTCCTCCCCAAATCTGCTCTATTCATATCAACACATGCACATGCTCACTTTCTCCTACTGAATACATGTACACTGAGAGAGACTTACTCAGTAAAGCACACTGAGTTGGTCAGGCCTGTGAGTCATGTAAACCATTACCGCCACCATTAACCAGTCCTCCCACTACAATCATCCTCCTTGAAACCAGTACGCTCCATCTGTCAGTCTAAGATTGAAAAGACCTACAGAGCAAAATGACATATAAAATGTATTGAGTGGAATATTTTCTATAGAATCTTTAGATAAGTGAATGTTAGCATTTAATTATAAATTGTAGAAAATAATTAAATATAACACTGGGCTGTGCTGTCTGGTAATTAGTCCTATCAGTATTATACAATGCACTCTGGCTATACAATGTGAACACAAGCCTATAGCTATGGCTGCAAAGCACCTGTAAATTATAGATAACAATACTATTATTCATTTTATCAGCTGCATAGGCCCATTCAAAATGTATTCAGAATCTTTTTCAAATATTTTTAAATATAAAATACTATTTATACTTGGCTTGGCTGGTTATTATTTACTGAGAGAGGTGCCTCCATACTGCCCAGTATGGCCAGCTAATCAACATTTTAAATTCTATATTTAATTAATAGTAATAATGCCTTGGTTTTGTATTTCTAGTGTGACAAATGGGAAAGAGCTGCATTTGTTTGTGCATCCCTGTGCTGCCTAATGACAATAAATGATCCTTGAATTCTTGTAATAAGATAACGTCCTACATACTGTACAGTATGAAGCAACGGAGCTAAAGTGAATTGTATCATGGCACTGTGAGAAGGACATGCAGTGTGAGATACATTAAAAAGATTGCTTTAACTCTCCCTGGCTTATCGCCCGTCTTTTTAGCTGAGTGTTGGCTCCAGGAACAAATGAGGACAACTTTGTTTCAGACTGAGGGCATCTGAACCGCCTTCCAAAAAAACAACACAGATGGAGGGAATGACAAATGACAATCAGGGTAACCTTTCCTTTGTCTTCTTGATCTCAGTCTGTGAGATTATTTAGATAAATTTAGAAAAGAACTAACTAAAGTGCACCACAGTGCTAAAAACTTCAAAAGAATAAATCAATGTCACAAAAGATTATAGCAGTGGCAGAGAGGTAGAGGCTAACTTCGCCCACTCTTCTCACGATGCAAAATGACCAACATATATGAACAAAGTAAGACAAAATGTGTATTGAATTTCTGTGTAATACCACATATTTTCAAATCATCCCCCTTTTACTGACATGGATTTGGTTTTAACAATTTAGGAGCTGAGCTTCCTTCAGCACCTTATATACGACACGTTATTTCTCCTTCAGTATTAATCATTGGCATTTTCACAAACAATCATTCTTGGATTGCTCATCTATGCTGCTTGGTTCGTTAAACACACAATTCAAACTGGTGCAAGGCCATGAAAAATACACCAAGCCAGGTCATTTTTCTTTTCTGATAAAATGTTAAATTCCTTGCAGGTGTGGTTTTGTTCTGAGAAACCATTTTAGGATCTTAAGACCTTTACAAAACCGTCAGCGTGAAGAATAATTAACACCAAGACGCAAAGTTCTCGGCTGGGATTATTTCGCATTCAAATTATTCATTACGGCAGTGATGCAAATTTTTCGACAATTGCAACACTTTTTAATAAAAGGTTCCAATTGATTGGCTTAGGCAGAGGACCTTCTACCAGAAGCCTATTGACCCTGAGCAGAATCTGACAGTCTATGACTTTCCTTTAGTGAAAGGATCTGTGTGAATTAGATTTCTATAGGGCTTTTATTGTGAAAGGTAACAACAGAAAGAGAGGAACTGGTTCGTGCTGTTTTTGTCCAGGTTGAAAGGAGTAATATAGTTTGGTTCTCGGTTTGGAGCCTCCAAGTTGTTTTCAATATAAGTGTACGCATAGAATAAGTCTGTTCCTCCCATTGTGATTGGTTGTTGCCTTTATTTGCGGTGCGAAAGCTCACAAGACCGCTCCGTGAAAGTTTTCATGACAAAAAAACAGTTTGAAAAATGTAATGACATGTGAATTTATCGCACCAAAAAAATGCCCCGCAGTACGTAAAGGACTTTAAATAGACAAAGAAATTGTCACTTAGACACAGTACTGGATATATGTCCATTATAATATTATATTACTCATAACCTCATTACACACACAACTGATATAACAGCATCTTAATGTGTAAAAAAAATTTGTGGCCCACAGGAATGACATATGCAAACTCTTAAACTAAGTGCTAAATCCATTTTAAGAACAGAAGTAGCAGCCTCTTAAGCAAAAAGTCTATTCATTTATATATATATATAAACACTTGAGAATAATAAATAGCTGTAATACATAAGCTTGGACATCTTCCAGGAAACGTTTCTCCTTTAAACAGTCAACTCATCATCACTGCATTGCTTCCTTGTAGTGTCACTGCTGAGCTGTTGGTACGACTCCTGCTATGCCCCAAGTTGGCCGTTGTTAGAGATTTGTAGTTAGATAAGGTCCTCTGCAGACTTTTATTGAGGAAAGACCTTCCAGGGACGTCTGGAACAACCCCCTTAGCCTACTGCCCCCACAACCCTGCCCCGGATAAGCGGAAGAAAATGGATGGATGGATGGAGGGACACAATAGGGGGACGGTTGTATGGGACACAGATTTGAGGAGTCTATTCATGCTCAAGGAAACATTGTTGTTTCATAATTCAACCATGACCACATCGCTGCTGCAGTTTATCTCCCCATGGCTTTACGCGGCCTCAGAACAATTGACACTGCCAAGAAATACCCACACACAGGCACCAGGTGTTTCCCACTGTGTCCCAAACTGACACGAAAATAGGCCAGTTAGACCCCCACCGCCACCACCACCATCACCACCACCGTCCACAAACCTTAAAGAGAGCGAGGACACCAGCTGGTGGGACGTGGCCAGCAGCTCCTCTGATGATAATCGAGGCTCAGTGTCTGAGAAAGTGTGTGAGCTTTGCTTAATTGAGCTGGACACAAAGCTAAGTCGGGGATAAAAGCACCCCTGTGAATAATATTAACACACTCACAGCTCTACACATCAGGCCACATTTGCCAGAGCACTTCCACTCGTCTCATATAAACGTTTCCGCACAGTGTACAGTAAAGGCAATAAATCAGACACCACAGGCTGGAGGACTCCAGCGCTTCCATTCACCCCCCCTGCAACAAAACTACAGAAAATGAAAGGGGCTCATTTAAAGTATTAAGTTTGCTAATGGCTCGTACTTCGAAAGACATTTTTCAGTCTTGGGAGATTCACGGAGTAGCCGGCCCATGTGCAGAAATCTCTCAGTTCATTTATCAGCCCACTCTGGCCAAATTTCATTAAAGGCTCCGATGCTTATCTCTCGAATAGCTCGGTCTTGTCTGATGAACAGGAACCAAACTTTCTAATAGGAGACGTGAGACAAAGACTCACAATGTCATGGAGAAAAAAACATCCTCCTGCTGCAAAGGGAGTTAATATAATGTAAAGTAGACTATGTCCAAAAGGATTTTATAACTTCTAAAAGACTATTGTTTGAGTTAACAAACGTGTGTCTTTTGATAATATCAGAAAGCGTTGTTTTTATTCATAGCTTAGGGACAAAGTCATGTTCACTGATACGTACTGAGTGACCTGCCTACCATATCTGTGAACAGTGAAATAACACACACTATATGAATAGTTGGCTTCTGCTTGTTTGCTTTTTTATAGTAAGCAGTATTGAAGGGTATTTTGTGAATTCTACCTTTTATATTCATGATATAGAACAATTTAGGATTTAGAATCAAATTTATTCTATATTTGTAGAAGTGTATTCTCACTTTTCTTGCAAGTCTTAAAGACTTCACATCCAACCTAAGGGTTAGGGTTAGGGTTTATAGTTAACTTTATAATAAGGTGCTAATAAAATCAATGAAAACCACAGGAACACCATAACCACATGGCAGAGGTTGCTACTGTAATACTTGGTGCATGTCAGTACTAAGTCGATCTGGTCTCACTCCCAACTCATCAAATACCTCAGCTTGGTGGGCGCCCCTCGATGACATATACAGACCCACGGAGGAACCTTTTAGAGTCTGAATGAGACACAGCAGCATCTTTATTCGACGCTTACAGTGGATGGGTATTTCATGACCTATTCATGTGTTTGTAATGGAAAGTTAGTCTAGTTAGAGACGTCTCTTTTCCAATGTAAGTCTATTGAGAAAAGTCTTTTTGGGTCCCATGGCGTCACATGATTGACCCGGAAATAGTTTTTCCATGTTTCGCCCCCAATGTAAAATAGCTTCAAAGCCTAGCGCTCTTCCTTGGGGCTTTGCATGAGTCTAGTAAGATAGCAGTCACTCGCTAGTGATGTCAGTCCTTTCGTCAATTTAGTCTGTCTTGGTCAAGTAAACGTCAACAACGTCTTCCCCTAAACCTAACTAAGTCATCACTTTAACTTCCTATGAAGACAGAAGTTAATTTTACACTATAATAATAATATTACACATCAACGCTGCCTCTACAACTGATGCCAGAGGTCAACCGAGAGCGTCCTAGTTTGAAGCATAGGGCCGCTGACCAGGCATCAGTGTTTGATGAGTTTGGAGTGAGAATGTGTTGACTAAATGCAGTCCTCTAAGGCACATTTGTGAACTGTGATATTGGGATGAACAAATTAAATTGAATTTAAAAATGTAATTGTCTTAATCAGATATTTCCCCGACACCAAAAATTATTTACAAACCATGTCCCAGAAGACTCTGCTTCCTGACTTTTCTTTATGTGTGTGTGTGTGTGTGTGTGTGTGTGTGTGTGTGTGTGTGCGTGCGTGTGTGCGTGTGCGTGTGCGTGCAGTGAAACGAGAAGCAGGGCAGACATACTGGAACACTTCTTCATAGTGCAAAAGTGTCAAAGTTTTACACTATCCAAACATTTTGTTGTGGATACGGACACATTTTGACTTCTAGATCAGACTTTATGTCTATTCACTTTGGATGAAATTATTTCAAATACAGTACAGATCACGGCATGTAAATATATGTTACTATATCTGTCTGAGGTCTTGCACATGAGTACTTGTAAACAGCTGATTGGATAACCTGTAACCTCTCTACATGGCAGAGAAATCCTGTGAAATCAGGCTTCTCTAATCCGCTCCCCTGATTATGCTAAGCAGGTTTCTCATTTACATGACTTTTAAGAAAATCAGCTTCCTGGAGAAAAACAACTGTAACACAGCTACTTAAGTGCATGTAAATGTGCATTAAATGCGATGCCAGTTGATTTTGTATTCACTTGTGCTGAAATCTGCACCGCACACAAACGTATGTCTTTGTCCCGTTTAGCCCTGCACTGTCCAACACTTAACAGGAGTCTGGAAGTTATCTTCTGTCATCACTAAGGAGGTTACTGACACTCAGGGAGGAGGAGTTCTCCATATTAAGGCCTTATTTTTTTGTGTGTGACCAAATATACCAACTGTTGTCAAACCCAGAGCCCAAACCAAACCAGGAAGTGAAGAAAATATTATTTCAGTAAGGAACAACAAAGGAGCAATTACGTGATGTCACAAACAAATGAACACCCATTGCGCCACAGAAATACACCATGTTTAGTTTCCTGTACCTTAACCAATACTCGGAATCTGACTTAATGAAATACATTGGCCCTTTACTACAAATAAACCGCACACATCTGAAGCCATGATTCATTTATCTTCATTTATCTAGCCATATGAACAACATCACAGAACTAATACCACAGAGGATACACAATTTGTTCCAAAAGAAGGAAAAAGTAGAGTTTTATTGCTTTAAGATAAAGTTCCCTCTCTATTAAAACTACCCTAAGCATTGCAATGCTTGCTTTTGTATCGTCACATGTCAAAATAAGCTGTTCTCTCTCTTTTTCTACCGAGCCAGTTGATAGCAGTCAAACATACATATTTAATGTAATTCACGAACTTCAAAGAACTCAAAAGTGGCCCTATTATGCTTTTCCACTTTTCCCCTCTCCTTTAGTGTGTAATATATATATTTTTTTACATGTAAAAGGTTCGTAGAGTGTAAAACCTGAAGTCCAAGCCTAAAAGGAGTTACCCTCCCCCTCAGAAACACTGCTCCTGAGCTGCCTGAAATGGCTGCATTGAATTCTCTTCTTCACTTCTGTTACTTTATGAGGTCATAATGTTACAGAAGTGACGTAAAACTCCTTCCGGCTTTTTTTGCGGCCGTCATGTCGAGAAGAGGCTTTGCTGTGCTCCGCGAGGGGAAATGTCCTTTGTTTGGACTTCCAAAGGCAGATGAAATTAAGGAAAAGTGTCTACATTTAATTTGTAACACTTTGCCAGAGCAGAACAACGAAAACGTAATGTTGTGTTCGCTGCATTTCGCCGAGGACATCTTCAACAGTGTTTTGACCCGCTCTGGAAGACAGGGCTGAATTCTGTTTGTAAGAGACGGGACATTTCCGCCGCATGCGGAACGTTGACCAATCACAACAGAGCAAGCTAGCTGACCAATCAGGGCAGACTTTGCTTTCTGAAGGGAGGAGCAAGCGCTACAATGGAGCATTTCAGAGAGAGGGTGAGAAGAGGTGCTGCAGGACAGCCAGGATGAGAAAAACAAGGCGGATTATGAGCATTAACGCATGTAAACATGTTGTAACTGTAACTTGAGATAAAAAAATTCTATGGTCTGAATCCAAACACATAGAAAAAAAACCAGTCAGATAAATGCTTTGGCTCTAAATCATTGGACTCTGGACAGCTGCACAGACACATACAAATGAAGGTGCCTTTGGCAAATAATACCCACTGGCCTGTCATCAACTGAAGTCACAGAGTTCAAGGAGGCTAGTGTGGCTGGGGGAAAAAAATGAAGCATAGTGCAGCTCACTTGTCACGCTGGGGCATTTTAGACCTCCAAAGTTTCCTCATGGCCTGGGTCATTTGTCAAGAGCACATGCCACATATCATCCAGCTCGACTGTGACTGTTGCTGATGACTCTGTAGTTTTGTTCTCCACTCTCAGAATTGTTCTGAAGTAATTGACTTCATCAAATCATTATCGGGATATATGAATGAATGGTTTGGAATAAAGCAGTAGGACACGGGAACTGAATGCACTCACATGCCCTCAGCGTATGTTCAACATGAGGTTGAGGCAGGAGATGAAAAAGGCTACTTCTTTCTGAAACAAGTAGTTATGATACATCAGTACGGCTACGGTTACACTAGATCTGATCCCCTCATGCCAGGATGACACTGTCAAGTGTGTACGCTCTGAGTTCCAATCAGCCAGACCTCATGCTGAGGTCACCTGGCTCACATTGAGCTCAGCTCTCAGTGAGGTGAGAACAGCATGTGGACGCAATCCAGACACTTTATCAAACATAGCTCTCTATCATCTTCCTCCCCCACCCTAACAACAGTTCCTCTACAGAGGAGAGCAAAGGAAGACAGGAGGAGAACCAGTCTGGAGTCCAGCTGAGACCTGCTGTCTGAGTTCTGTAGGTAACTGCTGATGAAAACACATTTCCTCATTTTGCTGCTTCAAAAAAAAAGCTTTTAAATAACAATATAATGGGACACTTTTACTGTGAAGTATTTGTAGGAAATCAAATTTGTTTATCCACCGTTTTACTGTCGCTTCTTTAACCACAGAATATACCCAGTTACTATCTGATCAGATAGGTCCCATTTAAGTGTCTAGTGTGTTAGCATATATGTGAACAACGCTGGGTTCGGATCTGGTGCTTCAGCTCACAGAAGTCACATTGAAAAGACGACGTAGCCGTGGCCTTACATCCTGGGATTAAACATGTGAGACATTTAGAGCATGTTTTTTCCAGGCAGGGTTTGAAATCACTCATTTGTTGGGCAGTTTTGTTCAGCTCTCCCCCCACACCATCAGTGCTGCCGAAGGAAATCAAGCCAATCTTTATTCCAGTGTATGATATCATGTTGCACTCAAAGACTTATTGGTCCTCTCTGGTGGCCTGAGCAGCAAAGAATAGAGAAATAGCCGGATATGAGCTTTAGTCAAGGCTGCAGCTTGGATGCAATCATCCTAAATAATTAAAAGGGGCCATTGCAAACATAAAAAGAAAGGAGATGATGCACCTGCTTACAACAAAGCTTTTCTAGGGGGAGAGTGGGGCACTTACAGCTTAGATGTGCTCCTTAAGAGGTCAAGTAAACTCACATTTACCTTATACAGCATGTTTGCTGCACCATCCCTACAGGAAAAGTATAGTGCACTCCATCTCTTTTTGTCATTATAGTGGTAATTGAGAGTTATTTTAATGTGTGTGTGTGTGTGTGTATGGATATTTGGATATTTGTTTATATGGATGTGTTTGGATATGAATATGCATATGTTTTAATGTTTACCTAATCTATTGCTTATGTTTTTCCTTTATTAATAAAACAATATTTTCTTATTACTAATATGTTATCAGTTTTAATGTGTGAATGGTTACATGTGTGTGTATGACCATCTTTATAGACAAAATGGTTGGCATGTTTTTTATTGGTATGCTTTTATTAATATGAATATGATTTATATCAATGAAAAAGTGGGCTATTCAGAGAATATTGTTGAGTTGCAGGGTTAGGGTAACCCTAACCCTAACCCCTAACCCTAACCCTAACCCCTAACCCTAACCCCTAACCCCTAACCCCTAACCCTAACCCCTAACCCTAACCCTAACCCTAACCCACATTTCTTAGGTGTGCCAACCTTACTTATAATGTTGCATTATAACAAACAGCATTGCAAAAAATTAAAATAAAAAAAAGAAGAAATGGCAAGCATACAATATGTGTACAACAAAGAGGTTCTACCCACTGAGGGTGGATTGTAAACGGTGTGCTATTGCCTGACTTAAAATCCAGGTGTGCTGGCTGTATCAGGGGCACCGGAGCCCAGAGTAAATCTAGTGTGGATGGAGATAAATGGAAAGAATGATTCCTACAATATGGGCTGGCTGGCCATCCTCAATCTCCAATTCTCTCTAGTCTGGCACACAGAAACAGTCAGTGGCAAAGGCTAAGTGGATAGTTGGGTCTAATGGTGTGGTGATCCTATAAATAATAGCTACACAGTTTCCTCCCCATTGATCACACAGCCTTGGCTGACTGATAGTGGGGGTTGGTGTATGTTGGATGGAGCTGACCTAAGAGCATGCTTGGCTGCCTCTCCCTCCACATGCTTGTGGTGCATGATCTATCAAACGGGGCCCGTTCACCTCCAGGAATGACACAGCCTAATTGGCTGCTATGAGAGGCCCATCACTTAAGGCGGGCGTGGAAGTGGGGGAAAGGACTGACTCTTGACAAGGTTAACTAACTCCACTGCTAAATCTATGAAAAGTTTCTTGAGAGGTTCAGGCCCGATAGACAGAAAGAATCGCTTTCTTACCGGCTTTCATTAAACTGGTTTGTTCATCAGGTTTTTTGCCAATCTGACATGTTAATTTGGTCAGCCAGGTCAGATGTCAGGGTCGGAGGCCCTCCACCAGTCTATCCCTGGTCTGCTGATTTCCATTTGAAAATCATCGGGGTTGAGGAGACAGAAGGGCAAAGGCTGCGTACTCATCTTAAGTACCACAGTGTGTGTCCTTCACAGTGGGGAGACTGCAGCGGGGCATGACTGCAGGGAAGATTTTACACTGAAAGAAAGTGGAATATTAATATGATTTATCTAGTTATCTGTGTCACACATCACAGAGGAAGAACGAAATGACTTCAATTCAATATTTAACATCAAATAAATATTAATTTTTATTTTTTTTTACGCTTGGTCATCAAAGATTCTTTAAAGGGAAAGAGTCTCTCATTGCTTTCATTGTGTTAAAAGCAATGTTTTCTTTTAAAGCAATACAAGTTACTACAAGTCTTCTAATGGAAGCCAAACTAGTTCAAACCAGATATAAGGTTTCAGGTGAAACGGCCCGACCCAGTTCATATTGGTACACTCTTAATAGAGAGATAAAGCAGTGCTACGTCACCACACAATCACTGATTCTAAACAAAATCAATGTGAACTCCGTCAAAAATGAAAAAGACTGTCAATCTCTCTAACTATGTATCTCTTTGTGTGCTTCTTTAACTCCAGTGTAGCCAGCTACTTTCCTCAATCATAACCTACTTCATGCTATGCACTTACAGAAAAACTCCATCGCTGAAAGTAACCTCAGACTACCTTTCCCACCCACTGGGACGCTAAGGTCCCTTTAACTGTGGAGGGTGTCATTTCTAAAGTACCAAATTCAGTCAAATAAACACTAACGTGTTCTGGGTGTGAGGTTATACATCTCGTCTGGCCTGGAAAACATAGGTGGCGAGAGGGATGTCTGGAATACTTTGCTCAGCCTGCTGCCCCCCCGTGACCCAGACCCGGATAAGAGGATGAAAATGGATGGATGGATGATGTCCAATAAACTGTTTTCGTGTCGAAACTTTAAATTGCTTTTTCACACCTGACATCCTGAACTGCCTGCTGACACCAACTGTATATAACTGTGTAGTCTAGTATGTAGCACTGGAAGGAACCAAGAACTCCGTTCAGAGGATGGGGTGACTCCAAGTACATCTAGACACTGAAATGACAATTCTCATTTCCATTCATAAAGCAATATGATTATAGCTAAACAGTCAGCATGTGCTAATAAAGAGATATCTACAATATGTGTCCTTGACAGAGAAATATATATTCATAAATAATTGCAGTACACACAGTATATACACACGCACATATGCATACATACATACATACATACATACATACATACATACATACATACATACATACATACATACATACATACATACATACATACATAAATACATACACACAGCCAATTCTATTTGTTATAGTGTACCACGCTCCAGGTCCGTATTCTAAATTATTATTGGAATTTTCAGAGTTCTTATCAACTTTAGTCCTCAAAACAGATAAAGTAATTATAGTAGGTGATTTTAATATTCATGTGGATGTCGATAATGGTAGCCTTAGTCCTCCGTTAATTTTTTTTCGAAGAATCGCGATTCAGGGGAGTTTTTCCCTTGCCGATGTGAGGGTTCCGGGACAGAGGATGTCGCATGTGTACAGATTGTAAAGCCCTATGAGGCAAATTTGTAATTTGTGATTTTGGGCTATAGAAAATAAATTGAATTAAATTGAATAAAGCACTAATATCAGACAATAACTTGCCTAGCATGGGGCAAGAACAGGAGAGGTGGCCCAAAGTGCCCTCTGCTATCTACATTTTGGGCAAATTGGGAAAAACAAAGAGTTAAGAGTGTAGAACAGGAGCAGTGCAGTCTATGGGTTACTATCATCAGAATAAGTTGGTGTGTGGACAACTGTGAATGGCATTAAGGTAAGTATCCCAGCCCTCCTCTTAGATCGTCATACCAAGGTCTCATCTCATACATACTTTAAATAACACACAGACAGCCTCAAAATAAAGGGAACTTTATTTCAAAAACTGCATGAGCATGATTATCCCACAAAAAAAAGTAAGACAATGAATTGCAAGAGGAATATACAATATGCAAAATGTTGATGAAATTAACATTGTTCATGTGAATGTATTTTTAGATTATTGAGGCAGATAATGTCCCATTGCCATTCAGACTGCAATCTCGATTCAGGCTTGCATGCAATCTCATTTGTGAAGGTCAATGATTCTGACGTGTTTGTCTATTTAAGAGCTGCATATTTAGAAAGAGTGTTGATAATTTGATCTGCGAGGTCAGGCTGGATCAATGGAAAGAGTGTCCATTACTTGGTCACTGTTACATGGGAGGCAGACTCAAGGCTTTATTTTGCTTTTCCAACGGTAATTTGAAAGAAAGCTGATCCCAATTCCTACCAAAAGAAAAAAAAAATGGCCAAGAATCAAGAATTGTGCGGCCAGATAATCTACCACATTACTCTACTGGAATTAAGCATGACATCCTTTTTACAAGCAGCTCCATTTTATGGAGGTCACATTCTTCCGTGTGAAGAATGTGAATGTGAACACGGTAAACATAAAAATAGGCAGAGCAGTGCAGTTAGAGTTAAATATTAAAGTGGCCTGTTATGTACAGAGTCATGTCCATAATAAAGAAACAATGCTGTTTTCCTGCTGATCTCATAGTGATATGTGAAGGCTCTGCTTTCACTTTCAGTATATCTGTTTCAAAGGAGGCATTTTGAAAACAAAATGTCCCACCAAATATGCAACTCACCATTCTATTACCGTATTTTCCGCACTATAGGGCGCACTGGATTATAAGGCGCACTGTCAATGAATGGTCTATTTTCGATCTTTTTTCATATACAAGGCGCACCGGACTATAAGGCGCATTAAGCGAAACAAAACAGTCAGTCAGTCAAACTTCCTCCACCTCCGTACCATTGATTCATTAATGTTGAATTCTCTCGCAGCTGCTCTATTCCCATGTTCTCCTGCGTGACTGACAGCCTTGAGTTTGAAGTCCGCGTCATAAGCGTGTCTCTTGACAGGAGCCATGTTGGGTCCTTATACACACACACTAATGTGATGGTGAAGCACAGTATGTATTACTCCGCGACGCTCCTGACTACGGTAGCCGTGATGCTGCTGCGGTGCGGCTTTGTAGTTTACCAAAGTCGTACTAAAACATTTTGACAGAGCGCCCGTGTGACCACACAAAATCGCTTCGAGGTCAGTAAGCACAACCAGAATTAATCCATATATAAAGCACTCCGGATTATAAGGCGCACTGTCGTTTTTTGTGAAAATTAAAGGCTTTTAAGTGCGCCTTATAGTGCGGAAAATACGGTATTTTTTACTCCAGAAGGCATTCTTGAGACTAGTACTTATCAATTATGCAGCTGACACACAATACTATATTAAAGTGAGGCCTGTTTCGATAAATAACTGCTGTCTATTGGCTTTCCATGCCAAATAATTATTCTAATTATTAAATAATGTCACATGCTGCATTTGTTGCAAGCAGTCATGTGTGCATAATATCAAAAGAAATTAAGAAAAATGGTTTATCATGTCTATTTCCTTCCACCTATTCTAGCCAGATGAAATAAGGACATCACAGCATGGCTTTATACAGCTTGACGTATTTTAAATGAGTCAAGGGTACAGCCTTATTTAAAGGAGGCCAGATACACGTTTTATGTGCATTTAAATAAAGCTTATACATTAAATTATTATTCTTTGACTTTTGCACATTTAAAGCAGTGCATTGACGTTGAAACACAATATGTTACAGTGATGATTTAATATGTTACCTCTGACTTATCGAATAGTGTACTGTCAACCAGACTGTAGCATTGTATTCAGTCTATAGTTTTAGTAATATGGAGTCCTTTCAAAATAGACTTTCTGTTTGTGTCCTTAAAGGAAACCGCTTGGTAAGGTTTAGAAAAAGATTGATGGTTTGGGTTTAAATACATACCAAAACGGTGGAACAGAAGCTAATTGACGAATACATCAACGTTTCACACATGACCCAAACAGTGGTGTCATGGGTGAAAGTCCATGTTGTTAGACCATTCCATCGAACAAAACCTCTTCGGAACTAGTCGATATTCATACTTCCTGGTTCATGATTACATGGATTAGATAAGGATCGATTTTCATGGGGTATACACAAATATATTACAGTGCATAACTTTTCGAAGGTTCACCAAAAAACATCTTATTAGAACAGACTTCAATTCTGTGATGATAAATTTGGGGGAAATTAAAATCTATTTTTACAAATACTAAAAGCTTAATGCTTTTCATCTCCTGCTGTTGAAGCAGGAAACAAACCTTAAGCAGCAGACCCTGACATTGGTCGCTGAATATTAAATAGGTCAGCCATACGTCAATGAATAACATTAAATCCACATTCAAATCTTCTGTCCTCTGTGGGATTCATCAAGCACAATGTGTGAAATGTTTCTGTTCTGACTCAGACAACAAAAGAATACAGAGATCTTTTGTAATGCGATAGCCTAAACTTCTTCAGTTATGCATGCTTTGATTATCTGCGAATAAAACTGGTGTAAAAGGCAAGTGACACACAGCAATGTCAGGAGATCTAAAGGATTCATACAGTTTAACTAAATGCAAAATAAATGTACACCAGCTTCTCATACTGCCACAGTGTCATTAATGAAAGATACAAGAAGCAAAGTAGCATATAAGGTATTGTTATAGTAGGAGCTTCATTATAGGTGGGGGAAGTCGTTATCACACAGTTATCACTTCTGTGACCTTGTTATAATGTATTTTCACCTTTCCAACTTTAAGTCAGCCAGAGAAACTTAAGAGAGATGAGGCAAAAAAAGATGATAGAAGCATTAAAGGTAGCACAATGGGCCGCCGTATAAGTGGTAGTGGAACATTTAAAGGGGATTATGAGCAAGGTAGAGCCTTTGGATCTCAGAATTCACTCTGATAATTGCCACCTAGCATTCTGCTCTGACTAATACTCCACATTTAGATCCCTACAGAAACCACCTGTAGGCACCTCAGACCCTCAGCTGCTGCCCACATACAGACAGAAGAAATCAGAGGATGGTTCATGTGTGGTCCGCTGAGGCAGTCCAGAGCCTGCAGGGCTGGTTCTGCACAGACTGGCATGTTTTCAACCCTTGAACACTCATATATACATCCAAAACTGCGTGAGTATGCATATATCGTTAAAGACTAGTAGACTGTAGCCCACCAACAAGCAATGCCGAAGCAGACGCTGTACCAGTGGTGTAAGGAGCACTCAACTCCAAACCTCCTTACCTGCTTTCAGAGACTCTACTGCTGTATTTAAAACAAACAGGGAAGGGCCAGCTTCTCTGCTGTCAGGTCACTTAACCCACTAGAAAACCTGTTGCCTGGAAGAAGAGAACATGCTGTGTATACACACACACACACACATACACACACACACACACACACACACACACACACACACACACACACACACACACACACACACACGCACACACGCACACATACACATAGTAAGTAGAAAGCATTGCTTTTCTTTCAATAATCATGTTTTTTGATTGTGGTGTGTAGTTTTATGTGATCAATGTATTGTCTGTTAGTATAGGAGATTTCCCTTTGTGGACAATAAAGACCATCCATTCCTCCATACATTGAACCACCTTCCCACCTCCACAGTGGTGGTGATAAACTATCTCAATAAACAACCCTCCCAACAATTAAATTAACTCCTTGTCATACCAGGAAACAAGGAATATCTATGCCTATACCTAGTTCTGTCTGCAAACCGACAAAATTCAAAATTTAACTCTCAAAAGTCAAAATATTGACCACCTCTCTATCCAGGAAGCTCAAGGGTGACTAAATAACAGACACATGAAGAATAATTAATGCTGCTGATCCACATTCATCCTCATATTTTACATCACATCCTCATTACCCAGAAGTCCACCATGGAGTGAGAGTTCAAACAAACAAGCAAACAAACAAACAAAAGGGCTGTTGGCAAACAGTATCGTCAGGGGTTCCAAAACTCTCCATTGTAATTACCCAGCATTCAGCTGTCTCACACACCGCCCCACCGATGCACTCCCCCCGACGCACGCTCGACGAATAGTAAGAATCTGGGTCAGTACCAACTATTGATAATGCCATATGCAGTTTAAATGAGTCTGGGGGGGGCTGCAATCAATAAGGCACAATTTTCAGGCCTTTACAGTCACCCCTGGCCCCAGCTGATGAACATCGATTCAGAGTTAAGTGGACCTAAAAGCCGAGGAAGAGGAGCAGTGGTATCTAGAGCAGGTAAACAAAACTCCTAGAGAATAAACGTGTCAGGTTAAGGAAGAGTGTGTGTGTAATTACAGTCAGGTCCATAAATGTTTGGACATTGACACAATTTTCATAATTTTGGCTCTGTACACAACCACAATGGATTTGAAATGAAACAATCAAGATGTGCTTTGAGTGCAGACTTTCAGCTTCAATTTGAGGGTATTTACATCCAAATCAGGTGAACGGTGTAGGAATTACAAGACATTTTATACGTGGTCCCTCCGTTTTGAGGGAACCAAAAGTAATTGGACAATTGGCTGATCAGCTGTTCCATGGCCAGGTGTGTGTTATTCCCTCATTATTTAATTAACAAGGAGCAGATAAAAGGTCTAGAGTGCATTTCAAGTGTGGGATTTGCATTTGGAATCTGTTGCTGTCAATTCTCAATATGAAGTCCAAAGAGCTGTCGCTATCAGTGAAGCAAGCCATCATTAGGCTGAAGGATCAAAACAAACCCATCAGAGAGATAGCAAAAACATTAGGTGTGGCCAAATCCACTGTTTGGTACATTCTTAAAAAGAAAGAAAGCACTGGTGAGCTCAGCAACACCAAAAGACCCAGAAGACCAAGGAAAACAACTGTGGTTGATGACCGAAGAATTCTTTACCAGGTGAAGAAAAACCCCTTCACAACAGTTGGCCAGATCAAGAACACTCTCCAGGAGGTAGGCGTATCTGTGTCAAAGTCAACAATCAAGAGAAGACTTCACCAGAGTGAACCAGGGATGAAACCCAGCGTCTGGTGATGTCTATGGGTTCCAGACTTCAGGCTGTCATTGACTGCAAAGGATTTGCAACCAAATATTAAAAGTGACAATTTGATTTATGATTATGTTACTTTGTCCAATTACTTTTGGTCCCTTCAAAAAATGTATATCATTTGTTGGGGACCATGTATATCATTTGTTGTAATTGTATATTACATATCATTCACCCATTACAGTGTTCACCTGATTTGGATGTAAACTTGGGGTTAAGTGTCTTGCCCAAGGACACATCAAATTAAAGACCCTCTGATTGAAAGTCTGCAAATTAAACTCAAAGCACATCTTGATTGTGTCATTTCAAATCCATTGTGGTTGTGTACAGAGCCAAAATGATGAAAATTGTGTCAATGTCCAAATATTTATGGACCTGACTGTATCTGTCTTACACCAGCGTGTTCCATTATGAGGGGAATCAAAAGAAAGAAGACAGCTGCAGGGACAGGCAGCAGGCAGCTTTCTAAGCAGGCTCACAAAAGAAGTGGGTGGCTCTGTTTAGTGGGTTAGGAACTTCAGTTTATTGGTTACATTATCTGGCAAATGTTAATACAAACGTGTCCTCTGTGGCGGAACCAGAATGAAATGAGTGGCACACAATGGGAGCAAGTCATGCCACGAGTAAATCTTCCCATGCCTGGTCTGTAGATGCCACATCACAGAGCCGAGGGCTGCCTATGTGCCACTGATCATCTCTGCACGTTCCACATTAATAAAGAAGATGACAAACAATCTGGGCCTTTTTAATTAAATTATGGTTTGGCCAAATTACCCCCTAGAAATCATATTTTCTGCTTTCATGCCATGTTTTTGTTTAATTTGAGATTTCTGCCTCCACACAAAGAACGTGTTTCTCAGAGCGTTGAACCATCTCATTTAAATAGTCCCCATGAAAGCTGTTCACAGTGAATTCTGTGGATCCCCCAGCTAAACAGGAACACTGTTGCTGTGGGATTTCCTAAATGCGTTTTTCAATGCTGTGAGCACCACTATTGCTTTACATCCACTTTTATGGTAGACGTCTCAAATACAACTGAGAACATCTAGATGGCTAGACACGCCTAGAGAAGTTTAAACACACCCATACTGTCCCATCAGCAGGGTTCAGGGGTCCCTTCATTGTCCCCCTTCCATATATACAGTGGCTTCTTTTCATCACAGACCACCACAGACGCTGTGGTGAGACATGTAGAACCGTACAAAAAAACACAATTATTCTATAGGCTTGGTCTCTCTGTCTTTTTCTCTGTACATTAGTCAAGTTAGAATAGATTCTACCAACACATCTGTCACTCCAGATGCTCATTCGGCATTTCAACCATTCAGTGGTGACTTTGAGCCGTGCGTCTTGACTTCTCTGCTCACTTGTTATTCATGAACAGTCCGTCACTTCCAAGAAGTTAGAACTGACTCAGGTCAGTGGGAAACTGAGGCATGAGCTGTGCAGATCAACTGTTCAACCTCACTAAGGTTACTGGTTGTTATTAAGGTCAATTAAGATCTGTATCACAGCTATATTTAATCCTATTTTTTTGTGTTATTTTTAATAATATCTGGGTAGAGAAATATTGGTTTTAGATTATATATTTGATATTATTCATGATATTTTATATCCTTGAGAGTACAACGTCATAGCATGTTTCAATAGCATAATAAAATAATTTGCACAACAACTGTTGACACTCAAATATTGTAATTTATTTAAACCTATTGTTGCATGCGCCATTGCAACGCTGATTAAAACCAGTCCAGAGTGGTTGTTTGATTGGTAGCTGCTGGTGTTACTCATTGAACCAGTGCAACAGAGGAGCAGCTGCTCTTCCATGAATCACTTTGGCAAGCAGAAGCTCGACAATTGGCAGTACCTTCATATTGTAAACATGACTAATTTCTTGATCTGTTTTCAATATGCCAAAGCTTTACCCTTTGAGAGGTGAACAATTTGTTATTGTGTTTTTTGTCCCAGGCTAAGTAAAAGCCAACATTTATCTGAACTCCATGTCCCAGGTGTCCTGGGGCGCTGCTCTCACCGTAAAGGATTGATTATGATATGGAGGCAGGTTACACTCAGTGCCTCAGGGTCATTGGATCCACCAAGGAAGAAAAAGCTGTTGTTCTGGCCACTGAGATTGAGACAGGGAAGGTCCAGAGGGCCAAAAGTGTGCAGACAGATGATAGTGTGCACCAGAGTTAGGAGACAAAAGAAAAATAATGTCATCACTGGACTAAATCGTCTGCAAGGTCCAGAACCGATTCTACTTGTTGCATTTTAGACAAAAAATATAAATTCACCACAGACAGATTTTTAAAACCATATACAGAATACACATTTTTAAACAAATGATGTGTTGGAGTTGACAAATGTTGTAGCAAACTGTAATAAATAATGCCTCTCAAAAATAAGTCTATATTTCCCATAAAGCTTGTTGATTGCTATGACAAACATCTACCACTAGATGAAGCTCTGCCGTATATATCTCTGTTTGAGCATTAAAAAAAAAACAGCTCCATGCTCCCTACATGTATTTTTATGGCTACAGCCACTAGGAGGTTCAGTGAGCCCCCTAAAACAACACAAATGGCGCCTGCTGCCTTCCCAAACATGTGTTTCAATATCAAAAATACCATTATGTTGTCGTATGAGCATAATTCAGACACTCTCATTAAACATCTGCTCATTCTTAATGTTCACTCCAGAATAGTTTTCCTGAGCTTTAGTTGCATCATCAGTTATATCCTGCAGCGAGTGATCAAGAGCTCCTCACTTCACTCTGCTCCATCCAGACAGAATGACGGCTGACCGCGGAGCAGCTGACAGGAGGCGCTTTCAAGTTTGGCTTCATGTGACAGCTAACTTTGCTGAATGCAAAGCATGAGGAGAAATGACTCCCTGAAAGGCAGATGACACCTCAGAAATGACAAAGCATTTGTTACAGTGGAGGAGGACGCCGTGCTTTTTGACACATTGCAGTCAGTCACTTTCAGAAACACACCAGAGCGTGGCTCACTCCAAGATTAACCAATCAGACTCTTCACTGACTAAAACCAGTTTGTATCTGCCTTACAGGATAATCACTACAAATATGCCACCGGGATATGGTTTGTTTAGTTTGAGCTGCTGCTTTTAGCTATTGTCTCACTCTTCCAGCTCCCTCAGACTGTAACTAACTTAGTTTAGACCTGTTAAACTAAGCGACAACGAGACAAGAGAGTAAAGGTATGTCTCCACATTGAGGGTAATTTGGTGTAGATCCTAGAAGAGGTTTATTTCTAGAATTGAACATTCATGTTGAAGTAGAGAAAACAATGGACAACTAACAATATTATGAATATCATTTCTTAGAGGGAAAGAAATGTGAAGCAGCATCATCAACAGATACAAAGATAAAGATGCCAAATTTGATAACTTCCCCAGGACTCATGTTGCAATGTGTTGGAGCAGCTGGATCCATCTGAATGAATGGATGTTCACAACAACGGCAAATAAAAATGAAGGTCAAAACACACGGGGTGATGTGTTTTTAATTTTTATGATTTTATATCAATCCACATCACAGTGATCAAAGTATTTATGCTGTCTGGAGGAGGCTCTTTAAAAAATCCTGAATGTCAACATAATAAACAACTGCCCCTGTCAATGAAATGACTGTTATTAAATCCTCTCAGGCAAGGGTAGATTCACATTCACTGCAGGAGGAAATCCTCGTATCTCCACAGATGACATTTCTTCAAGAATAAGCTATAGGCAACTTTGAAAACTTGTCAACCAATCTTTTTTCAGTCAGTCCACTGTTTTTTTAAATTATAAACCCAAGGGGTCTGAGGACTTACTGAACCCAGAGAGAGCCTGCTATCCTGGAATCACGTTTTCTGCCAGCAGCAAAAATAAAGGAACTGGAACTGTGCTTAATGCTAGGTGCATAACAAACACAGGCCCTAGTAGACATTAGGAGCAAAACATATGCTATGTGTTAGTGAGTATGACATCTGCTGCTTGTGATCACCTTCTGCCTGCATTTAGTGACTATTTGACCAATTTGACAAAGGGGTGAGCTGCATGAAGTCAATGACCGGCAACAGCAACTGGGAATAAATATACAAAAGAGGAAATACAATGAGCTATGGGGTCAATATAAACTGAAACCCTTGTTTCCTAAGGAACGCAATTTACCCTCGACAGCAAAGTTTTTGGCTCTCATATACAACATGAGAATATTCCACCATCATCCACCGTCAGATTTCTGTTCAAAACCATCATCTTTATTATCGCTTTGAATGCCCAATACTGTATTATCAAAGTAAACATATACTGGAGGAAGGTGTGACTTCAATCTAGAATTTTCTCATGAACTGTGATGCACCGCACAAAGCTCAGTACAAGACGATTTCCATCTGATTGAGCGTGATGTCATGTAAACTGCAGTGTCTTATCATTGAGAAATCGAGTGTGCTCCTTGGATGCCAACGTTATAGATATTCCTATGCTAGTGTTGTTATATGAGAAAAGCCTGCTTTATTTTTCATTAGGGGTGTGTGTAACTAGAACATGACAGCTGACAGCAGCTGTAAAGTAAGATAAAGGGAGGGAGAGGAGAACTTGAGGGTGGAGACAGTCAATGACAGACATTTTACAACCTGCACTTTAAATATTGCATTACTGCCCTTATTGCCTGGTACGTGGGAGGAGTTTTGGTGCTGTGTACTGTTACAGCACAGAGTGTGTTTACTACAAAGCACTGCAAGCCTCGTGTTTATCTCTCCAAACCATCAACCCAATCTTTTATTTAATATCATCGGCTCCTGTAGCTATCAGCTAATACTGAATTTCCGGCAAAGGGTGTTCAACAGTTGCCAAACACTGACGTTTGAGCTTGGGAGTTTTCCGTTTCCCTGGCAACGGTTAAGATTAAGGAAGATGGAACTGATGCTCGTAAATTGTTGCGTTTACGAACTGCTGAATGGCTTTCACCATTCAGAGGCCCCCCCACTATGGTCATAATTGAGTTGCCACCCTTTAGTCATGTGCATGGTTTATTTGCCGGTGGGAAACACACCGGCATCCATTTTTTATATATCCCAGTTGTCATTGCCTTGTTGTAAGGTTAAATTAAGACATAATTAAGTCATTAATGCCGATGAGCTGAACTCAAGAACCACAGCAAAACAAGCACACGCAGACACACAGGAAGGTAGAACTGCTGGCTGATTTTACTACATTGTTTTTTTTTTATTAAAATCATTTAAAAATCTAAAGTCGAACCTTCAAGTTGAATTCATGCTGATAGGTTATTTGAACATTTACATGTTCACACTGTTTCAACCATGTGACCCCCAGAGATATGGGCAGTTCACAGCATGTGATTTACGTACTCTACTGTGCAGACAGGGCTGTCGCTGCTGCCGTATCTCTTTCTTCTGCCCAACTATACAGTGCAGCGTCCTGTGTCCCAGCAGCTCTGGTTCACTGATCCACCGCTAACGCTCACAATTCACACTGTCTGATTGCTGAACTGAGCTCACATTAGTGTTTAAACTCAACTTACAGTCACACGTTTCATCAGTTTCCATGGCTTTAGTGATGTAAGAAAGGAGATGCACTTATGATAGTTCTTTTCTCTTTTTCAAGTCAGTGACTGTAATGTAATGTAATGACTGTAAACAAGAGTTGTCTTTTAACACATTGGTGATTTGTGGTTAAAAAACTATTAGTAGACATTTTAAGCTGTGTTCTAGTATAGTTTTGAGAATGTGTGGCGTTCACTCTAAAAATAAGTTTTAAAATGATGCATGATGAAATCACTTGGTGGAGATGATAGTCAAGATATTACAATGAAAATCATCACATTGGAAATGACAGTTGTGTTGCAAAGCCACAGTTTGATTGACATCTGTTGCTGCATGCTTTGTTTTGTTTTCTTCTTAGTTATATATCAACTACAGAAATAATGAGGCCATGTACAACCAATCAATATTTGAATAATGGCGGGGGCCTTTGTTCCAACATATTCAAAGCAATACAGCGCGATCCTGATTAAGCAGATAATGTAATTAATTAATTAATTAAATGAATTACATTATAATACAAGTAATTAATACCTAAAATAGTTTTTCAGCAGCTTTAATGCAGATTGTTGTTTATGTAGTGACATAAAGATAAAAAATATGTTTAGTTTATTGTTCTTTCACAGTGGTGTTTGAGCGTCAGTCTGCAAAATCATTTTTGTGCAAAGTTTGACACAAAGGATGAAGTGTCTCTGTGTTCACCTTAATCTTAGGACGTAAAAACAGGAGTTTGAGACAAAACAGTTTGAAGGCCGATCATGTTCGAGTATGCAACTAACGCAAAGTCTCCAGTGCACACACAATAACAATGGTCTTTCAGTGGAGATGGAGACATCTTGTGTCCAGCAATTCATCTTTAAACATGAAAAGTATTTACATATTCATACATTCTGGATAGAAAAGGGCAATGTTCTTGAGTTTTTATTAAATTAAATACTTTCTGTATACTTTATTTTAGGATACTTTTATAGTTGGTGTTTTTTGACACAACTGTCTCATACTTGCTGAACACTAGAGATTTTTCTGAGAATCTTAATTTATTTTATAAACGTTGGAAACAAAAACATAACGACTTTTTTTTTTTGTTTTACGATAATTGTAAGAACACACACACACACACACACACACACACACACACACACACACACACACACACACACACACACACACACACACACACACACACACACACACCAGTTAGCTACTTGTTGCTTGTTGCTTTAATCCAATGGGTAACAATAAGATTATGTGAGTTAACCGACACACTGCAGGATCATTTGGGCAGATAATCTGTTCATAGCAGCCTTTATTTGGGATTACCCCTACAATTATGGGGAGGGACAAATCTGACCCCAAATCTGACCAATTATCCTCTAGTCTGGGGCCACAAAAGCCCTTAAAATCACTTGACATCTACAATGTAAGGGCAATTACATTTAGGGGTTTCATTTTCTGTTTCTTTAAGATTATAAAACCACAATGAAAGCGTAATAACAGTCAGAGTGTGTTGGTGAGTGCAAGGCTGTCAGCTTTTGATGTCCTCTAATGGCACAAAGCATGAACAGAACTACAGAGCGCTCTGCTCATAGTCCCTCAGGGATTCTCCAAAGCATTTTATGAGATTAACATCATATTCAATCAAGTAGTCATTCAGTTGAATAGCAACACATAATTCACTGTCCAAACTCATAAAAGTCACCTGGGTTGAAATCCACTTGTGTAAATGAAGGGATTGAGACATAATTGTGGAATCTAACAGGATGTTCCTCATTTATTATACTCAGTGTTATGCTGGAAAATGAAAGAATCATTTATCATTTCACACGCTTCCAAGTCATGAGCTTCAGGATATTTAAAACATGTGAATAAAGTCCTCCAATATTGACAACAAAAGATCAGGGCTTACTTATTTCAGAGCACTGTATTATGATTAAAATACCCTGCTCGAAGGTTGTATTACAGGTATTGCTATTATTTTGACAGCCAATAAAAGTGAATCATACTTGTACATTTCTGATTAGAAATGTAAAAGCTGATACAGGGAATGGAAATGTCTGACTCATTGTGTTTGGCATAGCGACGCAATTAAAGATGACATTTCCAAGTCAAGCAATGTTCTAAGATTTAATAACATCATATTGAAAATGCAAGGGATCCTATCCTAAGTCTATTCATTTTATCAACAGATATTATAATCTCAATATGAAGATGATCATACACCAAGGGATCTGTTTGGATACAGAGTAGCTTTGCCCAAAAACAAATTGATTAAATTATTTAATTGAGAGATATATTATTAAATAAAAAAGTACAAAAGATTTCAGTCCATTAATATTCATCCAATCAATAAAGTGTGAACTTTCAATCATCCTGCTGTGAGCAATTGTAGTAAACAATGCATCAGTTTCAAACACTCCCAATATCACAGAGCTCTGGTGATTCTAAAGTAAAGTTGCTGATACAGTTAGTTAGTTAAAGCCTTAAGCCTGAGTCCTTTATGAAACGTCATCAGCAGTCTACCACTGCTTTAATACTTAAACACATGTATTGTTAAGCACATGTAAGAGGTAGTACAGTATCAGCATTGAGCATCATTTTCATTGCGCATCACAGCAAAAAAATCAACTAAAAACTATTTAATGAAGGAGTGATGCTGCGTTCACACCGATGCTAGAAGATTACATACAAAGTGAATGCACAACCACAAATAGACGTGAGTACAGCGCGAATGGTGCAAAAATGCGAGTTGAAATTGTTCAATTTGGGGGAAAGAAAATTCCGTGCCGCTGTGTTGCAAAAGCCAATCAGCGTGTCCTGTCATAACTGATGTCCTGCTGTTGTTGAATGAGAAATGGACGAAATACATATTGTAGGCGTTATGTTCATGCAGAGTTCTACGAAACCTGATATTAGTTTAGACCTGACGAAACTATGTATATAAATGTATTTGTATAAGCTATATGGTACAAACCATGAAAACAACGATGCCATATTTACTCCTTTATGACTTTATTTTGAGTCATTGTTGGAGCTTCTACAATGTTAGCAAGGAGCAGCACAAATCAATCTGAGCTCCAAACAACTATTTCAAAAGTGATTTGCTTGTCATCTTGCAGAGAGAAGGAACAATGAATTAGTTCAGACTTTTTACAAATCGGCATCATTATGTAGTTATTTTATGTAGGTACTTATGTAGTTATACCCTTTTGTCCGTTTATTGCATTTAAATCACTGCAACATTTATTCTCTGGGTACATACAGCTGTAGTAAACCAGCCGAGGTGTTGTTTGCTAGATACAGTGAACACAGCTCGGTGAAATTCAAAGAGCACCTTCGGATGATGTTACGAACCGAGGAAAAAAATCGGCGTTTGATTTTCCGGGATATCTTGGATTTCCACAAAAAGCACAAAGCAGAAATATATATTTCCATGGTTGATGGCCGAAATAAATGGCTCAGTTGATAACATGTTTCCATGGAGAAAAGCAACTCGCCCTCTCCAGCGCATCTAGCACGAATGACGCGATTAAACACAAATGATCCCGTGAGTAAACACACGCAAGTAACGCAAAGCGAATAATTCACGTTTGGTGACATCGGACTGATACCCCAGTCTCCTTCAAAGAATAGATTAGTGGAACCTTAATTATTTCCCTTGTGTGTACAGTCTATCAATTTATCATGATGGAGAAAATGATGCAGGGAGAATAACATACTATATCAAGTTATCACTGGTCAAGACAGTCCTCGGCCCAAAAAAGACAGAAACAGCAGCAGAGCGCAGGGAGAGTTTGACTACAGAGGCAAACAGTCTATTTAGGCTTCACCACAGCTCATACTGAAGGTTCTCTGTGGAAGTCTGTCACAAGTGTAAAACATTGTAATCTCTCTTGCTTGAGGGACTCATATCAAAAATTGATTGCCAACATAACATCTACAAAAAAAAGGTTGCCAAGCTTTTGAATTTAATATGATAATATCATGTGCACATCCCTTAATGAGTCACTTGAGCAAATTGAAATTTAAGGAGTTGTTAAAGCGTCAAACATGCATGAGAATAATAAAAACTGTGAGTGTACAGCATGCCCCCAGGCTGGCATTAAGTCTCTCCATTCACCATCCTGGAAGTAGAGCCTATACACTAAAGCACAGCTCTTCTGGGAGCAGTTTGCCAAGTGCATTAGCAAGCACAGCTGGCAGCGTGATGTTTGCTGCCTGTGAGCTTGGAAGAGGAATAGATTTCCCTCCATTTCAAAATTATACAAATCACTTTATTTAGAAATATGATATGGTAGATTTAGTGCTCACATTGCCCCTACAACTCTTTTCAGAATAATCAGCTAGCCTAAATTAAAAGATTTTTCACAATTACGCATGCAAATTGATGGCTTGTCTGATGTTGCGATGATTACAAAGGGTTGGGAAATGAGTGATGGGTTAATTAAGGCTCCGGGGAAACAGGTAAACACAGTGAATCTGCTTGACACAGTGCACGTTGGAAGGTAACTTTAGCTGCCCTCGTCTGCAGTAATTTCACAGAGGATTGTCTCCACATGCTAATTCTACCCTTTAATACTTCTCCCTCAGTTTCATCACTCTTTTTTAATAAGCTTGAAATTAAAGCGGCAGCACATGCTGGCCCATTTTACAGGAGAAACGATAAGGCCCAACAATGTGAAGAAAAAGGAGTCAGGGGGTTACATCAAACAACAGCCAAATCAAAGCTGAAGGTATAAAGGCACATGCTGCAGGTTTGAGGACTGAGCCAAGGTTAACTAGATGCCGATTTGATGTCTCACTCTGGCTACAGCATCTGGCCTCGTACAATTTACCACCACAGTTTTCATTTCATGTCTATTTTTAAAACCTGCACAATTTGTATGCAAACTGTAGAGATTAAGGGTTTCAGTGTGAACCGGCACAGTTCAGTTCATAGCAGAAATGGGAGACACCGTCGGTTCATACCCGGTTTAGGAGTCAAAGTTCAGGTCTCTTCAGTTGAAGAGTCACAATTCAGTTCATACCCCTTTTTGGTAGTCACAATTCAGTTCTTACTCCAGTTTAGGAGTCACAGTTCGGTTCATATCCCTGTTTAGGAGTCACAGTTCGGTTCATATCCCTGTTTAGGAGTCACAGTTCGGTTCATATCCCTGTTTAGGAGTCACAGTTCGGTTCATATCCCTGTTTAGGAGTCACAGTTCGGTTCATATCCCTGTTTAGGAGTCACAGTTCGGTTCATATCCCTGTTTAGGAGTCACAGTTCGGTTCATATCCCTGTTTAGGAGTCACAGTTCGGTTCATATCCCTGTTTAGGAGTCACAGTTCAGCTCTCACTTCGATTAAGGACTCACGGTTCTGTTCATACTTCTGTTTAGGAGTCACAGTGGGTTCAAACCCCTATTTAGGAGTCCCGGTTCAGTTCTCACTTCGATTTAGGGGTCATGGTTTGGATCGTACCCCGGTTTATGGGTCACGGTTTGTTGACACCCAGGTTTAGGAGTCATGTTTTGGTTCGCAGCCCAGAATAGAAATCACGGATTGGATTGTACCCGGGTTTAGGAGTTACAGTTCAGCTCTCACTTCGATTAAGGACTCACAGTTCTGTTCATACTTCTGTTTAGGAGTCACAAGTGGGTTCATACCCCTGTTTAGTCCCGGTTCAGTTTGCAGCCCAGAATAGAAATCACGGATTGTATTGTACCCGGGTTTAGGAGTCACGGCACTGTTCACAAGCCCGGTTAAGGAGTCATGTAAATGTATGTTAAAAGGGCCCTCGCACAGGGGAGGCTTCTCCTGACCGTATGTCACTTGCTACCAATAAGTATAGTTCGGTTCTGCTCTTTAAAGAAAAGAGGGTTACCTTAGGTCTTACATTTGTGTTATTGCTCACACAGGGTCATACTGTGGTAGTTTGAGCCCCAACTTATCACAAGTCCCTCCTTTTCACATTTAGCTGTATTACAGCAGACTCGTGGGACTCTCCTATTCAATATCACAATATTAGCCATTTCGAGCTCCTCAAATCCAGTCCAGAAGATGGTCACAACATGACATAACAGGAGAGGTCGATACAAAGATAGCATAGTTGCTGAACTGTCGGCTGGTACTACTTTTTATATACATTTTTCCATATTCACAGTTCTATAACTTTCAAAGCAGGAAATGGTTTTAAGCATTAAGCAGTTTATTACACGATTATATTTTTTTATATTATAATTGAATATTATTACAGCAGTTTGAGTAGTTTGCAAGAGGATCCTTCTGCTCGGTATGAAAAGAGACAGTTAGACTTAAAGAAGTTTCCAACCTGAGCAGTTGGATGGGGTATTTGTTTTATCTTTATTCAGCTGTTAAGTAAACGTAACAGTCTTCTATAGTTGGAGCCAAAGCTTAGAGCTTCAAGCTAGACAACAATAATGACAGCAGTGTTTCAACTGGAGGGGCCTTCAGTCAAGTTCACATGATCAAACATACACACCATACACACTATATGTATAACAGGTAAGGCATTATCAGCCTAATTATGGTCTCAGTGTACAATCATTCTGGACAAAACAGACACACCAACATATTTGTAAATCTGAATCATGGTATTTGCATTACATAACTTCACTACAAAGGGAACAATCAGTTTTGTCATTTTTCTTACATTTAAATGGCCCCTCCCTTCTACAGAATACCCACACTGAGCATTAACATGGAAAATATACACTGTAAGCATTGTGGATGTCAATTGTCCCAGTTTACGTTAAACATGACTAATTATTTTCAAAGTCATAAGCAGGAAAGTTTTTTGCATTAAGCTTAAAATGTAGCTCATTTGTTTCCCATTATATTTATCATTTTCTGTAGCTTGACATTTAAAAAACAGATAACTCCGTCTGACTTGTGCATTCAGTGTAAGTGGCGATAAAGCTCCATCGTTACTTGATAGCCTCGTTTTCTGAGGCTATTTGGACTTTTTGTGCCGTGCTTGAATTTATTTCAAGTTTTACTTTGTCCGTTTATTCAGCTCATTACTGCAGCTGAGTTGATATTCAGTTAAAGGCTGCTGCTAAAAATTATGATAACGGCGATAAAATAAATTGATTATTGTCATGCTGTTTTCAGTCCTGCTGAAGTTTTCATGTTATCAGGACACAAGTGGACCCTTATCAGAATGTTGTAATCCAGTGAACTGGTGATAATGACCCACTGAACCATGAAGTAAGGGGATAACGGATGCTGTTGTAAGCATTTTGTTATTCAGCAGATATATGCATGATCCAGGTTAGAGACTTAAAATAGCTCAGGAAAACCTTGTAACTCTGCTCCAAAGATAAAATATCGACACCACCAAAAAGCATATAAGCTTTGATCGTAAGTGCTACTTCAATCAATGATTCCAGGCACCATATATTAGCATGATAAATCAATGTCTTGGTGCTGTGACATTTATTTTAAGTATTCTGTAGCAGCAAGATACCTGAGGTTGAGCCAATTAGACCACCTCTCATTTCTGAATTAAAAGTAAAGTAAAGATTTGGCCTCCACCAAGACAGCTTTGTGCAGGGAAATTACAAAGGGACAGAAAGGGCAAACACGGACAAGCAGCACATGAGGCTGCTGACAAAATCATTTGTAACTCCCAATCATGAAGGTGAATCATGCTTGGTCAGTGCTACCACCTATGCACCCTTTAGTGTCTGTAGGAGACGCACCAGGCTTCAGACTAACTCCAATGTAAACACATCCACATCATTATTAGACGCTCAGAGACACTGGTGTAGTTTAAAGAGCGCAATAGTCCATTTTACGCAAGTAGGCGTTAGGGCTCTCAATGAATATTCAAAATTTCAATATATGTTCGAATAGTGAAAAAGATAAAAAAAATTCAAATATGGAAAGTAATATTTGAAAAAAAAAGTGTGTCTGCGGCATGTGCACTGAATGCATCGCATGACTGGAGCAACACAATTTCCCTTTCATTAACTGAAAATTAAACGTAATGTTAATTCAACAAGAACCGTCCACAGAGATAGAGACGCCGTGTCCTAGCAGCAAGCCCTATGTATAATAATAATAATAATAATAATAATAATAATTAAGCCTTTATTAGTCCCACAATGGGGAAATTATTTCTCTGCATTTAACCCATCCCGGAGGAGCAGTGGGCTGCAATGAAGTGCCCAGGGAGCAACTTGGGGTTAGGTGTCTTGCTCAAGGACACCTCGGCATGTTGCCGGTAGAGGGGTTTGAACCACCAACCTTGTGGTTACGGGACAAGCGCTCTACCTCATGTGCCACAGCCGCCGTAATGCTATGTAAACAAACCATGTACCTATCAGCTGTGAGTTCTAGATCAGACTGGAGACGTAACTTGTTAAAAGATGGTAAATGGACTGAACTTGTATAGCGCTTTTCTGTTCTTCAGACCACCTAAAGCGATTCATGTCATCATTCTTCCATTCACACCCATTCATACAATGTTGACGGTGCTACCATGCAAGGTGCCAGCTGCCCATCAGGACTATCTAACATTCACACCCATTCAGACACCACTGGAACAGCCTACAGGAGCAATGTGGGGTTAAGTGGCTTGCACAAGGACACATAGACATGGACTGGGGATCGAACCTCCGATCCTCTGATTGAAGGACGACCCTGCTCTACCACTGAGCCACAGTGATGGGTGAGTAGTACTTTTTATCTCCCCACATTTGTAGTTTTTGAACAGGAAACACGTTTTATATTGTAGTATTCACAGAAAATTACATATGATATAGCGAAGCAAGTAGGAAACTTTCAGGCAATCTACAGACCAAGCTGCCATCTTTGACGAGATGGGACGGAGAATGTGTTGTGTAGAGAGTGGTTTCAGGATTAATCAGTTTTTTCTGAATCCTGAAGGAATGACCAGGGCAGAATGATTGGCAGAGGCAATCCAGCACTATAATAAGACGGCTATCAGGGATCATTTTTGTAATTCTCTGTGACCGCCCCAAAATTTCTTCTCTATGTAAGAGAGACAGAAGGTTAATGAAAAAGTCCTAATCTGGTCCCTATACAATTGAAAGAGCGGAAGGTATCACTTCTAATAAAGTATGATAATGGAGCCCCCGACATGCAGCTGAGTCCCAGCTGACCTTCTCACCACTCTGTTTTTATCACCTTCTCCGTGGTTAAGGTTACAACAGTTGTGCACCAGGAGAAGCAGCTCAAGCCTGCACTGTGATTGGCCTTTCAGCAGAACCCGTCAGCAGCTCACTTTCTCTGTTTTAAGAATATGTGAACCACCTCAAAATACAAAATGTAAATCTCTATTGATCCTTCATATTACAGTTCTCTGTCCCGAGGGCTACTCTTACATCCAGTGTTTTCTGAAGGAGTGTCCTACTTGTCTTGGCTTGTCCCACTCACATTACTGCAATTCCCCACTGATCCATCCATGATGTCTGCAATCATCAGACCAGCCTTTTTACTACCATGGCTTTTGCAAATGTCGTCCCTTATCTAAACTGAGCTTACCATATTATTTTCAAAATATTCTTTAATGTCGTTTCAGGAGACTCTGAGCACGTCATCCTCAGCAGACATTTAGAGGCCACAGCTCATTGATGAGAATTAATTTACAACAGGACTCTTCTTCACATTGCTGGAGTTAAAGAGCAATAAGCAATTCTCAAGAATGCTGCAAGCAGCACTCCCAGGGGCCAAGCAATCAGCCCCCCGCCAACGGCCATGCACGCCGAGCGGCCACGTCCCTAACGGAGTGCTGCACGGGTCGGGGAAAAGAGCACTGTAAACTGTTTTTCTTTGTGTGTGTGTGTGTTTTTCCAAAGAGCAACAGTTGAATGATACAAGGAGTGTGCCTTGGTCCAGCCCCTAGATATGGATATACTGAGGTCCTCTCTCCTCTTCTCTCACTCCCTCTTTATGTATTAATCTCCTATTTATGCACATTACTGATTTTGCTTCTTCCCCGGAGTTCTTGTGCTTTCTCGCCTGGCAGGTTCCCAGGAATCGGGGTTATATTTGGACTGTCATCGTGCCACCTACTGAGGCCCTGCTGACACCCACTACTACTACCACTATCATTATTAGTCACATTACTATTATTATTGCCTGTACTATTACGCTTATTGACTTTGCTTCTACCCTGGAGTCTTTGTGCTTTCTCGCTTCGCAGGCTTCTATAAATCGTGGCTGTACCTGGACCGTGGTCGTGCATCCTGCTACGGCCCTGCTGACACCGACTGCTACCACCATTATTATTACTATTACTATTACCTGTACCATTAAGCATTTTAGCTTTACTTCCACCCTGAAGCCCTTTTTGCTTTCTCGCTCTGCAGGTTTCCATGAATCGTTGTGGTACCTGGACCGTAGTCGTGCCTCCTGCTGTGAGCCGACTGACACCCACTGCTACTTCGATTATTATTATTAATCACATTACTATCCCTATTTTCATAATTATAATTCTACTATAATAATTGCTGCTGTTATTATAAGTAGTCTTATTATATGAATAATTTATGTCATATACATTGAATGTGTTGTATCTCTGTTATGCTGTTCATTCTGTACACATGACATCTATCCTGGGAGAAGGATCCCTCCTCTGTCGTTCTCCCATAGGTTTCTTCCTTTTTTCTCCCTGTTAAAGGGGTTTTTTAGGGGAGTTTTTCCTGTGCCGATGTGAGGGAAGGACAGAGGATGTCGCATGTGTACAGATTGTAAAGCCCTCTGAGGCAAATTTGTAATTTGTGATTCTGGGCTATACAAAATAAACTGAATTGAATTGAATTGAATTGAATGTCACACACTTGAAGTTTTTTCAAATTAATTTAAAGCAAAATACTGCCTCAAATCACTGTCAGTGGTACAGCGTAGTCCTGGTAAAACAAAAGTAGTTTCTTGATATTTCTTTCTATCTCTTTAATTTGGTGTGTAACTTTTTATGTTTTTATATTTACTGTGTTTCAACGGACATCAGCTTTCATTTGTTTTTATAAATGTTTAGCAGTTTATAGATCTCTGTTATTTAAAAGTGATAATCTTGAATGAATCATATTAAGAAAAAAAATAAAATAAAGAAAATAATAATAATAATATGTAGCAAGGAGTGACATTGTTTTAGTCCTCGAAAATCAAAGTTTTTATATATTTGTCTGTCCTCCTTGAGCTTCTCTGTTTCAATATTAAATGTCAAATGTGGACACAGTATTGAAAAAGTTTTTTGTCCCTGCACAATAAGAGGCTGAATACACCTCAAAAGAGAGGCTTGTGTCTGTGCAGGGAATTTAATTGTAAACTCGTAAACCATTCCCAACACAGTGTTAATCAAGGCTAAATATACATAAGACAACCTGTAGCCTTGGATAAAATCGAATCTACATTTGTCATGGAAAAAATGAGGCAGTGCATTTTTCAAAGGGAAGCATAACGAAGCATAACGTCTCTGATTTATAATTATTTGATTATCTCTCTGGCTGCTTCGTCTGTGTTATGCACCGCTGGGCTTTTACACAGCTGCTACAGCAGAACATGCTGGAATTCAGATAGGATAGAAAAGCAATGGGAAATGAATGATATTGCTCAAAAAATATTGTGATTCAACCATTTAACCAGACCCCAAAGTTTGCTGAAAATATCAATAGCAATATATTTAAACTGTTGTGTCGCTGAGAAATATGCTTTCATCGCGTTTAGTGTCTGAAATATGACCCAAGGAATGTTGTCAAACTGCATTTGAGAATGCAGAATGTCAAAAAACTACAACACACTTCAAATGCATTCAGACTGCTGGTGAATAAGAAACAATGAGTACCAAATAATGTTACTATTTCCTGCACATATATAAGTGCCTGTAATGAAAATGTAATGAAATTTGCATTAATCTAATTGAAAATATAATAAAACCAAATAATGTAATACCTTGACCAATGATGTAATAAAATGTCCTGTCCTTTACCGATAAGGTAAGGGCTTCAGGTGGGTCATTTCTTTCCTGAACTGATGATGGTAGTGTCATGTTAGTCCACTGAAAACACTAACATTAAAAAACTAATTTCATGTTTGGAAATGTATCGGTCAAAGATGCATTAAACTAGAAGCCCTATCAAGTTTTATTGGGTTTATTGAGTTTAATTACATTTTCGATCAGGTTAAGTGCAAATTAATAACATTTTAATTGATTACATTTACAGAAGATTATTTCATTATTGGGTGATACAAGGAGTGTGTAAAGCATATGCTGAAAGGAGTTAAGCTGCCAAGTGAGTGTATGTGGTGCCTGTCATGAGCTGCTGTCTATAGAACCAGTTGGAAATCATCGGTGTTTTTCTTATGTGAACATTTCTTGGGCATATGCGTGTCTGTTGTAGCAGCCTGTCTTGTTTGGCACTAAGAACTTCACTTAACTTTGAGTTCTTTAAATGTTCACGCTAGAAAAAGAGATACAATTTTTTTATTTTGATAGATATGTTTTACTTGAAATACACTGTCACTAGAGATTTTACACAGCATTATTTAACTTGAAATGTAAAATAATGTTAAATATTCCTAATTTGCATGCACATTCTTTCATCTTTACATATCCAAGTTAGGGTTATAGTATGAAAAGTGCCTGCAAGTGTGATCCAACACAGTCTCCCTGCAGTTCGTGAATCAGTCAGAAATGCAATCTATTTGTTTCCTGTACAGGTACATCAATTGTCCGTTTCTTTGTTGAAAATTGACAATGAGGTACAGCAGCTGATTTTACAGCTCAGGAAGATTACAAACCTAATCGGCACTCCAGGTATTTCCAGAGGTCAGGTAGCCTATTTTGGAGTTCTAACAGAAGAGTGTTTGGATTCTAGAATACCAATTTTTTCCAGATCACCCACTTAGACCCAAGCACCACTATATCCTCCATTATCATGAACTCATCTTACACTTTGGACCGCTCATACACTTGTTAACATAAAGGTTTGAGGTTGAGTAAGCAAACATACTCAATTGATGTTCAATAAAACTGCAAACTTAAAAAAACCTGTGCGGTACTTTAGTAGAGAGGTATCATCTTTACCAAGCTCTGGCCAGATGTTTTGGTATGGATGCACAGAGTTTGTCTTGGAAGACCACAATGATAATATCAGACATAATTTTTTATAATTGTGATCCTCTAAAGCCCAAAGATTTGTCAGTAAAAGGGACTGAGAACAGGAAGAAAATGTTTGTTGTGATAGCTCATAACAATGATGGTCTTATTGTTGGGATGTTGAATTTATTCAATTTTCAAATTTATTTGCGCTCAATAAAGTGAAATCATTGATTTTAAGGTCCATACCAATAATGACTGTACATTTTAATAGATAATTATTGGGAATGGTGATTATCATCTTTAACATTCATTCATGTCTTAGTTGTTTCTGAAGACCATACCACCAGTCCTAGCTCCTGACTCCCATCCACCTCATCCTCACTTACCAGCTCCCCCACCTGCTCCAGCTCATCACCACACCCACTACCAAGAGGTGCCAGCAGTGTGCCTCCATAAGAAATAACGTGTTTGAGGTGCCTTGGGACAAAATGCCCCAGGATATAGTTTAACCCATTACAAATGGTCGGACCCAGGTGTTACAAGTGCTGATGAATGTAATTAGAGTGTGTCACATAAACCAAGGTCACTCAGTGCAGAACGGTTTGTCAGAGCATTGTTATGCAGTACCCAAAAAGTCTTGCAGATATGACCATAAAAATAATCCTTGTCACTAGAAGCAAAACTCGCATCGGAAATGACTGTAACTGTATCGACAAGACTCGGTGGGATCCAGCAGGGGAGCTGGACCTCAGCATGGGCCGACTGATAGTTACAGCTGCACATTTAGCTGAAGCCCCCATCAGAAGAGGCTGCTGACCGATGGAGAGAAAAGGTACAGAATGGGAAACATTTACAGGCAGCAGGGCTTCAAAGGGGTGGAGATGATAAATCTCATGGAGACTACATACTGTCTTCTGTTTACCCACATCAACCGCCAGCATCCACCATTGAGGAACTTAGATTGAAATGGCAATAACTTTATACTTCTTTGCATCTATGCAACAATTTCTGCAACAGAGTAGCGTTCCAAGTCCAGACCTCATGATGAAAGGAGCCAAGTTTGCAGATCCAGAAAAGTTCTTTATGTGTGCCTCTAATCTTTTCTTTCTTGTACTGCTTTATCTATTTAAGCAACTCCTCATACTACCAACCTCACGTACTTCAACTACAGCTTCATAGCTTAAAGAGCAGGCTGAACGATAGATGACTTGTTATATTTTTTTGACTGTGATGTAGTTCTGTAACAGACTATGACACTGTTCTTGAAGCTATTTTAATTCAGCATCTGAGGTTATTGTAATGAGTTCAGGGTCATTCATGATTTCATTGACTGTTTCTTCCAAACATGCAGTACTTTGTCAGTTTTGTAATACAAATGTTCCAAATATTGTTTGTTTTACAAAGTCAGGAGCATAAATTACTGAGGACTTGGAATAAACGACAGCAATATTGTTTTAATGTGTGTTTTTAAACTTTTTAATGTATGGAAAAAAATGCAATAAACAGTAACATGCTGGCATAAACAGTAAAATGACCCTAAAATCTGGTCATCCTACTGTCATGTACTGTGATCCAATATACAGTAATATGCTGTTAAAATATATCACAGAATGGTTAAAAACAGTAAAGCACTGGCATATATGATGTCAGTATTACATTAGGATAGTGAGATTTTTTTCAGTGAGTGATTTACTCTATATTGATTGATGTAGGTGATTTATAACAGCTAGGGTTTTGAAGGGTGTAGGTAGTAAAGCATTAAAATACATAAAACAGGCAGGAATGAAAAGAATAGAAAAAATAACCTTAATTAAGTTACATTTTTAAAAGCAACATAAAACAGGTGCGTCTTGAGATTTTCTTTCAATTCACAGATGTTGTTATGGACAGGCTGTTTCACATTTCTGATCCATAATAAGAGAAGGCAGCCTCTCCATACTGTTACCATACAGTCCACCTGGTTTGGAGGTGCTAAACCATACAGAGCCTTAAAAACCAACAACAATTTACGATCAATGCTAGAAGAGACAGAAAGCCAATGCAACAATGCTAACATAGGTCCGAGGTTGCTCTCTTTTACTTGCTCTTATTAAAACTCTGGCAGCTGCGTTTTGTATCTTCTGAGGTCTGTCCACAGTTCTATGGTAGTAATATTAAAAGAGCAATGCAGTAGACCAGAGGTGAGAGCATTAGGAAGGGCAAGGTCGGACAATTTTTGAAGTTAACTAATGCGTGTTTTTTTGTAAGAGGTGCACTGTTTGGTGCACTATACTGTACTAGCTTGACATTGTGTGTGATGGTTTTAAATGGCTTGTTTATTAAAATAATTTGTCATACTAAAGGTGTTGCATTTCACATTTTTTCTTTTAACAAAAAATAAAGGACTCCGGCTGCAGTCCTCACACGTAAAAGTGATCTTGGGTATTCATGAAACAAAATTAAAATAGAATCCAAGCAACTTAGACCACCCATTCATTTTACAGTGTCGCCCCTGACCCCAGAGCAGCTGTGAGAGTCACACAGAGATGGAGGTAGTAGTCCATATGCGACTCACATCACAGTCAATTTTACTTATATAACCCAATATCACACATCACAATTTTGTCTCAGGGGGCTTCACATTCTACAGAGCATACAACACCCTCTGTCCTTCAACCCTCGCATCGAAGTGTTTCCATCAGTCTGATTGATTATTTTTGCTAGCTGGAGGACTTGGAGAACTGGCTATTTCTACAGAGGCACAGAATTAAGAGAACTGTCATTCATGGACAATGATAAATAGCCTGCATATGTATAGCATATATAAATAGCACATTTATTTATATATTATACCTAGTCTTTCGCTTACTCAAAGCAATTTACACATGTCACCTTTCACCAATTCACACACACATTCATACACTGATGGCGGAGGCTGCGACAGAAGCTGCTACCTGCCCAGGATCAGGTTCCAAACTAAGATGCTCATTCACTCATCTAAACCTAACTGCTTAGTCTCTCACATTCCCACGTCAACAGCACAATTCAGGAGGCAATTCATCGTTTAGTATATTGCCCAAGAACATGAAGACTGGAGGATTGAACTCCTGATCTGCTGGAGAACCAGCTCTGCCTCTAAAAGCACAGCCGCCCGCATGAGGTCATCATGAGTATACTATGAAAGCAGAAACAGCAGACCAGCAGCTCCACACAGAGAACATGAACCAAGCCTGGTTATCGGAAATACTACTGTATACTGCCGACTACTGTTTTAACAAAGATTCTGATATTCACCAATGTTTGGAACTACGAGAAAGATACAGTAGATACAGTGAGTTCTGATTCAACATGTCTTTAGTTTTATATTATAAAGTAATGGTTTGAGACTTTTGTGTTTTAACATTATTTATGAGTGGTTTCCAATATAATTTATGATCAATTATCATTCCCAGAAATGTATTCTGAAACACTCTTTCTATCTCAACATAATTTATCATAGTTGTATTTGATTATTGATTAAGCTGTTATTAAATATTATAAACTTTGGTCTGGAGCTCCATCCTCTCTTAACTTCCATCTGGTCATTCTTGACTCTATTTTCTCAACTTTTCTTTTCATGTTCTGTGTGCACATTGCCCCACAATCCTCGGCCCTTTGATGGGGATGACAGGGTGATAACCGGTTAACTAGGGTAAAGTGGCACACACCTTTAATCCTGTGGTTTAAGATTTAGATTTTTGTTAGATCTTTCTTAAAAACACATCCACAAGGACAAACTTCTAAAGGTATTGGTGAATGAGGCCCAAGCAACCTTTGTGTACTGTTCAAGATGTTCATATTTCTGAGGTAAATGTGTATGGGCTGCTTTATGTCTTGTCTAGCCTGAGGTACCGACTGTTTCACCCAAATTAAGAATTCAACCTCCAACTAGATTTGATTAACAAACAAAATAAAGTTTCCTTTCGACAGACCATTTTTAATTAAATAATTTTAATCTTGACATGAATACCAATTATCCATAATTGTAACAGTGCTTCTTAAAGTAGGCCACTTGAAAACAAAAAAAGGAAAAAGTTCAGGAAATCGAGTTATCTATAAGGTTATTTTACAGAAATGCTACAGAGGAGACAATGGGATGACAGAGATCCCTTTACCTGATGTCAGCTTACAGCTTTGAATACACACACGCAGAGGCCCTAAATAACTTCAAAGGGAAGACAAACACATAATGGTGATGGAATAACACTACGTTAATTCCTCATTTAGTCAACGCCTGCTCCAACTAACAACTGCTCTCATGAGACAACTAGAGCAATAAAGCACTCTCTATTTCAACATAGAGAGTGTCGAGAGAAAAACAAATGAGTCAGAGCCGGCGGTCTTTTTATACTCCTATTCAAAGATAATGATCCATGAATGGGTCTTGCAAAGTCTTTTTTTTCCACATCCACACATCATGACAAATCAAATTCACCCACGGTCTTGTGAGTGTACAGCATTCTGATAACATGACAATATATGTTTAGCAAACACAAACACGGCGTCTAGAATATATGAAGATTTAGAGGATTTTCCAAAGTATTCAATTTTGCTTACAAAGCAATCGTGAACATTCCAATGGTTGTCTTCAGACATGATGGTGACCTGGCTCACTGACACAAAGACAGGAGGCAAAAATAAATGCATCTGGAGTCATTGTGCACCTTATAATTCCCACACACTCAAGTCTGTGATGTACAAGAGTAATGCAAATGCCAAATCTTTGCTTTGTGCAAGATTTTCAGCGTAGATTCAAAGAGTACTCAGGTTTTTCTTTTACCGATGAATGGTGATGACTTCAATTCATATTGAACTGTTGCTCAGAGAAATGAAGTGAAGTCAATTTTATTTCTACAGCCCAATATCACAAATCACAATTCACGCTCTGTCGCTCTAGTGCTTGCTCATTGGGGAATGTTGGGTCTCTGTGAATTAAACAGTACGGTCTAAACCCTATCTATTAGTGTCATGAGGTAACCTCTGTTATGATTTGGTGCTATATATATAAAAGTGACTAGACTTTGTTCCTCGCTTTGGATAAGGAAAAACTACCCTGCGAACAATTGAAGAAACCTGAGGAGGAGCAACTGAAGAGCAACTTTTTACTGTCAGTCTGGTTGATCTATTGTACTGGGTTTTGTTCTCCATTTAAGTTACATGCTTGATTTTCTATCTATTTTTATGCTGAAGGGATCGAGTTCATGACCCCTCCACACTCCTCAAAACACTGCACTCCACCAGAACCCCACCTCCACTCCAACAACCTACAGCACACAGCCCCCACCCCCCAACTTGTCCCTCACAAATAACCAGGTGAGAAAAGAACTGAAGAAAATAAAGGTGAGAAAAGCCACGAGTCCAGATGGCATCAGCTCAAGGCTCCTCAAATCCTGCGCAGACCAGCTGTGCGGGATAGTGGAGCACGTCTTCAACTTGAGCTTGAAGCTGGGGAGGGTACCACAGCTATGGAAGACGTCCTGCGTGGTACCAGTCCCAAAGACCCTGAGGGCCAAGGACTTCAACAGCTTCAGGCCGGTGGCTTTGACATCCCACCTGATGAAGACCCTGGAGAGGCTGGTCCTTGTTCACCTCCGCCCCCTGGTGAGCTCATCTTTGGACCCTCTTCAGTTCGCCTACCAATCTGGCATCGGGCTGTCATCTACCTGCTACAAAGATGCCTTTCTCACCTGGAAAAGGCTGGAAGCACTGTGAGAGTCATGTTCTCCAGTGCCTTCAACACCATCCAGCCTTTGCTTCTGAGGGACAAGCTGGAGCAGACTGGGGTGGACTACCACCTCACTGCATGGATCCTGGACTACCTCACCAACTGTCCACAGTATGTGCAGATACGGGAGTGTGAATCAGACCTGGTGTCCTGCAGCATGGGGGCCCCACAAGGAACCGTTCTGGCTCCATTCCTCTTCTCCATATACACATCGGACTTCAAGTACAACTCTGCTACCTGCCACCTGCAAAAGTTCTCTGATGACTCTGCAATCGTCGGCCTCATTTCCGCCGGTGATGACAGGGAATACAGGGAACTGAACCAGGACTTCATAGGATGGTGCCGGCGGAACCGCCTCCAGATCAACTTTGGGAAAACCAAAGAGCTGGTGTTGGACTTCCGCCGGGGTAATCACAGTTCTCCGGAACCAGTGAACATCCAGGGACAGGACATTGAGATTGTGAAATCTTATAAGTACCTGGGTGTTCACTTGAACAATAAACTGGACTGGACTAATCATACAAATGCACTGTATAAAAAGGGCCAGAGCAGACTGTATCTGCTGAGGAGACTGAGGTCTTTTGGAGTGCAGGGAGCACTCCTGAGGACCTTTTTCGACTCTGTGGTGGCATCAGCCATTTTTTATGCAGTGGTCTGCTGGAGCAGCAGCATTTCGACAGCTGACAAGAAGAGACTCAACAAACTTGTCAGGAAGGCCAGCAGTGTGCTGGGGTGTCCACTGGATATGGTGGAAGTGGTGGGAGACAGGAGGATGATGGCTAAGCTATCATCCCTGATGGACAACACCTCCCACCCCATGCAGGACACTCTGGCAGCTCTGTACAGCTCCTTCATCCACTAGCTGCTTCACCCCCGGTGTGTGAAGGAGAGGTATCGCAGGTCTTTTCTTCCGGCTGCTGTCAGGTTGCACAACCAACTCTGCTCCCAGTAGACCACATGACACATGACACTAAAAACCTGTGCAATACAATACACTGTGCAATTATGTAATAGTTTTTCTGTCTGTACATACAATATTTCAGTTATTGTGGATTCTTTATTGTTTTTATTGCTTATTTATAATAATTGTTTTTAATTTCTTTTATCTTGTTTTTCTTTTACTATGTCTCTTGTTTGCACTAAAACCTATGCAACTGTAATCCTGTAAATTTCCCCGCTGCGGGACTAATAAAGGATTATTTTATCTTATCTTATGACCATGCAGCCATAATTGGACACCCCAAATATGTTGCAGTTTGCTGTGCAGAATGTGAGATTAACCATGGACAGACACAAATGTGTCACTCACATACAACACACACATGACAGCTAGTTAACGCTAGCTAACCTACTGTTTGCAGATATCGGACTCATGTCTCATCAAGAACCACAAACATCAGGTGCAGATGTTCCTGCTCTCTCTGCTGAAACTAACCGTGATCTATTTAGTTGAAACATGTGGACCTGAAAGCCCCTGTATTGCTTTTTTGAAAATGTCACCCTTGCAGATGGTGGATTTTATTGTATTATTCTTGCTCAGATGTTTTGAAGTTGAGTCAATGACATCTTAGCATATGCAAATTTTACATTTAAAATTCTGCCCATATTGCCCAGCCATTATTAAATGCCAACCTCAAAATGCAAGAACTAATAGAAACAAATAAGAATAAAAAAATAACCTGAGCCAATATGCAGTAATACAGCAGCAGTGTAAAGTACAAAGTATAAAAAACATCAGCAGTATACTCTGAGGTATGTATACACAAGATAGCACACAGAACAGAATGTAGTACATGTAGGGACAACAAAGCAATGATGGAAAAAACATATGTATAGAGGACTATGAGTGGTTATCATAAATTTGTGAATGTGTTTGCCAAACAATTTCAGTGTGTGAGAGCAGGAGCAGCGTTCTGCATATGGCTGAGTTCAGTTGAATGATTTCTACCCTCATGAGTCTTCATACCTGTATCCCTTCATAGATGGAAGAGCCTTATTTAAAGGCTTCTTTAACAGATAAGATAAGATAGAACTTTGTTAATCTTGAAGGAAATACTTGTGCCAGAGTTGCATTAAGATTACAAGAGAAAAACAGCAAAATACAAAAGGATAAAAATATAAACATATATGAACAATAGAATAACAATTATTAGGTGTATAGAATTAATACTGAAACCATTGCAAAATTATAGTGTATAATAAGTGATTTTAACATTGGTGCCTAATGGAAACTTAATGCCAAATGGTCATTCTGGCAGCCTTAACAAATGACAATGTGTTCATTGTTCTTTCATGTTCCAAGCATTCTAGATATATAAGACTGTTTTTATCTCTAGTCACTGCATTCACGGGTAAGTGGTCGTTTCTGGAATCGCACACCTGGAAGCAGCAGCTCAAAGTAGATGAACAGCGTGCCTGATACAAACCCACTCAGATGTAGCATCAGTGGACACTGAAGGATCTATTAATGAATTCATCTCCCAAATCCCAGAGAGGAGAAACATTATATCAAAGCAGTTTCAAAGGTAAAGACACCTTTGTCAGTGTAAATATTTGAGTCTAAATTATCATAGGCTCATTCCTTTGTGTCAGGTCTACCATATTAGAGGCTGCACATCTACATTGATAGATTTGTATCACTGTGAAATCATTATTCATGTGTTTTTTTAATTTCATTAAATTCATTCATGTATTACTAAGGCGTATTAGCTTTCCCAGCTAACTAACTCCAATCACAGATAAAATATGAACATCCAGTGATGATAACCATGTTGTACAGCTGGTGTCTCTGACACCCCACATAGAAGTGGGCTGATGCATCATTTTAGCTGGCTACCGGAACAAGACCTCAGTTCAAATCATTAGACTTTAAAAAAGAAGTGGCCGTAGTAACCCTGAACCATTGGTCACCCATTGGTTTGTGAACTATGGTTTTGAAGCCTCAAAATTGGGCATTTTGGTGGTCTCCAGCTTGTTTTTAATGCAACAGTGAGCAACGGGAGGATGAAGCTCTATTTCTAACATGAAAATGGTTTGACTTTGTTGCCCGCCAACAACAGTCCTCCTGACAATAGGTCTTTCTCACCGGGGTGCAAGATGTACACTTGGAGCTTGTGTGCCTGAATTACACTTTCCAACAGATAAATGGTTCAAAGAACTGCAAGCTGTACCTTGGTGAGGCAGATGGAGAAAAAACTATTCTCTACAAAGATGGATGCCTCATACATATTTAAATACAGGTAGAACAGAGAGAACAAGAGGTGAGAGCTAAGCCTCTGGTGGATCCCAAATGATACCAAATAAGAGACTCCTGCTCAGAAAATATTTAGATAATGAAACATGCAGAGAACGGGGAGGAGCGGTTAGAGAGCAACAACAAAACCCATGGCTGGCCTTCCTCAATAGAATACAAGGAATCAGAATCTATAGTTGTGTCTAAAATCTATATTTTTGACAATCCTATGGTGTTGTATTGGACTACATTATATTGAGAGGTGTTTCTTATCCTCTGAACCCCATTATGTTGGTAAATAGGGAAGACCAAATATTAGAAATACCTCGATAATGTAGTCCAGTACAACACCACATTCAACTATGACCTCGGACATTAACATAATGTTGTTTTTTCATACTTTTGACAATGTGAACAGAAACAGAACATTATGAGCTTGGTAGGTGGGCATACATTGTAGCTGCTTAGGCTAAACTTCAGTGTCTTTCCCCCCTGGCTTGATACACTCTCATTTACCCACCCCTTCCTACAATAGGAACAGGTCCAGATCAACTTTCTTCAAATTAATGTTTTGTCATTTATTTGTGATTTTTACCATAAAATATCAGTGATATGTGTAATGTGAAAATGTGTGAGTAGCAGGACGGAATGCTTCTCCAGTGAGGGCATTAATGATGAAAAGGTTTCTGCTGGGGCATCAGCTTCCTCAGACACTATGGCATCACAAGCGGCCAGGTGGTGGATGGGTGCTACATCCCCTTTGGAGATTGGCAGCCACACCACAAAATGGCCGCCGATCTACAAACTGCAGCTCCCAGAATTCCTCACCACTCCCCCCAGGTGTGAGTGTTCAAGCCACCTGATTGAGGAAGACCTTAAGGGCTGCAGCAAGCAGACGAGGGGGAAAGAGAGGGAGAGAGCACATGACTGGAAGGAGCGCTGGAAGGAGCGCTGGAAGGAGCGCTTTTTGCACTTTTGTTCGGATAAAAGAGCTTTTGCTTTTTGCCTGTTTTTTTGTTCACTCCCTTGCACCACCCCACCCTAGCCGCACTCAGTGTGTTAAGTTGCTGTCTCAAGAGCGTCTGTGATATGGAAATGCCTAGATTTCTATTTATAAAAATAAACAAATCACTTCCTTTTCACCGCCACCTTCTCGAGAGATTGCTTGACTCAACAAAAGACGTGCATGGTCCTTTAGAGCTGAGTGCCTCTTTTGCAGAGTGTCAATAAAGATGTTCTTAACCAATTGTGTTGGGGATCATTGAGTCAATCTGAAGTGTCATCGCTCTTCACAAACTTTACTGACATCCATGTACACTTATTAACCATGAATGTATGTCAGCTTAATATGCACACATTATACTGTGGTACACTGCAAAGGCCTTTCCATAAAGGCAAACAAGCTAATTAGCCAGGGCAGCATTTTGGCAAGGGCGATTAAACATCACAGAGTGTCCACTAGCAGTGACTTCAGTCTTGCTAGGTTAGGCATTCTGTCAGCATAATGAATTGCTAAGGAATGTTACAATAACTTTTCACCCGCAGTTGCCTCCCTATCCCCTGCCCCCAGCTCTAAGGAGCCAATGGTAGCCTGGACTACTAACACCAAGTTTGATTGTCACTATGAGATTTGCCTGAGGGGAAACTCACCAGAGTGCTGTTGAAACATTTTAGGGATTTCAAACTACACTGCTGTTAATGTCTGTCTAAATCTGGCCAATGTTTGCTCTCTGGCAGATAAAACATAGACTTTTCCAAAAACTGCATGCTTCACTTAAACCTGGTTTCGTGAGCACATCCCAGGCACTTCACTACATCTTCCGGGGCTTCTAACTCCTCCGAGCAGACCACGTACCTAAGCTATCGGGGGGAAAAGGAGGGGAGGTGGATTCTTATGAGAAATGTTAGGTTTTCTTCAGCAGCAACGTAACAAGGCTCATATGCAGCTGAAAGTGATCCAGTAAAACAAGGCAGATATCTGAAATTACAAACAGGGACGCAGGAGAGAAACTAAACCTCATACCACAGTGATTCAGTTAGAGGCTACAAAAGCACTGGTCTACAGTACAGCAGGAATGGAGCAGGGAAAAGACAGGTAGACAAGCAGGTAGAGGTAAAGGGTCCAAGTATGAGTCAGGTTCAGGTTCTGGTGGCTTGAAAACAAAGGCATGTGCTTCACATGGCAACTTTGATTGTAGGGATTGAATGGAACTGTATCGGTATGTGTTGTGAAAGACTGAGTGAATGTGATGCAGGTGAGGATGTTAGTGTGGATGACCAGGCAAGGGAAGTGAACAGGTATGTAGATGGATGGGGTATCTGGTGATGGAGAAAGTAGGGTAAGTTATCTGGTGGATGGATGGTGAGGCTTGGAAAAATCCCATCCAGCACCTGGACCGTCAGTCACTGGCATACCCCAGGGATGTGTGCTCTTCCCACTGCTCTTATCCCTCTACACCAAGGACTCCACCTCAAGGGACCCGTCTCTACAACTCCAGATGTTTGTCATCAGTCTCATCCGGGATGGTGATGAGTGTGCAGCTGGCCCTCTGGTGGGGTCAGAACAACCTGAAGCTCAGCATGCTTACAGTATAAATTATGCTTTTTACTGCTAGTGCTAACTAGCTAAAGTAGGGGTCAGACATTGTTAGTGATATATTTAGAAGCCTTTAAACAGGTTGTATGACATGTTCAGGTTTGATCAAGGAAGCAAAGTCATTCAAAATGGAAATTAAAAAAATATAAGGCTGTGAATTGTAAAGTTATTGAAAATAAATTAAAACAACATTTAAAATTAGTTTTCAATCTTTCAAGTGGCCACCTTCAGATTTACCACTTATAATGACAAAATAGGTATGAATCTTTCTTTTGAATTCATTTAAAATCATGTCACAGTTAACTCCTTATGTCACATTTAAGTATCGTATGTTGCAACAAACTGTAGGTTGCCATAAATAACAAAACAATTACAGCACATTTTCTTACGTGCAAAAATTACAAACCGGACTTTGGCAAAGAAATAAAAATCCTGTCCTCTCAAACAGATCTCCATAGCACTCACAAGTGGCATTCAAATAGGTGCATAGAAAAAAAGGAATCAACATTTCAAAGTCAACTTCTCTCAGGCTCTTCCTGTCTCTCTCTCTATCACACACACAAACACCCACACACTCACACACTCTCTGACAGACAGGTACAGCCATCAGAGACATGCCTCTCCTCCATTGACATTGACAGCTTGTCAAACTGTGGACCAGGTCTGAGAGGACACACTTTGCAATCAGCCCAGCATGCAGAAGTGGTGAATCAAAATGCATTATGGGATACAGCACTGACAGAGAAATAGACCTGGTCCCTAATCTACCCTGTGGACGTTATTAATTATTAATATTTATTAGAAATATGAAGAACTGCATGCCCCAGTGCCTCTACCAACATGTATCATCCTGCACTTTTCATTTCATGTCTGTTTAACGTGTGAAGATTTCAATTACAGTCGCCTTTTGTGCCACCAAATCAAAAATGTGTTGATTGAAAGTAAGTTTTGTTGACTCCATCAAAGCTACAGAGTTAGGCTGGAATCAGGAGTACATTTTTGGATAGAATTTGTTAGCAGAAACCAGTCATTAAAAATCCACAGGTCATGATCGCAAAATACCAAATGTGTTCCCTCCAGTTAGAATCCAGTTATTGAAGCACTGAGAACTGAAGACACAGGTTGCTGTGTCAGCATTCGGTGCCATGCAGGACATAACAGGTTTATTTTTTCCTCTTGATCTGTCATAGAGTGGTAGATTGTCTGCATTTATGTAGCACCTCATCCTAAGCACTTTAGAATGTTGCCTCTCATTTACCATTAACACACACTGATGGCAGTGAGCCAAATAGTTAAGCCAGCACATTGCAAGGTTCCATTAAGGCTTCAGTGTATTGCTCAAAGACACTTCATCACCTGGACAGGGGATGCTAAGGATCATACTGCCAACCTTGTGAAACCTGTACGACTTGCTCTATGCCCTCAGCCACTTATAGTGAAGCCTGGGACCTTGGTGACTTGACAGCGGATAGAAAACTGATGAGCTTAAGATGGGGAGAGTCTCAAAAGTAATCATTAGCTGCAGCCCTACAGTGTCCCTAACTCTAATGGGATCCATTACTCTACAGGAGGAACATGTGATACAATAGTTTCAACAATCTGCATTATTTTTAGTTATACAGTGACAGACAGATGGCAACATGAGAACATAATAGTGACAGAGTCTTATCCATAGCTTCCTCCTCCCTCTGAAACTCATTCCCCAAGCATCCAAACTGAACCAACATGTCCATGTTCAAATCCCAAATCAGAACTTAACTTCGCAGATCTCTCTAAGTAAAATAGATGTTGTGTGTTGTAAATTGTGATAATTTACACTTGTTTAAAATGTTTCTGATTTCTATAAAATATGCTCTATAAATAAAATGTATTATCATTACTAGTAGTAGTAGTAGTAGTAAGTCCTGCAATGAGTTAACCTGTGAAAATTTGATTTGATCTAAAAGATTTGACTGCATCAATAACCAGTTGTGTTTATCTAAAGACTTGATGTAATGACAACCCCTAATCCTTTTTAAATTATGTTCAGAGAACTATATTCTTTGTCATGCTGTGGTAACTTTTTCATGGCTGCCGTATTTTTACTTTGGCTGTAGATACTTTTTAAGGAAGCAAGCTGAACTAAATGCTGCACTCTAGGACTCCCTGCATTTCATTTCATTCTGTATTACATTTGGAAACAAATCATCAACTTATGAACTGCCCTAATTGTAACAAAGCACCCAGGGCATTGTTAATATAAGGTATGTGTGCATGGTTTCATCTGCGACAGGCTTGGCATTTGGTAAACATCAATTTAAAAAGAGGACGTAAAACGCATATTTTTAGGTCATTTTCCGTTGAGCATTGAGTAATACCGCACTCATACGCCTATCTACACTTCATATTACCCAAGTGCACTAGCATCTAGTACTCATGGAAGATAACTCTCATATTTGAAGCCAAAAGGAACAATTACAACTAATATGAGAGGAGCAAATTAACAGAAACACAAAATTGTTTGACCTGTAAGTAAAAGATTAAAAACACAGGTGATTCAGGAACATTCTAATGATATTGTCTAATCATAGACAAGTCACACTTTACATTGACAGAAATACATGCATACTATTTGTGTAATGTTCATTAGACCGCACTGTGTTGAATAAAAAAAAAGCGATGGTAGAGACAAAGACAAATGTTTGTTACTACAGGAAAGGCTTAGGATGATTCAAATATTAACGTTATAAGCTCGATCTTGAACTTGCTCAGCGAATGTAATGGCACATTCATAATCTTGTGTGTGGGTTATTTTCTCTGCAGAGTAAACATTTTGACCAGAGAGCCGAGCAAGAGGAGAAATTGTGGATGTTGTTCTTGTTATGTGCTTTCTTGTACGGTCCGATGATGGCACAAGAGAAAAGATCAGGATGTGACCATGAGTATCCATGGTTACGTGCCAACTCCCTTATTTGATCGTGCCCGGCTACTTGCTTGACCTGGAAATTGGCTATCCTGTGCACCATGATGAAGGCCGTTCCAATGCTCTTATTCCTGCTCTGAGGAGCAAGGACGGAGGAGGAATCTACACGAGAGATACACGAGACCATCTGAATGAAAACTTTCAATGGACCGACATGAACCTTAAGAGGAGATCTGGTTATTGGAAGCCATAGCTGATGTGACTTCCCTGCAGCTACAACAACACAGCTTTGTACTAACAAATAACAGACTCCAGCTTGTTTGTATAGGTTTCAAAATTCCGTTCCGATACAGCTAAGCTGCAGTCTTAATTACTCCTCGAGGGGAAATGTATTTTTTGCAATTTGGATCAGGTTGTTTACATTGTGAATTGAAAGGGAAAAAAATGCTACAAAACTAGTTTGTTAGCTTTAAAAGAACTCTACTGGGTTATGTTTAGGCAACGTCTGTTTTAGGAGACAAAAATGGATGTGTTAACTTGGTGTAGGTTACATGGAAACTGAAAAGGAAATGGGGAAACATGAACAACCTTCATCTATGTTGTTTTTCTATTTCCACGACAAGTCATGTCACCTTTAACTCTTCACTTCCTGTTACTGATTTCAAAATTAAAGCATCTGCCATAGTTCTGTGGACAAAAGGGTTTTATTCTGAAATATTTACAGTGCAGTTTTGTGGAAAAATGCAGTGAGTCGCACACAGCTCCATAAGTGAATAGAGGGCCAGCTTTTAGTTGTGGTTTGTTGTTATTATTTACGAATGAGCACACGCTTCTTCACCTTTTTCTGTCTAAAATAAATATAAATTACATTTATAATTAAAATAAATGAAACTTTTGGGCCATTATGAAAGGCAAAGTCTATGTAGAAGAAGGGCTGGCAGCAGCAGCATGTCTTTGTGGACCCGCGTGAGAGACGCAGCAGTTTGGAGAGGCAGTTGTCACGCACTGCTCACACAGGCAGTGTGACCCATACCTAATATGAGAGTCAGCTAGAGGAGACACATCTCAACCATCTACAGTATCAGAGTCATTTCCATTCAGTCACATGTGAGGCTGAAACAGACAAAGGCAGTGTAAAAACATTTCTGTGATGGGGTAAATCCCCCACAACCATGTTCTCCAGCCTTCACCCTACACCTGAATAAGTGTGATTTAGAACCCACTGAGTGTATTGCATATTTATGCACCCATGGTTAAATTGCCTGTCAAATAAATCTTGCTCTTTTCTAATGGTAAATAACACTGCCTGTTGTTGACCTTGCCACACTCCCCCAACACACACTCCTAACCACTCTCCCCATCACCCATAACCCTCAACAGAGTGTGTGTTCATCACATCCATTTCTCTATTGACTTTATAGTTAAATTAAACAGGAGGCACTCAAACAGAAAGGACACTCATATTAGTCACATTTCCTCTCATTAAAATGTAACTAATCAGTCATAACAGTCTACCCCTGCAAGGATGAGTATGAGGGGACATGCTGATTATTAAGGAAAAATAGATTATTTTGTGTTGGATTTTGGTGGCATCTTGGAGCCTTGTTTAGAGGCGACTTTACCATAATAGCGCCACAGCAGGAGCCACGAAGGGCAGACGCCAGCTACCACCCAGGAGGCAACATCTCGTTATGAAAAGTGAAACCACTGATGAACTGTCTTAAACATGCATTCCTTCTCCTGACCAGCAGGGGGCTATTATTCCAACTGCAAAAATAAGTCCTATTGTATAGAAGAAGTCTATGAGAAAATGACTCTACTTCTCTCTTGATTTATTCCCTCAGTAAACATTGTAAACATGAGTTTATGGTCTCAATCTCTAGTTTCAAGTCTTCTTCAATACAGCATGATGTTCATTTAGTAAATGATGGTCCATTTAGAGTCAAACAGACCATAAAGCAGAGTATGCTTTAGGGCGGGGCTACCTTCTGATTGACAGGTCTCTACCAGAGTAGTATATGGCGTCTCTACCACGGTTCCAATCCAAGGTCGCAATAGCCTCAATGACAATGGTGGCTTCAAATGGCAGTCCACAAACCAATGGGTGACGTCATGAAGAATACGTCCACCTCTTATATACAGTCTATGGCAATACCATGTTTTGCAAACTTCCTCGCAGTTTCCAGAGAACTATGGTGACCTTCAGGTGACATACAAAACTTAAAAGCCTTTCTTTAGAGCCACTGTTTGGTTTGTCCATTCTGGGCTGCTGTAGAAACATGGCGGTGCAACATGGCGGACTCAGTAAAGAGCTCCCTATGCAGATATGAAGGAATCATTCTATGCTAAAAAAAGACAAAACAATTCCTAGTTTTAGGTGATTATGAAAACATTTATGAATACTATAGTTCATTTCTGATAAGGGAACACGGAAGTGCTGAACACTGGCCCTTTAAGATAAAGTAGACTTTCTTGCACACTCTGCGTAGGCAAAGATATATAACCATCAGCACACACACACACACACACACACACACACACACACACACACACACACACACACACACACACACACACACACACACACACACACACACACACACAAACACACACACAGAGACAGGAAGGCCGTCTCTGATCAGCCATGAAGGGTGTGTTGGAGTTTTAGCCCGGAGCCCTGCCTGTTCTAACTGCACTCTGCCATCTCTCCACTTTGAAGTGTAAAGTCAGTAAAAAAACTTATTTTAGCCAGAGGAGAAGTTTCTTGGGCACAATTACGGTTGGAAATAAATAAAGCTGTTTGTTTTCCACCTAAACGCCAGCTGTTTTTTGGAGTGGAAACAGAGGTAAGGTGTTTGCATCGATCGGATGTGCCCATTTGCTCGTTCATTCCTTCTCACCAGTCGCTCATGGGACAGAGATGCCAGATCCTGCAGCTACATTGTATGTTTACTGCTGATGCTGCACTTTATCATCCAATGACACGTTTTATGGAAACCTTCACAGATGCAAGTACATATGCACCTGGAAGAGCAACCCTTTTTCTTTTTACAGTGTATCTGGCACACTTTTCTTTTTCTGAACTTGCAGTACTTTTGGCATCAAACCCTGTGTATATAGATATAAAATGGTACACATTCTGTGAGCCCACACTCACTAAAGGCCCCATAGAGGAGACAATAAGATCGCACCCTACTTTACTTGTCCTACCATGAACTGCTTATACTGATTTGAAACACTCACCACTATCTTTTAGGGCAACATTTAATATCATGCAGTGGGCCATGCATCTGCTGTCTTCATACAGTGTTTTGAGTCCGGAACCCCTCAATGGCGACCTGGGACCTTTTTTTTTTTTGCTCTGCTGTTTTGGTGGACTTGAATAAAGTGTCCTTAAATTATTTTTTAAAACATTGAGTGAAATATGTATTCAAAAATGGTTAATATTGATTCATCTAGTTTTATATATAATGGTAAATGGTAAATGGACTGTATTTGTATAGTGCTTTTCTAGTCCTATGACCACTCAAAGCGCTTTAACACTACATGTCATCATTCACCCATTCACACCCATTCATACACTGATGACAGGAGCTACTATGCAAGGTGTCACCTGCTCATCAGGACTATCTAACATTCATACAACATTCACACACCGATGGCACAGCCTTCGGGAGCAATTTGGGGTTAAGTGTCTTGCCCAAAGACACATCAACATGGACTAGAGGATCCGGGGAGCGAATCACCGATCCTTAGATTGCTCTCTACTGACACACAGCTGCCAATGTCTGTTTTATAGGTTGACAAAATATTCTTACTTATCCTGCTGTGTCATTGTCAGGTTAACCAGTACAAACCACAGGAGGATCTAAAGCTTTAAACCAAATGATTAAATATGTTGTCAAAGAACCAGGAGTCTTTGTGAAACATAGAGCTGGATAGGTAAAATATATATTTGTGTTTGTGTTTGTGGCTGCAGACTGTTCTGCTAATCTTAGCGTACAGGATAAGATACTCATATTGTAGTAAAACTGATGTCAGAGAGGATGGTATTTTTGTGCTGGAAGTCTGATCTGTGCGCTCTTCTTGGGACTGAAGTGATGTCGATGTTGCCGCGTGTCAGATTACTGTGTGCTTTAATGCCTTGCATGGTCCGTCTGTGACATTTCACGGTGGTGAAGCCGTAGTAAAGGCCAGTTAAACTGCATCCTAATTATTCTGCCTGCCCTGTTCAGCTTTGTCTGCTGCAGGCTGCTGTTGTCTGGGAGACTCTGGACAGGACACACAGACTGACAGAGCCCATCATATAATGTCTTTATATGAGAGAAATATAGCAAATTCACTGTTGACCAACTGCAAAAGAAAGTATGCTTTATTATTCAATATACTAGGATAATTAAAACTGGTATGCCAACACAGCTGGACAGATAAAGGTAAAGAATAGACAGGACTGTAATGTACAGAAGTAGTGACAAAATATGTGTAAATATAAATATGATATAAATATAAATAAAAAACACCAATGACATCAATAAAACAAAAATAAAGTATTTTTATACAAGTCAAGTGGTCTGTCAGTTGTAAACAAAACTAATAGCGCAAAGAAGAAAAAAACATGAATGGACATAGACTGCATGATTGTATGATGTTATTGTTGTGAAATTGGTGCCTGTTTGACACCTGAGTTAACTTGAGGTATTTTTCAAAGAAATTTTAACTTTAACTTTAAATTTTAAACTGAAATGTGTTTGTCTAGAAAGAAATTATTGCCTAAAATAAATAGTAAAATATAATGCATCCCAAAGTGAATGAAATAAAGTCTAAAATTAGCAAATAATAATAATAATATATTATTTATTCTTTTTATTATTAATTATTTAAGTGAATACAAAAGAAAATCAGTTGGTTTGTATTGAGGTTCTATATCTAGCCCTATCTGAGCGACATAGAGTGTATAATGTAAAATATTAGTTGGATGATAATGGATCTGATTTTATCTCATCCCTGATGATCCGCAGTCTATTACTCTGTGTAGTAGAACAGAAGCACAACCTGCTTAGTTTATACCCCAAAAACTTAATTTTCAAACTTAATTGTGGCAACAACAATCATTCATTTTCACTGTAGATGACCTCATTATTTTCTTGATTAATTGATTAATCTTTGCGCGTAGAATCTCAAAAACAGCCAAAATGCAAGTTACAATTCCTTTAGCTAAAGTTGATGTCTTCAAATAGCTTGTTATGTCCCACCAACAGTCCAAAAGCCACATATTGGACCCCCCGGACACAACCACTTCCAACTCGTCCCCTCTGATAGGCGCTACAGAACACTGTACGCCAAGATAACCAGACACCAGATACGCATACTTGGCAAATAAAGCTGATTCTGATTCTGATTCTGATATTGAATTTACTATCTGTAAAGACATAGAAAAGATGAAAACCCGCACAACTGAAACGCTGAAACAAAGGAATTATTGGTATTTTTGCATTTAATGTGGATTCTGTCCCAGTGTTTTCACACTATTGATCAAACTCTGTTTTGCCTTTTCCCAAACCAACTTTGTTTGTTCATTCTTTAAAGGACATGGATTATTTTCATACCTTTGCAGATTATCTGACCTCTGTGGGAGAGCTGTATATTGCACTGTGCCTGCGTCTGATCCCCCACAGCAATGGTGAGGAATGTCCATAACTAATAAACCTCTGTGTTGGTAAACAGTGTGTACGTGTGTGTGTGTGTGTATGTCTATGTCTATGTCTATGTGTGTGCATGAGCACGGTGCCCTGCAGTATTGATATCTTGGCGCTGAAGGGGAGGTGGAGCTGAGAATCTCTTAAGCACATAATCCCGAGCTCTCCACCTCTCTCCCACCCGTCTCCTCCTCTAATACCCAGACAGGACTGGAGTCCTCCTGAAATCGACGCCATGCTGCAGCAGATTTCCGCTCGTGCTGCCCACGGGTCAGTCTGTTTACTACCATCACATTATTTAAGTAATTTAAACACGCTGGTGGCTGTTTAATATATAACAATGAAATACAACAACTTCATAAATGGCTATAATAAGTCAAAACAATATATATCTGTTCATTTTTATGATCATTTTTTTTAAATATTTGACATATAAAGACTTACTGACTATCCGTCGTTTTGGTTTTAGTAGACTACGATTCCCCCAAAAATGTGGGCCAAATCTCTGGTTAATACAAAATTGTTTGTGATTCTATGTGGAGAAACTCAGTTATAGTGTATTTGCATTTCTCACAACGGCACCTTTATTTGAAAGGTGTGGAGCTGCTCATGTTGGCTACAACAACCAAAGAAAAGACAGTTGGTAGGGTTAATCATTTCAACTAAGATATGGCTATTTTCATATGGCAACCATTCATTCATTCATTCATTATCCGTAACCGCTGATCCTGTTAAGGGCCGTTGGGGGGATGGAGCCGATCCCAGCTGTCATTGGTTGAAGGTACGGTTCACCTGGACAGGTAACCAGACTATCACAGGGCTGACAAATAGAGACAGACAACCATTCACCCTCACATCCACACCTACGGGCAATTTACAGTCTTCAATTAACCTAAGCTGCATGTCTTTGGACTGTGGGAGGAAGCCGGAGAACCCGGAGAGAACCCACGCTGACACGGGGAGAACATGCAAACTCCACACAGGAGGCCGTCTAGTCCGGGAACTGAACCCGGGCCCCTCTTGCTGTGAGGAGACAGTGCTAGCAACCACACCACTGTGCAGACCATATGGCAACCATCTTGCATATAGTTACAAACCTGATTATGGTTGAAATGATTTTGAACAAAGTTACTTATGTTTGTCTTTTTTTTTTTCATGTTGCTATGTAATTATATTCCATCCATATAACCAATTTATATGGATGGAATATAATTACAGATCCGTAGGGGATTTAAATGTGGATGTTGTATCATAATTAAACTTAATGTTAACCTTAATGTCGATATGGCACACTGTTTAACTAGAGAATTAAAAAAAGGCCCCTCACATATAAATGGTTGCCTACCCCTGATGGAGAGTAAATAAAAGGAGTTAATAACTGTGACTGTACTCTGTTTCTTACGGCTGCAGCCTCTAGTTGGCTTATTCAGAATTACTTACAGGAGCTAGCAGCAAATCAGTACCCTGCTGTGAGGCTAAGAGCACATGTGATTGGCTGAAAGGTGAGGGGGCGGGCACTGGTGACAACTTCATGAACAACAAAATGAAATAATAGGTGATATTAATTATCATATAAGATACATGAATTAAAGGTTTCATTGTGAACAAAGGCATTCAATTAAAAAACTTTTTTGAAAACGGACATTCAAGTGAAATTACAATTAATATAGTTATTGGTTACGTTTTTTTATGACAATTTCTAATACTTTGTAAAAATATAACACAATTACAATGATTCTTACTTATATTCCTATATTTTATACTCTCTCTCTCTCTCTCTCTCCCTCTCTCTCTTTCTCTCTCCCTCTCTCTCCCTCCCGCAGTTTATTTGTGGCAAAATTGCAAAATCGAGCTGTTTGAAAAGACTGGAACATCTTGGTTATTTGGGCAACAGCTCTATCAGAGGATTATCAACTTTACAGAATGGGTACCAGAAAGCATCAAATTGCTGGCCATTTAGGCTCTGAAAATCAATCTGCGCAATCCAACCTTCCCAGCACTCATTTCAAACTTCCTGGATAGCCGAAAAATGAATGCTCACACAAGGGCACTTGTCCAATCAGTCACACTTCATTACAGAAGCTTTGTAATTTCCTGGACAGCATTCAAGGCAGAATTAAATCACTTCAAAGCAAGACAAGTGTGAGAGGGTAGACAGAGAGAAAAACGAAAAGAAAAGAAAGATATCTTCCAGAAATGACTAACGATGAAGCGCCACTGTTACACAGTTCAGCGAGTCTTTGCTCTATAATCCACTGGAGATATGGGATTATTCTCATCAACAATACGGAGAGGCTGTAAATGTAGGCCAAGCTCTTTCCCAGAGCATCTGCACAAGTCAATGTCACGAAATACAACACCAAACAACTCCTCTGTCTTTTTGATAAAGATTTGTAGATGAAGTTTGACTTGGTACTTCAAATCACACTGAAATGATTGACCTTTACAACTGGCTTCACATGGATTTACCGTGCTTAAATTACAAAACTGTACCTTTAATCGTGGTCACGTTATAAACCATCTCCAAATAAGTATACAAACATTATGCCTGTTACATGCACACAGTACAAAATTTTAGTTTAGGAAAAGGTCGAGGTTTGGGATAAAAATGACTATGCAAGTGGTATTACTTAAGTGCATATGTTACGTGACAAATACATCATGTTGACTTTCTTAGTCAGTTAGTTGCAACTATTTGACACTTAATCCTACACACTGCTCCTTTAAAAATGATCGTGTTAACAATTTGTTTCTACAGCACCAAAGTTGCCCAAAATGTATTCAATGATAAGGTTCTACTTAGCGATATCCTTATCAATTCTAGAGATTGCTTTGTGTGACTGACTGAAAGAATAAACACAGCTTACATGTCAGCCATCTGTATCTGAACCTATTGCCTTTCATAATAGATCTGTGCCATTTTGCTGATGACAAAAGCAAGAAAAGAGGTAAAAACTACCCAAATAGTTGCACCACACCTAAATCATGGTGAAATCCACATACCGTAGGAAAACAATCATAAGAACAACATTGCAATGTGCTACAATATCCTTCATATTGAATGATAGCAATTTATGATTTTTCAGACTGACTTCTGTCCCTCTTTGCCATTTAGGCTAAGTGATAAACACTAAGAGAAGAAGGAAAAGGGGAAAAAAACACATCTACCAGTGTTTAATCAAATGAGAAACATGCTTTCAGCTATATTACAGCTCTATTAGAATGGACTTTATAACTATTCTGCTGCAATTCTAGCTATCAGAGCCTTTTTATTTTGACGGTGAAAAACCCTTTCTGGGACAGTAACGTGAAGACAATAAGTGAAAACGTGGGACTGATGGATGGCAGCTCGGCCAGACGGTGCAAGGTGAAAGAAAATGGAATTACAGAAAGAATCGTTAGCATCCCTCTGTGAAATCAAATTATCCACTTTCCAATCTCGGCCCAAGGCATCCAAGGAGTAAAATGAATGTCCCCTAGAGAGCAGCTTCAGCTCCATACATGGACTGGATGGAAAAATCCTAATTGTTCCATTCACAACACTGATGTACCACATGTGAGAATACAGCGATAACATTTCTACATGCAAACCAAATATCACAGCATTTTAAAAGTGTGTCCCCATTTGGAACAAAGACGCTTTCGTGAAACATTTAACCTGAATCCTTAATGTACTCATCAGGCGACAAGGAGAGAAAGGAATAAATGTTAACATGGTGTGGTTCTGGGACCAGCACAGTCTGTGCAGGTAGATAAGCGTCTCAGAAGGTTGGTGGTTCACCTCGGCCACTCTGGTGACATTCATTAATCGCAGTCTCAAGAGGCAGCATGTGTCTTTTTCAAATCCATTTGAATGGACAGAGTCTTGGGAAATTAACGTGCTTCTCATTGAGTCCAGTCAGAGTCAGTTTTATTTCAAGCACAGTGCTTTATAGTAGACAATTTATTATGGATATAGATTTACAGTCACTACTTAGAAAAATAGTTCATAATTTGCTTTCGCGGTGGTGGTGTGGTCTTTGTCATGCGAGCTGCAGCTCGATCAATCAGACAGAAACACTACCCTCATCTAGTTCTGGGTGCAATCAAACAGAATCACAGTTAAAAAATCATCTTCTCCAGACACTCTCTACTTCTGGCTGTGCAGCTTGTAATCAACAAAAGGGAATACAGTTGAATTTTTGCCAAGTCCTGTCAGAAAATGCTACAACAAACTTTCATCTTGCTTATGCCTAGAATTCCTATTTTTTACATAAATAAATAAAGGGTGCAACTTTTTACAAGTTGCCTCGTTTATTAATATACATTTAAAAAATACATTTTATTTAAGGTATTATGTATGACCTATTTTCATCCCCTCCTCATTGCGATTGAGGAGGGGATGAAAACAATTCAGAGGATGCAAGGATGTATACCCCCCGCACACCCCAACAAATATGGCACCCTGTATATGTACAGTACGTGCCCATGTTGTGATGCTGTCGTTGTGCTGTTATCTCTCCACAGGAGGTCTCAGCAGCGGATCAGGTGGGGAGTGAGAGCTCAGATCACATAGAGATGAAGTGATAATTAGTGATATTTATTCATCAACTCCACAAATTAGGCCCCAGACCTGAAAACAACAAAAACAGGAAGGAAAAAGGCAGCTCTGACTCTCTTTCATTTAAATGATACCACCCTCAGTTTTGGTAGTTGTGGAAAAAGGGCACGGGGAGCTTGTTAGCAAAGAGCACAGCAGCGGTGGTGACACTCACGTCTATAACACCATGTGTGACAGAGAAATGCAATACATCCAAATTGTCCAGGGACTATAAAGCTAATAGAAATTGGCTCAGTGGGCTAACTGAGGGTGGCCTGTACCTGCATCACGTATGCTACTGCTTTTAACCTTGCTCTTATACTCCATGTACTTCATATGTGCTGTTGAATTGTCATGCTGTCTCTCCTCTACCCTGTAGAAAAACACTCAGTTATGTGTGCTCTAAATACAGCTGACCTAAAGGTCATTGTGGGCATCACTCAGCGTGTCAGTTGACTATATATTAACAGAGTGAAAAGGAGTCTGCAGTGATGTATTAGAAGCTGTCCTGGGTGGGGGAACTGGAACAGAACCGAGTCTTGACTTGCTGGCAGGCAGCCTGATCACCCCTACTGGATAGTCCACTGTCCTGGCTTCAGTAGCTCTCAGGAGCATATGGTATAATTTGGACAAAGGGACAACAAATATTTGAGTGCAATGTATGATCTTTTGAGTTTTCAACATATCAGTGTTGCTGAAAATGCCAATAGTCTTACGGATCAAACAAACATTACATAACGTGGAAATGGCTTGCAAACATGATCCGTACAATTTATTGACATCAACATTAGACAAACGGTAAAATAAAAACAGTTAAGCCATTTAAATCCCCTACTAACTCAACAACTACAGTTGTTATCAATTGTCAAGATCCCCTTTGTCTTTGGAAATAAAAAGAGCCTGACTTTATGGGCAAATCCTCAGCGACTAGACAGCTGGACAGAATTGCAAGTTGAGCATCCAGCCTCATAACAGCATGCGCTTTAGATTCAAATTTCTTTTCAACCTACGTGATGGGATGAGTGGGCACTCACCGACAAGATGAAAGCAAAGTACAGCCATCAATGTAGACTGAAACGGCCATTACTACTCAGCCTGGAGGATTGATGTTGAGACCTGTCCCATTGACCTGAATATGGCTGAACAATCCATGCCAATAGGGATTGGAGCAAAACTGTGATGAGTCTTCCATCTACAATAAGAGCTCTATGATGCAGGCCGGCTTACATACACAGTAGTAATATGTAACTGATCAGAAAATATAATGAGCTTTGACAGAGTGATATACAGCAGACACATGGGATTGTTGGTTCGTCCTCTGCTAACGCTTAAAGCCTGCTGCCGCGGACATGGCTGTCTGCTGTCCATGGCCCTGGATGAGGACAGCAGTGTGCTGTCCATGGACCTGAATGAGGACAGCAGTGTGCTGTCCATGGACCTGAATGAGGACAGCAGTGTGCTGTCCATGGACCTGAATGAGGACAGCAGTGTGCTGTCCATGGCCCTGAAAGAGGACATCAGTGTGCTGTCCATGGTCCTGAAAGAGGACATCAGTGTGCTGTCCATGGTCCTGAAGGAGGACAGCAGTGTGCTGTCCATGGTCCTGAAAGAGGACATCAGTGTGCTGTCCATGGTCCTGAAGGAGGACAGCAGTGACGGCTGAAAGTCAGGACAGCACAGTACTCGACTGGAAATGTCAAGTACTTCTACAGGAGCCTAGTGCTATGGTTCTTGGTTAATGATGAGTTTATAAGAAATATAAAGTCTAGCTTAAGATGACAGGTGAGTATTGATTATACACATTTTAATCCAAGAGGATGGATCTTAGAGGGCAAATGCTGTGTTTTTCAGTCTAAACTCTATTTTCCCTTGTTTTTCAGTCTAAGCGACTTTGGGGGAATTTAAGTCTCATTCTCAAATCTCTCAAGAGGATTTGGACTCATCCACATTGTCGAATCATCTAAATATTCAGCCATAACATTTTAAATTTTTGATAACACTAAGCTATTCTTTCTGCACTCCAAATCAACCCACCTCCAGTGAGATTTGAGAAAGAGACTAGCCCATGAGTTCAGCACAATAATAAACAGACTAGATCTAGAGAGAGGTACAGAATTATTATTTTTTTTTTGATTGTATGTATTTCTCTGTAAGGGTTATTTCCATAATGTTGTTGGACACTTAAAATAACAATCTGAGCCTGTCAGTGGAAATAAAGCACTTTGAGTGGACGACCATTAGAATTCCCCCAAAGGATATTATTGCAGCCCGTTCAGCGTCTGCAGCGCTCTCTCTCAATACTGGAACAATTAAAAAAACTGTTGTCCCCATTAGTCACTAAGACTCAAAAACCTGGGAAGATAGGTTCCAGGTTGAAAAATACAGAAGTTCCTTTTGAGAGGACATGTGAAGTTATCATCCACCAAACTTTCTATATATTAGTTTTGTTCCCAGTTGGCCCTTAACCATGTTTAAAGTGAGGAGCATTGCTATGCATTAGACTTGTAAAACTGACACAGGACAGGGAGTGTTATATTTATTATGTATAAAAGAACCCCGATGAGCACCATATTGACCTTGGTCTGGTTTAGTGTTGCTGTCCTGTTGTTGGAATCCTAAGCAGCCACCCTGTCTCATCCCCTCACTGAGTGAACTCCCAGTAAATGAAGCTACTGCCAAACTGAGCTCCTCCTCACCTTACTGATGACCTGCTGGAACACAAAGGACCATGGGAGTCCCTGGACTCTGATTCATGAATCAGCATTTCTATGACAAAGCAATCCCAAATGCCCACTTTCATGATATAACAAATTGCATTTGATTATAATAGAAAATGTGGTGGTAAATTGTGTCAAATAAGACCTTGTGTCAAGTGTAGCTTTTGACAGGTTTTTGATTTTTGATTTTTGCAGAAGCGTGAAAGAGAAATGTAGTTGATTTAGATGTTACCCAAAGATTACTGATGTTTTTTTTTATCATCAATAAGTTATTTTATATAACCCTATGCGTGCATCTGTGAGCGAGTGAGCGTGCACCTCTGTGTCTGTCCACTGCTAATCTGGCATTCTGCTGAAGCAAGATGCATAATATTTTTGGGTGTCCAGTTATGGCTGCATGCTGAAGGACTTCCTGTTGTTGTGGTGACACAACAGGAGGTCTTCTCAAAACATATCTTTACTGTCTGTTTCATACTGACATTGACTGCAGTGCTGACCACAGTGATTCTGTTTCTATTCATTGGGCCTCAACCTCACATTTAGAATCCTATGGTCAAAAATGTTGGACTTGAGGCAAAAAATAAACCCCTTGAAAGGAAAAAGCAACACTTTAACTGTTAACGCTGCTCCCATGCCCTCCGCCTCCCACACAGCACATCTTACCAACTCTGGAGTCAGAGAAAACCCCTTCCTTCGGCCGTTGTGATTATTGCTGAACATTTTCTTTCGCTTAAAAGCAACATAAATCCGTCTATGTCCAGTAAGCCTCTGAGGGCGCAAGGAGGGGAAAGGTCACCGCAGACAATCCCCCATTCTGAGGCATCGCTGGTCCTTCCATCTCAAAAGGCCTCAGTATTTATAGTATGTGTGATTTCTTTTTATTTTGGGGTTTTTTTTTTTCACCTTTGCTCATTCTGTACACACGACATCTATTGCATTCTGTCCATCCTGGGAGAAGGATCCCTCCTCTGTCGTTCTCCCATAGGTTTCTTCCTTTTTTTCTCCCTGTTAAAGGGGTTTTTTTTAGGGGAGTTTTTCCTGTGCCGATGTGAGGGAAGGACAGAGGATGTCACATGTGTACAGATTGTAAAGCCCTCTGAGGCAAATTTGTAATTTGTGATTCTGGGCTATACAAAAAATAAACTGAATTGAATTGAAAACTGAACCTCGCAAACCCCCCCCCCCCCCCCCCCCCCCCCCCCCCTTCATTCCTCAGCACCAAACCGCCTCCACTCTTCCTCCTCTCCCTCTCCTCCACCTTTAGTTCTGCACCGTCACACAACAATTACAACCGCCAAATCCCACGTGAACAGCTGTTAAAGATTAACAGAGTATCGCTCCTGAAATGAGTGTTTTCCCACAGACTAATCCTCTGAAATCCACCCCCCCCCCCCCATCATCCTTCTTTTTATTCCAACGGGATGATGAAACAGACAACACTTCATCCAACCTCTCTGTCTCTCACTAAAAACATTGCAATGACACAAGCCTGAGAAGATGAGATGAAATAAAAAAGCAGTGGTACTCACCTGAGAAAGACCGTCTCTCCTTGTCGGACGGTGATGTTGTCCATCACTTTGTTGTCGGATTGAGGGTCCCCTTGGCTGCGGACCGGCAACCCTGCGGGCACAAGAAGCAACATCCTCAGAGAGAGAAGAAGTGTGCATTTGGAAAGAGCGACAAAGTGTCCCCGGACAGACATGGTCTTCTTCAGCCGAGAGGTGGATGGGGGGGGGACAAATCCCACAGCGAGACAACGAGTCGGTTTAGCGTCCCGCAAACGGTCCCGTGGGGATTATTTACCCCCGGATCATTAGTCCTAATCCTGTCTCCAGGTTAGCCGCGGTGTGCATGGGGAGGAGACACACTCGACCCTATCTGACTGCACTGTTACACATCCACAGTTTGCTTTTTAAATAAATAAATATATAAATGAATCCCTTCTTCTCACTGGTGGCGGCTGTTGGTATTATTTCACCAAGTTCTTCAACATAAAAAGTCCTAAAGGAGCAGCACGCATTGCTTCCACGACGGTGTTTAAAACTAAGCTGCAGCTTAAAACGCTGTATAAAGCAGGCGGACCTCTAGCAGACACCAGAGTCACGTTGAAACGGGAAGAGATGCCAAGTTTGCCATTTGCATCGTCTGTCAATGAGCTCTCTGTGTGATGAGCATGTTCCTGTCTGTCTGCGTCAGAGACGGACAGATGTGGTGGTGGTGGTGGTGATGAGAGCACAGTGGATCCACATCTGCATCATGTATAGCCTCATGAAAAAAATCATCTCTGCTGCTCCATGTTGTATGGGATTTTTAAACTGTGTCTCTCTTGTACAGTGATTTGTATAGTTATAGTTGCCATTTTTATAATTTGCATACCAATTATCTTGTATAATGACAATTATCTTGTATAATCTTGTATAAGAACAATGTATCTTGTTCTTGTGTTTTTTATGATTGTTGATTATGTTTTCTGTTTTTAAACTGCCCTGTAAGGTGACCTTGGGTGCTTTGAAAGGCGCCCTCAAATAAAATGAATTATTATTATTATTATTATTATTATTATATCCCTATGATGGAATTCCCCAGATATTGTTAACTATTACTTATGAAAGTATAAACCAATACAATGGGGCGGCTGTGGCGTAGTGGAGAGCAAGGTAGTTCTCCAATCTAGAAGGTCGGTGGTTCGACATTCATGCAGTCGATGTGTCCTTGGGCAAGACACTTAACCCCAAGTTGCTCCTGAAGGCTTGCCATCGGTGTGGACTGGATGTTGCATGAATGTTAGTTAGAGTCTGATGGTGGCACCTTGCATGGTAGCCTGTCATCAGTGTGTGAATGGGTGAATGATATGTAATACACTACTGATTGTAAGTCGCTTTGGATAAAAGCGTCTGCTAAATGACTGTAATGTAATACAAATACAGAAAATAGTTTAGACGCATCTAAAGTGTTGCAACTCAAAGAGATACGCTTGTTTATGTTGCAACTAGCCCTACATTCTCATTAACAATCTATCTGTCCATTCACAAAATGTTAGTAAATTATTATTATTATCCAGTCAATGTATATTCATTCAGTATTTACATATATGCAGATGACATATATGCAGTTTATAAGGATTTAACACTTTCCCAGATTACTCAATAGTGAAAACTATCCATTCATTACATTTATTCCAACCTGTACTTCCAAATAAATTAGTAATATTCAATCCCTTTCTAGTATTTAGTCACTTTCTAAGGCACTGGTTAGCAGGACAGGTAACAGTTGGTTGACGTTGTGAATTCAAAGAGATACGCTTGTTTATGTTGCAACTAGCCCTACATTCTCATTAACAATCTATCTGTCCATTCACAAAATGTTAGTAAATACTGAATCACGTCTAACACATTTAAGCCCAAGGTGACATATTCAAATCGATCTTGTTGATCTTGATCTTGATATAAAAGCATTAGTTTAAATGCTTTTATATAATTGACCAATACCAAGAAAACTAGCAAAAAATAACATTTGAGAAGCTGGAACTTTATTTTTTGCTTAAAGCATGATTTAAAAGCTAAAATTCATAATGAAAATATTTGATGATTATGTTCAATTGATCAACTAATTGAGAAATCTAGTAATCGTACAGCTCAAAATAATACAGAATAAAAATAATGATCCAAGGATAAAAATATGATCCAAGGATAAAAAATATAAATATATATATATATATTTCTTATGGCTAATTTGTAACCTGCATGATAACCAGCCTGTCATATTCCTTCTCTTAATGAAAGGTTGAATTCATAAACAATAGAAGATACGCAGAAGGTTGTGGTGACTAGCGAAGAACAATACATACTTCCATGGAGCTGATGATCTGCATTAACTCTGTTAGGTGCTCATGTCCATGCACCATCTAAATCACATTAACTGTATGTAAAAACATGCCAACCGCTTTGGTGTGGAACATGTCCATGTACGCAAATACACAATGTAGTGTAGAGAACTACTGGAGCCTTAAAGCTCATTTTACTGACGTTACAGAGTCATGGGTGGATGATGAGACAACGGGCCCTGGGGACAGACATGCAAAAGGCCCTGCCCCCTCTCCTACACAGGAGCAAGAGAGGCAGACTTTATAGGTGTTTGTTTCTTCTTGTGTTTCTCTTTGTAGTTGCCTTGTGTCTAGGTATAATTTGTAGTTGGTTTATGTCTATTTGTAGTTGTTTTGTGTCTATTTAAGATAAATTAAGATAAGATAAAATAAGATAATCCTTTATTAGTCCCAAAGCGGGGGAAATTTGCAGGATAACAGCAGCAGAGAATATAGTGCAAACAAGAGACATAGTAAAAAAACAAGATCAAAACAAGTATTTTAAATAAGTTAATAAGTAATAACAAAGTTAAGAATATTAAATAAATAAAAAAAACTTAAAAGATCCACAATAACTAAAATGTTATGTAAACAGACGGAATAATTTTGGTATTGCACAGATTGTTTATATTGCACAGATTTTTGGTATGTGTGGTCTACTGGGAGCAGAGTTGGTTGTGTAGCCTGACAGCGGCAGGAAGGAAGGATTTGCAATACCGGTATTTGTAGTTGGTCTATGTCTCTTTGTAGTTGTTTTGTGTCTATTTGTAGTTGTTTTGTGTCTATTTGTAGTTGTTTTTTTTGTATTTTGTTTTTGTGTCTATTTGTATTGTTTTTGATTTGTGTCTAGTTGTTTTTGTCTATTTGTTGTTTTGTGTCTATTTGTAGTTGTTTTGTGTCTATTTGTTGGTTTGTGTCTATATGTAATTGCTTTGGGTCTCTGTGGTTGTTTCGCGTCTCTTTGTGGTTGTTTTGTTTGTCTTTTGTTCATTGTGGGTCTTTTTGCATTTGCTTTGTCGTTATCAGTCTATTTGTGTCACTTTGCGACTGTTTTGCATCCCTCTGTGGTTCTTTTGGTCTCTTTTCAGTCTATTTGTGTGTCTTAGGGGTCCTTTTATAATTCTCTGTAGTTATTTTGAGTCTCTTCCTGGTTGGTAATTGTCTTTTCGAGTTACATTTTGTAGGTGAAGACCAGGGGCAAGGCCGGTTTAGTAATCCATGTATGCATGGATTTCTGTCTCTTCTCTACTTGTGCTACCATTACAGGGCATTTACCACCATCCCTGTTGTAGCCTGCTGACCAGTTACATTTGAAAATCACCACGGCAATCATGCCAAACTTTTAGTTAGCTAACATTCTCTCAGCTGCAGTGACCCTGATACATTCTATTTGGATTCATTATGGTGGCAGTGCTGCTGAGCGGATATCTCAATGTGTTGAACGTGATGAAATCCTGTCAAATGAGGCGCTGAAACCATCCAAGCTCCAGAGACACTTAAACACAGAGCACCCGGGATATGGAAAGGGTCAAGCTTCAGGCACATACTAGCAGCTCAATCTGAAAACACTTTGAAAGGTGGCTGTATGTTTTGCTGCTTCTGAAGCTTGAAGCAAGAAACCCTTTACGATCACAGAGGAGCTATATATTGCCTATAGTGCTGTGGATATGTGTGAGAGTTACTGGGGGAGGCAGCTCCAACCAAAATCCAGTCAATACCAATAAGAGCCTATCTGGGAGCAGGCAGAATATTTATATTGGTCATTACATCTGACAGTCAAGTCATGTTTTTTTTTTATTTTATATTTTTTTATTTTTTTATTTTATTTATATTTTTTTTTATTATATATATTTATTATATATTTTGAAAGGAGGTCCTCAGAATGTTTTTAACTATCAGAAGTGGGCCTTAAGTTACAAAAGGCGACAAACCCCTTCTATAAGATGTGTTCTTCAAAATGCCTTCACCAGCTTATGTTAACAACCATCTTCATTTTTCAAGGAAGACATTTCCACACGTGACATCGGGAAAAGCTTGTTTCAGTCATGGTGTTGTTCATGCTGAGTAAAACAGAACCATCATTAGTTTGAATTGTAACGCCTGTGCTTTTCCTACCTTGACAAGTCCCAAATGCCTTCATGTCATGTGACAGTTTTGATCCTGTACAGGCATGTAAAGAAGTGGCACCATGTGACCAAAGAAATGTGACTGGCAATGACTCGAACATTACATTTCCAATAGAAAGTAGACAGTAATAAAATCAAATTAAGCTGTATAGTTTGAGTTATGTATGCCACCATAGATGGAGCATCTTAAGTCAACACTGTGTGAATGTGTTCTAAATATAAAACATAAAAGCATGTCTTTATTAGCCGCTTTAAGATGAGTGGTAGTTAAATCAAAGCAGCCATTAAAGTCAGAAAGCTCCGTCGCAGAGCTACATGACCCAAACTGTGTTGCTGTGGATGATCCTTTCATTAAATATCAATACTGTTAATTCACATTTCTATTTTATTATGGAGCAACAGATTACAGGGACAAAGAAAAACAGACTTTTAAGAAATTAAGTGCTTGAAACTCTCTGCCTTTGTCTCATTCGCGCACACACACCATATTAGGTTTTATAATTCAAACTATTAATTTCCAATCCCTATTCAATTTGTTTTCGGTCGGAAGCCATGCTGCTTGTAATAGACGCAGCTGCATGTTTGAGATGAATATCTGCATTTGTGAGCCTGTGCTTAACATTTACTGATTCACGCTGCAAGCTCCTTTTATATCTGTTGTCCGTTTGCTGTGTGCGCAGCCCACCGGGCCCTCTCACACTCTCTCAGCGCAATCAATGCTCGATTACTCTGATTTCATTTTAACTACCTCCGAGGATTCTGTTACCTGGAGTTTATGAAGTAAGCCATAAAAAATTAAAAAAAACTCGTTTTGCTTCAGACAACTGGATCAGGGCAGCGTCCTACTTCTAGAATGGGGGGTGTCAAAGTGGTTCACAGGACCCAAGCAGAGCAACATGAGGAACAGAGGTTCATCATCTAGTCCTCTGTGAGCTTTGTTCTACAACACAGGTCCGCAGCCTATTTCATATCAAGTACCATTTTTCCTTTTCTTGTTCATCAGTGTGCCTTATCAACATTATGACGCCACATCGAAATTGAAATCTCCATTTTAGTCCGTCCTTAAAGGCAACGTGCATAGCAACATTCAACCCACCAACCTTCGACCAATCTCTGTGAGGAAGTCATTGAGTAGTAGCCAAACAGAGGCAGAGTAGGGTGGGTCTTCACAGAGGTGCTGAGCAAAAAACAAATCAAACTACTGTAAATAACAGACCGTGTGATCCCACCGGCTGTGAACAAGGTCATATAGCATCAGAGGGCACAAAATATGCTTATTCACCCCTATTGCTTGTGTTCCATTGGTTAAGCTGCCTAAGGTTGCCTACCCATGCTCACAGCTTACACAACACACACAACACAGCTACAGACCGACATCAGGTAGCTTCTGCTCTGAAACCGTCCCCAAAAAAAATACAACATGAAGAGCACATTCTCTGAACAGGTGTAAGCTTTGCAACAAAATGACTTTGAAACTAAGGATGATGTGCTTTATTTATATATCTCTCTCTTGAAACATAGTGAATTATGGAATGTGAAGCAGACAATAGGAAGCTACTGCAGTGTATGGTTCATGGGCATGCATGTGAACAGACCATCCTAAACCAGTGAGTCACAGCCTCTATAGAGTCTCAAACATACATGCAACAATGACAATTCATCCACAAAGAAGTGAAGCCACACCTTAAATACCAAAAGCTGTTTTTATGTTTTTATTGTTATGATGCCTGATGTAATAAAATGAGATAAGTGGAAAGACAGCTTCTCTAATAATCCCTAAAATGCATGCATGGTGAGTTTAGCCTACTGTAAATCTGTCAGCAGGATCCTATTTCCATTCATAGCATCACATACTCACAAACCCTGCTGAAAAAAGTCAGCAAGCAATTATTCACTCCTGTGCTCACAACAACTAGAACTTTCACTCATTTAATCCCGACATTCACCAGTGCTTTCCCATTTGGACTCTCAGCACTTTTACCTGAATTTGTCACACTGTACAGTGCAGTTAATGAAGTCATAGAAATGTAAATTACAAGAGCTGCAATCGAAAACATATTACTAGTGAACCTAAAATTTGCCTTTTTTATGCTATATGTTTTTCATAAATTCAAACAAATATCTAAAAAATAATGTGCTTCGTGTCTGGGTTTCCTCATTGTCTGAATGATAATAAGTTTTAATTAGTTTGATTCCCAAGGAGCAAGTAAGTCATTTGTGTCTGTGCCTGAAAGGCCTCAATAAGCTGCAGCTGCCCGTCCAATAAATGCCAAAATCCATTATAAATGTGAAAATGACGTTCTGAATTCATTATGGAATTCAAGGCCTCTCTGACTTCACAGCACATCGACCACTTTCTGCAGGAGCATCTTGTAAAACAAAACTCAGAAATGCAGACTCAAAGTGTGAAAACTAGTCGTTTAGTTTATTTGGCCATATCACATGGATAATATGAATAATATGGATACTATACTGTAACCAAATCCAGCCCAACTTCTCTGAGCATTACATTATGAGGCTAGAGGAAGCGGGTGTGCTTCAAGCTTGACAGCATCGAGGCTATTTTATAGTCCAGGACTTGAGAGGGACAGAATGAGATGTCACCATCCAGAACAAGGAGCCTCCAGGCAGCACATTCACAGGAAGCTATACAGTCACGTCATTTGACTTGCTCGGAGCGCTGCAGCTCGTAATAGAGGTTCCACATCCACTCATGTAGTAGGACTATAAATGCCACCGCTCTGCGCCCCTCTGCATCTCACCTGAATGAAGCTGTCAAGTAAATGAATGAGCATGGTGACGCCTCTCTTGGTGACATCTAATGTTCTCCTTCTGAACCCCCTTCAGTTGAGTCAATCACTAACCACCACCATTTGAATCAATGCATGCTCAGTCAGTAAGTTGGCTGTCACTTTGCTGGACGGCGTGTCACCGAAACACATGGCAGGAAAAGCTGAAGCTCAATTAAACGTGTTTATTTATTTTACTTTTTTTTGTTTCCCAGCATCAAACAGCAGAAAAATGAAGTTAGCCTATAGCTGGTGAATATTATGGATGCAAAACCGATTGTAAAAAAACAAACAGTTCAATGTACAAACCTAAACGTGGACTTGGTAAACCTTTGAACCACCATGAAATACAGTCGCTAATTATTTCAAGACGTTCCAGAAACATAGAAGAGGGAATTATCTGAACATAGGCCTACCTGATCATTTAGTAGTCTGCCTTATTTCATGTATACATTTATTTTAGTTATGGCTTCATGAAATAAAGACAAATCTTTAATTACAACTACTATTATCAATTCCTTTTATTTTTTAGAGTTCAAACACATTTGTAATGGTTATGTTTTCATTCTACCAAATATGCAACACAAACCGAACTGAGACCAAAACCGTGAACAAAAAAACCCAAATACAAACCCCAAACATTTGTCTTTGTTGTTCATGGAGAAGAAAACAGAGCTTAAGTGTGAATATAAGTTTTGACCAGTAACACAACTTCAAATGAATCCTAATGTAGCTCTATGTCTGCAGGATGTGTAGATAGGTAACTGTTCCTTTAATGTATGAATATGGTTGTATGCCAATGTTGGGTTTGTTCTGCTGCCCCCAAGTGGCCATAAAATGAAGAATGATTTATGTTTTTCTTCTTTCCGATTTCTTAAAATGACTTTGTCTTAGCTTTTAATAACAACAACCCATTACAACCTGTAAATACTAAACTTGAAATGGAGTTGCAAAAGAGAAACATTAAAAAAAAAACCATTAACTGCTGTTGTTTTATCTTGTTTTATCATTTCACAGTCATTAATATGCATATCTAGATATAAATCCTACACACTGTATAGAAATGTTCACATTGACATACTGTACATTATAATCCAGTCAATGTATATTCATTCAGTATTTACATATATGCAGATGACATATATGCAGTTTATAAGGATTTAACACTTTCCCAGATTACTCAATAGTGAAAACTATCCATTCATTACATTTATTCCAACCTGTACTTCCAAATAAATTAGTAATATTCAATCCCTTTCTAGTATTTAGTCACTTTCTAAGGCACTGGTTAGCAGGACAGGTAATAGTTGGTTGACGTTGTGAATTCAAAGAGATACGCTTGTTTAGTAAAATCATCCTGAATGGGGTTAAATACGTAGGTTAACTCAATGTAACAGTTTAGAGACTTCACTAAATAACTCAATAACACTTTGGGACACGGAAACTAGTCTTGAACACCGGTTTCCTGGTTGACGGTCCTGTATTTGTTTGACACATCCACCATATAAGACCATATTTGGGTCTTTATACTATATCATCACACTCCTATGGCATTTTCTCTGAGCGTATAATAATAATAATAATAATTAAGCCTTTATTAGTCCCACAATGGGGAAATTATTTCTCTGCATTTAACCCATCCCGGAGGAGCAGTGGGCTGCAATGAAGCGCCCGGGGAGCAACTTGGGGTTAGGTGTCTCGCTCAAGGACACCTCGGCATGTTGCCGGTAGAGGGGTTTGAACCACCAACCTTGTGGTTACGGGACAAGCGCTCTACCTCATGTGCCACAGCCGCCCTTATTCATGTTCATCTAATAGCTTTATTTAAGTAAATTGAGAACCAGTTCTTGTTTTGACTACCTTGCCAAAGAGGCAGCAACGGCAGGCGAGTCTAATAAAGACCTTAAGGTTACTTGAAAGTCCTCTGTGTCTCATACAGACATTGAGGGGCTTGACCAAGTGTTGGCGTTTGACGCTCTTAGAGTATGAACGGTTTGGCTAAGACCACAAGGAGACAACAATCATGAACACAAGCCGCCATCTACTTGGGGATGATGGTGTTTAACTAAACTAATAGTAATCATGCAGGCTTAATTGGGTAGTTTGAATCAGAGGACCCATGGGGAAAAGCTGGGTGAAGGCAGGGAGCGACCCTCCTGCTTCAAATACTGTCAAGATGTCATCGAGCAAAGTGCTTAACCTCTGATGACTCCGACAGGGCAGAACGGGCAGCCTCCCGGCAACACCCAGTGTGAAGCTGTGTGTCGCTGTAACAACACATTTACTCAGCACAGTGTCACTTCTCTACCTCAATGTAAACTGACATTCTGTTGGTGGAGCAGATTTTGGCTCCTCAAAAAAGGACACAAGATCCCCAATGCGCCTGAAGGCTACGAAGGACCTTTAATCTGTTGTTAATTGGAATGAATGACAGAGTGGAAAAGACTGAGTGAATGGTGCATGTGAGAAAGACTGACAGATGAATGTCATCACGATGTTTAGTGTGTCATGATGTCACGCTAATCAGAGTAATCAGTTAAATGACCGCCATTAGGCAATCTTCCACACATGTCAATCAAACTGGGATGGTAGGTACTACAGTTTAGCTTCAGTGGAGGACAAGTGATGGGGTCATTGCAATCAAACCCATCAAAGTAGATAATGAATACAGTCTGACTGACAACAATTGCAGTCATTTTTCAGCATTTGTATCAGTGTGCAATGTGCATCAGTGTATGGGAAGAGATTCTCAATAGCTGCGTCAATGTACGTGCATGCATCCATACATACATTCAAACACACAAAACGAATTGCTAAGAGCAATGACGTTTATGACAACACATGAGTTTGGCCATGGTACGTGAAGCCGTTTCAAAGTATAGCATCTTTTTGCTACAGGCCACTCTCAATGAACACTAACTTTCACAACCGCACACTCTACCTCCATGACAAATGTCAAAAACTGTGGCCGCCAAAGGGCGGGGAAAATCTGTTGGAGCAACAAACCAACAGAGGGAGCTATAGCAGTCCTTAACAGAAACCCCTAATTTTTTTTCTAACCTTAAATAAATACTTTTGTTGTCTTAACCTACCAAATCATTTCACAACCATGACCATGTGGCATTGTCTGTTTCTGCATGTGGGATACAATGCTGATATTCAATGTATGTATGAAACATATTGTTGGTTCAATAACTTCAACATACATTTTTTCCCATGATTTGCAGAAACGTACAATGCCCCCCAATTTTTTTTCGGCAACTTGGTTTGCTGGTCGCAGTCAAAAGTGCTTGGCATGCAGTGTTATATTAGAGTGAAGGAAGTGCTAGATTTGTACAAATCGTGGACTTTGACACCAGAGACTTGAGTACACATTTTGACTTGTCCCATTTAAGGGCTTAGGCAACAAAAAACATTTTGGTAAAGATTAGGGAGAGTTAATGGTTTCAGTAAAATGTTAATACGTTAAACAAATGTTGTAAATGCAAAAACAGAACCAAAAACACGCTAATGATGCTTCAGTTACTGTGAACAGATATTGTAGAATACATTTTGCAGATTAGTTCAAAATGTACTAATTTCCTTAATATATTGATAAAAAAAACTCAATCAGCACGTCATTATGTTTCTCACCAAACATATTTGCTGCAGCAACTTAGTAGCTCACAAAGATAATTTCTAGGAGACGGGGTTGTCATATAGTCTAACACCAGATAGACAAACATACACCGTCAGCCTTTGTGTAAGGCAAACTGATAATTAAGTGCTGTTTATCTTCCTATCCAATTCCTGTCAAGCTTCCGATATGGTTCCTAGGAAACAGTTGATGCTACAATTGCTAGTTTAATTAGCCTGATGCTTCAGACAGCAGGATGCCTTCTTTTGCAACGTTCGAACCCCTTTTCCTGTCAGGATTTTACATAACAAATGTCCTCTTTATTGTCCCTGCCAGTCTGACATCATAACAGTTTGCAGACATAGCGGATGCATTTATATTAAATGTGATTTGCAATCTTTTCAAACACCATGTCATCATAGAGAACTACATAGCTGAATAGCCCATGGATTATATTGCCATTGGTTGTCTTGACAACCTGACGCAATAAAACCAATAAGATTTAAGATTGGCTGGAGAGAAACCAACAGTCGCCCCTGATCCCTTGCCGTCTGCAACACCTTACACATTGTAAATTACACTTAAGGTGGGAGCCACAGACCAGATGTGCATGAAATGGATCACACTGGTGCTCTGAACAGCAAGTTAAACGGTTATCTCTGCTGCTCTGCCCTGCCATCCCTCTCTATGACTTCCAGATGGTCATCCTCCATCTTTAAGGCTCTTTTTATCCACAGGGGAAGCTGGGGTAATGAGGTCTTAGTCATTGGCAATTAAAGAAATATCACCTGGCAGACCGAAGGGAGCAGTGCGGCGGGAGAATCCGAACGAAAAAAGTCAGCTTCAACCAACTGTATGTGGCGAAATGCTGAATGCCTCTGGAAAATCCTGGTGATTTAAAATGTGTGGTAAATGGTTCTCACATTAATCACGCACATTCCTCCTCCACTGTAGAATTAAGCTCAGAGTATAATTGGATCTCAAGAGAGCCTGGTGAGAAAAATAAAGACATTAGAATGTGTTTTCGCGAGATTTCCCCATTGTATGCAAGTGATTGCACGTCTAAGTCATTTCGCCGGAGGACTTGCAGATGCGCGGACAGAAAGCACTTGACTTGGGGTTTGGGCTCTCAGGGAAAAACAATAATTAAGAGTGAACAAACAGTGTTGATAACAGCTGTGGGAGAGGACACTGTGGTTGAGTGGCTGTGAAGACGGCTGTTTTTGGTCTGGGAGAGGTTTCCAATTGGCACAGAACCAGAGGACAATCTGGCCTGGAGGCTCACGCTCCACCCCCCCGTCCCCGACACTCACCAAGAGCCAGTGTTTGCCAAGATCTTAATCATGATAGCCTCGAGCAATCAATGCCAAAGTGGCCCTTAGGTGTTAGAAATCCCCTAGAGAAAGTGACCATTACGTTGTAATAAAGGGACTGATCCCAGCTAAGTCATGCTCATCACCCATTAGCAATGACTTCCTGACTGTGAGGCATGTTAGGTTCATATTTTATATTATATTCACTTTTTATTAGAGTTTTTTCCCTCTGTTGTTTCAATATGTTTTATGTTTGTCATTTTTATTATTACTGTACATATTAAGAGCATTATTCTGATTCTTCTGCTTCTTCTTCTTCTTCTTCCTTGTAGCATGATTGTTATGATTATTTTTATCAGCACTGTATTATCAAAAACTTGTAAACATACATCAACAGCTTATCCAACATTGAAGGCCACCCATCCGCTCATCTTCCAATGTATTTATTTATTGTTATGTTTATTTTTGCATTTTTTTGTCAAGAATATTATACCTTCCTTTTTTGTAATCTTTTTTATATAATCACGGCTTCACACACTCATCTTTATGATTGTTTTTTCTTTTTTCTTTTATAAATATTGCCTTTTTTTCTACATAAAACTCCTCTGCCACAATGATATTTTTTGATAAGATAAGATAAGATAAGATAAGATAATCCTTTATTAGTCCCGCAGCGGGGAAATTTGCAGACTTACAACAGCGTAGAGTAAAGTGCACACAAGAGACATAGTAGAAGAAGACAAGCTAAAAATAAAAAAAAAAAAAAATGAAAAATAAAAATAAAACAAAACAAGTATTATAAATAAGCAATAAAAAAAAAGAGTAGAAAAAACAACAATAACTGAAATATTATATTTACAGACAGAGAAAAAAACAACAACTATTTTAACTATTTTTAACTTTTTTAACTATTATTGCACAGTGTAATGTGTAATCTATTGCACAGGTTTTTATTGTCAAAATCGATCATGATAATTATTGTGTATTGGAACTGTCAGTGCCGTGCACCGCTCTGTACCTTGTAGCTGTGGCTCCGGCTCTGGAGCGGGCGGCATGGGTAAGGAAGGCTGGGTCACCTTATTCCTCCCTTTGATATCTATTGACTGGATCAATGGAATGCAAATCTGTGATAAACAGGCCCCCTTCTCTGAGTCTGGGAGCTGTTTTTAAAGGGATAACACCCTGACTTTAGTATTGTTATTACTACTATCTCCACCAGGAGGATCATGGGATCTGTTGTACTGTATATGTGTGTGTGTTTGTGTGTGTGTGTCTGTCGGTGTTTGTGTGTGAGTGAGTGAGTGAGTGAGTGAGTGAGTGAGTGAGTGAGTGAGTGAGTGAGTGAGTGTGCACCTCTTTGTCTGTCCACTGCTAATCTCCCATTCTGCTGAAGCGAACTGCATAATATTTTGGATAGCCAGTTATGACTGCCTGCTCAAGGACCTCTTCTTGTTGGGGAGACTTCCTCAAAACATCTTTTGTTTGCCTGGTTTAGACTGCCATACTGTCTGGTTAGTACAGTATGATTGCATTAAATCATTTACTTTTGTTAATTCACACACACACACACACACACACACACACACACACACACACACACACACACACACACACACACACACACACACACACACACACACACACACACACACACACACACAAACATACAAATCAAATCAAGATCATCTTGCTCTCTCATCCCCTGACAAAAATATGTTTACTGGCCTGTATTCATTGTGTTTAGTTTCTGTTGGTGTATTATCTTTTGTCTTGCAATAAATAAAAAAAGTCAGTCTTGCAGTGACCAACCCTGGAGTCAGGAAAACCACATTCTATTCAGCAACACCTTGCCACAGGGGAAGCAGCATTTTCACAAGCACAACAATCTCAACAATCATTTTGTGCTCTTCTTCCATATGAGAGCTGTGTGTAGAAGGGAAGTGATTTGAGGCCATATATCATACGGCAACATATCCATGTAAACAACTAGCTGTGGTTGCCCAGAGCAACCTTTTAAAAAAAGCTCCCTGCAGGCAATGGACTCACTAATTCACGCAGGTCAAAGCAATATAAGGCCTAAATGCACAATATGAAGAAAGCACTTTATCTTCACATGTCTTAATGAGCTGGAGAGCCGGGGAGAAGCTAAGTAATTAATAATGGCAATGGAGTGGGCTTTGTTGTTTATTCATCACAGCACTTCCTTTCGATTGGGAGACACACACACACTGACACAACACACAACAGCTGTTTTAGAAGATCCCCCCTCCCCCAGACTGCTTCCCCTCGAGTAAAGACACTTTAATAAACACATTTCTGCTGCTCTTCGGCTTTTTTTCAGAAGGGCTTCATAAAAATGTCAGCTTAAGGTGGAAAGGTGCACACACCTAATTATTATGTGGTTATATTCTTTTTGTTGACAAAATCAAACTTCAATGTGCTCTCCAACAGGAAAGGAAAAGGGAGCTTACTGTGGCTAATAATACATTTTAAGCAAAGAAATATGCAAAGCCTTCTGGCAACCCAAACTTTGACTTTTTTAAGTGGATGGGTTTTCATTAATATATATTTCAAATTCCAGAGAAAAGTGTTTTTTACATGGGTGAAAAATGAATGCAGGAGATGTGACTCAAAAATACAATATATTTAATACATATTAAAGCTCTGTGAATGGTAAACATATAGAAATACAGGGCAAGCAATATGAATAAAGGATTTAAAAAAGCTAAGAATTAAGAAACTACTGGGTTCTGTCAGTTGAAAAGGAATAAAGTCCAGGTGAATGAAAAGTGCTCTTAAAGTCAAACTGGTCAGCTACAGAAAAAGGGAAGCCCCTGGGCTAACCTCAGGGGCTCTCGCACAGAGCCAAGGATGTAGTAAAAAGGCCTTTATTAAAGCCTTTATTAGGCTGGAGAGAAACTCTTTCCAACCACGACCAGAGGAAGAGCCAAATACATTTTTGGGTTAGTACAAGTGTGCTTTAAGTAAGACACATATTTAATACGCTAACAGCAATGTTCTAGTTTGTATAATGTGATTATTCAAGTATACAATTTCTTTGCATGTTTGGTTCAGACTATCAAAATGTTAGAAAACACCATGACGTTTTCTTTTATGAATCGATGAATGGCAATTATAAGATATTACAATGACTCGTCACAATTTGACTGCATTGGATTACTCAACGATGTGCTTAAAACTAATAAAGACTCAATTATGTATTATATTAGATTGCATTTGTGCTGAAAAAATGAGTCCTAAAACCCTTTATTTTTTTTCAAGTGTGTAGAAGTCTGCAATAAGGTCTGTTGTTAACACAAGCTAAATAGATTTAAATTCTGTTCTAAGATGTATAATATGTCAATAAATAGCTCATTTGTTAAGATTATCTTACTTAACATGACTTGTAAGTATCATACACTTTGAGTGCATCAGAGCTTATTTTCTGCATAATCCAAATTCCATGGAAAAATGCCATGGCTTTTTGTCGAGGGTACCATTGTGATGCTAACTTCCTGTTGGCCTACGAAAAGATGTCATATTGCTAGCTCTGTAATGTTTATGTGCTGCTTGGGAATGTTCAAAAGGGAGGGTGGAATAAAGTGTTATCATCTGTTCATGTTGAATCCCAGGGTCTCACTATTTTGCCCTACCAGTGTGAGATCGATACTCCTGCTGTAATGCAAGTAGAGTGTGTGGTTTTTGACCTTGACTACAGTACACATAACAAACTGTGTGCTATCAATGCCTTCCTCTCATATGATATATTTGGCTGTTTATCTTCTGCAGCAACTCACTGCGGACCAGGTCGGCGTCCCTGGTACCCGATGCCCGGTTGCAGGAGAAATGATGAAGTCCAAATGCGATGTGCCATCAAAACACAACATGATATATGGTCCTAACTGCCTCTTGATCCAATACGGAGGGTGTAATACCTCATGAAAATAGCTACATTGTTAACTGTTAGATGATGTAACGGCAGTACAGGCAGTCTCATAAAGTCACTGTTGCTCAGTATAGCCCTGACAGTCAAACAGACTGTATGTTTTTAAATGGGGGCGGCTGTGGCGTAGTGGAGAGCAAGGTAGTTCTCCAATCAGAGCGTCGGTGGTTCGATACCCGGCTTCGGCAGTCGATGTGTCCTTGGGCAAGACACTTAACCCCAAGTTGCTCCCGAAGGCTTGCCATCGGTGTGGACTGGATGTTGCATGAATGTTAGTTAGAGTCTGATGGTGGCACCTTGCATGGTAGCCTGTCATCAGTGTGTGAATGGGTGAATGATATGTAATATACTACTGACTGTAAGTCGCTTTGGATAAAAGCGTCTGCTAAATGACTGTAATGTAATGTAATGTAAATGAAACATATGCAGAGTTCAGTGTCTTACTTTGCAGTGAAACTGAGAGAGAAGGAGAAGGGAGCTAAACGTAGTTGCAGAGCACTAAGAAGCACCGCAGAGCGTCACAGGAAGTCACTCCTGCCTGTGGCCATCAAACTTTAACTCCCCCTCCTACCTTCCTCTATTGAGTGTGGCACTGTGGCTTATTTAACCCTATCATTTCTGATACTCTGTGTGTGCAATGATGTTTAACTGTACAATAAATTGTACAATAATTTGCTCTGCCATTAATACTGCATTTATACTGGTGCATTAATATTTAACACCCTTGTATTATTCCACTTCTCAGCATTTTTGATTTATTATTTACACTCTGGTTGTATGTTGTTTATGTTTGATGCACATATTTGCACATATTTCTTGTATCTCCTTTTTCTTTATTCTTGTTTCTTGTTTTTGTTATATCTATGTATTTTTTTAATATATTGTAGTGGTATTATATAAGTACTCTTGAAGCATTTTTGTTTTGTTCTTTTGCAATTTCGTAGTCATTTTAAGGCAAACCATGACCACTAAAGCTAACCAAGATGTTAACGTTGTGATTTACAACGTTAACCCTGTGTTTTAAACTGTTGATCTGTGACCATTATCCGGAAGGAAAAATGTTTCCCTAAAAACATACTTGAGAGTGCAGTTTAGTTGTATGGGAATGTCATTTTGTTAAAGACTGGGTTGATATTAATGAAATATGTAGCTTTACCTACAGGATCTGCCTGAAATCACTGTTAAATGTTGATGCAAGCACAAATCAAATGAGTGGCACCAACACATAAACACCTCTACATCAAGGTCCTTGATTCCGTTTTTTCCTTGTGGTTCAGCTGCTCCGACATAAACTGCTGCAAAGATATTTTTGGTAGACTAGTGACAACTGGACAGAACACCAACGTGAGCATCCAAACAGCACTGACAAATTCTTCAAACCTCTCTGAAAAGAAAAGAAGTGCCAACACAGAAACTGGGAGCAGGATGATGGTAGGAGCAAGGTGGCAGCGGCAGACCGAACACACACACACACACACACACACACACACACACACACACACACACACACACACACACACACACACACACAGACATGTTCACACAAAACCTTGACACATCTGGGTTACCCATCAATTCTTCTCTCCTATCTAAAGATGATACAGCTTGCTGTGTTACTTGCATCTTGTGCCGTGGCAGAGGGGTCATTGAGATTAAATGCCAACCCCAGACCTGCCTCTTAGTTGATGAGGCCTGTCAAGACAGTGGGAGAGTGAGGGATTGTGCTGAAATAGAAGCACAGCGTGTCAGATCCCCTCAGTCTGCCAACAGATACTATGGCTTTGTAGTGTGGAGTCGGGGCAGCTGTTCCTCCAGCATATTAGACCTTTCAGCAGCGCTGGACATATAGGTACTCAGTAAGATTAAGTGGTTAATTAAAATGGAAGTATTCTGGTTAAGGGGCTTTAAATCAACATGTAAGTTTAATCAATCCCGATCAATGCAATGTGTTCTCTCAGCCACCCATTCTGACTTGACCCACAAGTTATAGCACTTATCTAACAATACCACACATTTCTTTCTCATTTTTATTCATTTATTTTGATGGGACTCAGTTCTGTATGGCGGATGCTAAATTGATTTCACTGATTGAGTGGACACATTAGCACATAAAGGATAGTGCCGTCTTTGGCCTTTTGGCTTTACCAAAAGCCATTTTCATGTGTTTCAGCAATGTGTGTCAAATTGAGCATGTATGTGATAAAATGTTGAAAATTTAAAAAAAGCTTTATTCAACAGAGATGTAAGATTGATTACATGTTCAAATCTGGGGCACAGCTCCTATATGTTGAGAGGGTCATGCTTCCTCCGCTATATTTACAGATAGTCATCCCCCCATTTTGCTGTGTCAGCCAACTGTCACCATTTAACTCCCCCCTGAACACCCCCAGAAATAATTATCTTGCTCAGCCAAGCAGTGAAGGTCACCAGGACATCTCCTAGACAGGTCGGGATGCACATATGTGGTGCATTACTTTACTGTGTGAGAGTGTGTGTATGTGTATGTGTGTGTGTGTGTGTGTGTGTGTGTGTGTGTGTGTGTGTGTGTGTGTGTGTGTGTGTGTGTGTGTGTGTGTGTGTGTGTGTGTGTGTGTGTGTGTTTGCCATTCCATACCCTGTGAAATAGAAGTTTGGAGAGTTCCCCCATTCAGGAGAGATAAAACACCAGATGCTCATTTTCAACCTTTTATTTAAACATTTAAAGAATTTAATTTGCCAAGAAAAAAACTGTCATGTCAAGATTTTTTTTAAATAATAAAGGTTAAGAGTCTACAGATGTGTGAGGCTGTACTTGTTGACAGAAAGCTGCTTTGAGCTAAATACAAACACCAGCATGTTGGCATACTTACAGTGACAATGCTAAATGTTGATGTAGGAAGAAGTGCAGCTAAGGCTGACGGGAATGGAATTAGTTGGGCAGGTATTTGGTGATGAACCAAAGTTTTGGACGAATTGAAGCCTTGTGCTGATGATGTAGTTTGATGAAACATTAAAGCTAGCACTAGCTCCAAAGGTCTCTAGCAAGAAAGCAGCCATGTCCTCAACACTGACAGCTCGTCACTTCAGGCCTCCCTCCAGAGCCACTCCCCCAAAATGATCATTATGTACGTAAACATGGCTATTGTTTAGCACTCACAGCTGTCAAGATAGCAGCTTGTGGAAGACCCCGATGACATGCATGAATGAATGAGCAGAGTGCCTGCAGGCAGACAGGTCAGTAAGTTTTTTTAAAGAGAATATCAACAAATGATAAAGTATTTTTTAAGTACATTACCAAACCTACATTAAGGGATCGACATAGTCATAAGAACTTATCCTCTAGGGACCTTCAATATATGTAGCGACCCTTAAAGCAATACATCCAACATCTGCAGAGATATTTCACTCAAAACTGCAAATGTAAATCTCATGGTGGCTGGAGGCAAAGTCAGAGAAACGACAAGATTCAAGGAACCAGAATGTCAAGCTATTTAAATGGAGGAGTGAAAACTTTGACCTTCTGGTAGTCCAAGAGAACAAATCAGAGGATCAACAAAATCATAAGAAGCTATCCTCTAGGGATCTTGAATATCTTTAGCTAATTGTGCGGCAATCCATCCAGTTGTTGTTATTGTTATTTTATATTTCAGTCTGACCACAAATGTCAATTTCATTGTGGCACTTGGGGAATAGTAAGGGTATCACCAGAGTCAGTTCGATTCATCCTCTGGGGAACAGGAACATCTGTTCAAAATCCCATGGCAATCCATCAAACATTTGTTGAGATAGTTCAGTCGGAATGTGGAGTCCCATGACTGACAGACCAATATTGCATCCATAGCACAATGAATTGCTTTGATGAAAGCTTGTTGATCTGTTTTCTATGCTTGCCATTGTATCATCATCTCATTCAATCAGTTTGCAACCTCAAGCCTGAACTGTCTTTACTGAAATGAGGCAGGGAATATTGCCCTCTTTAATTATGTTATTTATATACAATCTGCTCATTAAATTCATCTTTCTCGACCATATCGCAGAGTAAACTATTCTCATCTATTGGTCCATCCCCAGAATGTCCAAAAAGGAAGTTTAGTGTTTCAATTTAAAACAATAACTTCCAAATTAAAACCTGCGACAGTATTTGTGCATATGGCTCCCCAGCTTCCTTGACATTTAGATTCTAAATTTGAAAGTGCAGTTTTATTGCTACCAGATGTTATCAATGGAGCCGAAACAAGAGGAAGGGCAACGCCTGGATTGGTGACATTTTCTTTCAAACTAGCCAAAGTTGATTAAAGAAGGGCGAACTTACTGATGACAGCACTGTCATTGAATAATGTCAGAGAGATGTGCTCTATGTTTTTGCATGAGCAGCCGGAAATTAAATCTGTTTTATGATTTTCGTCACACATTAAGCTGTTTCTATACTGCATACAAATGATTACAGTAATAATAGATATTCTCACATATTTTGCTATTTCTAAAGTATAGTACGAATGGATGAATTAATGAGTTTTAATTATAGTTACACCACAGAGACATATAAAACTGCAGAGATTATTTTAAAACAGATGTATTTAAGGCTAAGCAAGGTTATAAACAACTAGTAAAGAGGCCAACGGTGAAAGCCAAAGCACCCAGACAATACTGCAGCACTCACACACTAAGATAAGCGTCAGGAAATACATAGGAACCCAAGCAGAGATTATATAGCCTGCAAGTTTGTATTGGAAAACTAAACAAAGACCAGCAGTCGTCCGATGAGCTCTAAATGAATCTGTGCTGTCTCATGTCCTCAGGTGTTCACACAACATCTGTGTGAAAGAACATAGCCTGCATCAAAAAGAAAGAAATCAACACGAGCTTATCCGACTGTTACACCTCTACATGCTTAAATTTATTTCTTTAACGAGGCAACCGTAAACATGACAAACCCTGAAAATGATGTCCCCCCCCCCTCAGGGCAAGGCATTAAAACATGTTATTTTTCTCCTGTAACGTTAGTGCCCCTGTCAGGTCATTCACTGTCATTTTGTAGAAAGCCAGATTGGTGATTTCTAAGATATTGCTTTTGACATTTGAATATATGAATACATAAACAAATACAAATATTTTGTAGGTATTCCTGTGTGTCAAGACTGTTTTTTTAATTTATAGCATAATTGAATCATTAGACTAAGAGAAACTGTGTGTTAAATATGTATGAATTAATGAAACATTAACATGGGAGCGCCGTCAATTTCATTGTGACTGCAGAAACTAACAGAAATCCAAGTGCCGGCTTCAACAGGGCACATTCTTGTGCAAGGAGACATTTCTCACACTCCAACTTATAATGCCTTAAGTAGAAACCATAACTGCACTGTTTTAAATTCTATTGATACCTGCACCCACACCTCTATTCTCCTCTGCACGTACCTCTTTGTCTGCCCTGTTTACTAGACATCTTGTAAATAACGGAGCTGCTGAAGCTAAAGTCTTGTCTATTTTAATATTTACGTACTGCAACTATTTAGCATCTGTTTTTGTATTTTACAATGTGCCATTCCTCACCTATAAAGATGTAGTCCATTTGTAAAGGGTCAGTTCAACAACAGCAGTAACCATAAGTGGTAAATATGCCGTTTTGGTTTAATTCTATAAAGGTGAATGGGGCTAATGCTATGTGTTTTTAAGTGTTCCGTTAAAAAGAAAGAAACAAACAAACAACAACAACAAAAAAGTTATATAATCCAGCCCAGTTTCCCAGAGATATAATTTTATTCATGAAAAAAATTCCCTTCTTAGTAAAAACCCAAAGGAGACACTGGTCAGTATAATAACTTAGCTAATAGAATAACATAGTTAAGTAACATAGTTCACAAGATGGCCTGAAAGCTAAGTACCGTATTTTCCGCACTATAAGGCGCACTTAAAAGCCTTTAATTTTCTCAAAAAACGACAGTGCGCCTTATAATCCGGAGCGCCTTATATATGGATTAATTCTGGTTGTGCTTACTGACCTCGAAGCGATTTTGTGTGGTACACGGCGCTCTGTCAACATGTTTTAGTACGACTTTGGTAAACTACAAAGCCGCACCGCTTGCAGCATTACGGCTACCGTAGTCAGGAGCGTCGCGGAGTAATACATACTGTGCTTCACCATAATATTACAGTGTGTGTGTATAAGGACCCAACATGGCTCCTGTCAAGAGACACGCTTAAGGACGATGGCTCCGCGGACTTCAAACTCAAGGCTGTCAGTCACGCAGGAGAACATGGGAATAGAGCAGCTGCGAGAGAATCCAACATTAATGAATCAATGGTACGGAAGTGGAGGAAGTTTGACTGACTGACTGTTTTGTTTCGCTTAATGCGCCTTATAGTCCGGTGCGCCTTATATATGAAAAAAGATCGAAAATAGACCATTCATTGACAGTGCGCCTTATAATCCAGTGCGCCCTATAGTGCGGAAAATACGGTACACAAGGTAGACAAATAAGTCTAAATAAACATCATCATAACATACTTATAATACTGGCATTGGAAATGTGAAAAGTATATAAACAAATGCATTCAAAGATTATGCTTTTGACAAGCAGGGAGGATGGAGGAGGATTGCCTGAAAGTATCCTTCCACCGGGATTGTGTCTATCAAAACGGCTGATTTAAAGGGGACGTATCATGTTCATTTTCAGGCTCATACTTGTATTTTGGATATCTAATAAAATATGTTCAAATGCTTTAATGTTAAAAAAATATATTATTCTTCTAATACTCTCTGTCTGAATATATCCTGTATCACCCTCTAGCTCACGCTTCATTTGAGGCACCTGTCTCTTTAAACCCCCCTTCTGAAAAAGCTAAGTCTGATCTGATTGGCCTGGGTTGGATTGGATCGGGTCTGCTGTGGTGCTGCCGCAAGGAACTGTGGGAAGGAATTATCTATTTTCATTTCATAAGGGATGGTCCAGTGTATCATATGCTATAGGAGATAGAAAAAGGAAGCATCTAAGCACCTTTCCTTCGCATTTCTATAATTGGAGCTGCTGTCATCACCCATGGATCCCCACTCACTGGGGAATCTTCCTAAGCAAAAAAGACGTTCTGCCTGTGTGTGTTATATAGAAGAGCAGAACAATACCTCAATAGGACTGTAGTTGACATGAATGTAGATCAAAAGAATGCTTATACTTTGGAAAATGAATCTTCTAAATATTGTTGCATATAACATAATGCAGGGTTTTTCATTCTGTCTGACAAACTGAAACCGTACCATAATGAGATCTGTGAGTTACCATAAAGGGTTTTTGGTAGTGAGAAAATATCGCAATTTAGGTGACCTCACCCATAACATGACTTTTTTTTAGAACAGGTTATTTGGTATTACTTAATTAATGCGTTCACATGACTTTATAACTATAACATCTATTGAAACATTACAATTCTAGAAATATTAAAATACATTTGAAAACTCTCTCAACAGGTTTCATACTTTTAGCCACATATCCTACCCATACTGGCATAAGCATATGATGACATTTTGTGATTAAGTTATTGCGATTTACATTAATAAGTGTGCAAGTAAAGTGTTACCAATATTCTAACTGGGTTCATTCTGAAGAGAAAAATAAATCATTAAAAAGTAAACTGTGTTGTATTTTCTAATAACTCCACCTAAAACAACCTTTGACTCTTACTGGCTTTTTTTATTTATATTATGTCACCACAATGTGTTGAAAGGATCCATAATTACTACCTTACATTAGCTTCCTGTGCACTTGAAGGTGACGCGGTGGCCTTAAATGATGCGGTAGGAAATGTTCCACAGCAACAGGCCAAAGCAACGCCCCTCTCTCTCTCTCCCTAATCTCAGTGGAGCTAAGATTCCAAGCGTTAACAAGCTCCAACTGCACATTTGCAGCTTTCACTTAAAGAAACTCGTCATCAAAGCTTTTCTCCCAAACAATTTGGAAACAAAACATATCCCAGCATTATCGCTACCCAAACTTAATGACTACTTACTCATTTGCAGCCCTTTTCTGGCTTCCTTTAACCCTTTACGGATTGCTTGTTATAAATTGCCAAAGCAGAGAGGAGACAAAGTAAAAGCAGCCAGTATGATGATAATCCACTGTACACATTATATGACGCATGTACAGCAGCAGTTTGGTTTTTTCTTCCTAAAAACACAGCACAGATGTACGGGGAATTGCCAAATGTTGTTCATTAAAGGTGTGTAAGAGGATGAGGACATTCCTAACTGCCTTCATCTCATCCTATCTTATTGGTATAGGCTATATATAGAGAACAGTATATGGACTGCATCCTGTGACTGACAGTCAGTACTGTAAAACACAGACATCAGCACGGGAACAATCTGAGACCTGAAAAAAAAGGACTGATATGCATGTAGGGCTGATAAACTGGGGGAACTTTTACTACAGCATGTAATTAAATTTGTCCTGTGCAAGATAAAGATAAGGATTCCATTAGCCCCCTAAAACATTCCGGGATAATGAATTTTTGTGGTTGATGGAGCACCTCATGTGGGACAGGTGGGATTTACTCCCGGGCTCGACTCGGCAGTGCGGCAGGCAGGCACTGCACCCGACTACAGGAGCCAGAGAAGACATTTGATGCACCATTGGCACCAGAGGCAAATGAGATTACGGCACGGGGAATGGAATTGACTCTCTCCTTGACAGATTTACAGATCCCCACTGGATAGAATACAGGCGAAAAGGCTGTAAAACCCATCATCTGTGCGGTGAATTACACACGGCTTGGAACAACTTGTTTGGTTTAGGAAATCCACACACCAGCCTCTTTTGATTTACTCGCACCCTGACACCTCACCCGCCCACCTCCTTACTCCTCACCCATCCTTGTGAAGGTGCGCATCAGCGGCAGTGTTTTGCTACAGCCGTGATTCAGGGAATGCATCTTTTCATCAGCGTGTTAAATCGCTGTTCTTGGCATTTGATCTATTAGCTGCTCGCAATAGAACTTTTTTCAGAGCAGAAAGTTTGTCTCATAGCAGGTAAAGCACAGGTGAAACAAATGTCTTAATGATGACTCAGCTCCATGATTAGTACTAAATTCGAAATTCGGCGGCTTGCAGCTAATGATGCTAACAGTAACCATGCAAGCTTTGGCAACAGATTTGAGCTAACCAGTATTTCTGTTTCCGCCACTACGATGGCGGTCGGGAAGGTGTTATCATCTGTATCGCTGTATGAGAAAAAGTGCAGAGCGGCGGCCATTAGCTTGCCAGTGGGGCCTCCTTACATGCACTAACATTAACACTAAAGCATGCACTGTCGGCCTTGCTATTTCAACAAATAACAGAGAAGCTTATTTGTTGCACCTGTGCTTTTCCTAGTTAAAAAGTCTGCTGTGAAAAAGCTCTATATAATAATACACATCTGTATTAATAACTGTACATCACGAGACTTGTAAGTGTGTATCGATTTCTCTGTTGGCTAGATAGATACAATCTGAATATGAGAATCTAAGAGCGCTGGCGTCGCTTTGTCCCTAAGCAATAACATGCTGAGGTCAAATAAAGCTGCACATTCGATTCCAACAACAAAAGTGTCTTCACTCCACTTTGGGAATTCCGAGACTAACTATAAAGACACCGTATTAAATATTTAACACACAACACGTTGCCGTCAATCCATCACCTTGATCTATGTTATATTGATACACTCATCCACACTGCTGGAGTCCTTGTAGTAAAGGCATCCAATGTATCTGTGTAGAGAGGAAGAAAATGAGCCCCTAGTCTGCAACCACAGACTGGTAGAACTGAACAATCCAATCTCACCTCTCTCTCTTAGCAGTGAGCTCCACCCAGATGATTTCAGCTGCATCCACATCCCAGTCAGTGCAGAACAAAACAAGTCAAGATATACAGTAGTAGCAGATTGGTGGTTATGGGATAGTGTGTCTTTGAGGAGTGGATACATTCTGTATGATTATCAGATCTGCTATGTACAAAAGAACTGGCTGAGTGGAGGAACACAGCAGTGTAAAGCATGTTAATGATCACTGATCACCTGATTAAAGAAGAAAAATAGCCATATTAATCGAATTAACTGAGCAAAATGTGAGAGCAACTCCATCAAAAAAACATCCAGGAGTGTATTATTCATGAAGTTGATTGAAAACAGTTTCACCTCAGTTTGTTCAAGCAGACTGAATGCCTAAAGTGTGAGGTTTTTCAATCAAAGGTAGTGTGGGAGGTGGAACACAGGAAGCAGCAGCTGTAATTGACGCAACAATGACAGATTGTTCTCATTGTCAATGATTATGGGATTCATTATAATTCACATATGCATATGCTCATTACAATTATATTACAATCAAATACCCTTGATTCAGTATATTTCCAACAAGGGGTCATATGATTTCTGTCTGGGCTTTAACAAAATTCACATGTGAAAGGACAATCTTTTTATAAACCATAAAATAAAATCAACTAATTAAATGGACTTTGCTTCAAGAGCTACATTTCTGCGTCAGTGTGAAATACATCATATAGTTTCAAAAGCTAGTCTGGACTTGATTTGACTCGTACTGAATATAGAAATATGATTCATATTAAGTAAATGTCACTTGTCTTCTCTTAATATGTAATCTTACTGCTTTAAGTGTGTAAGTAGGCTTTCACACTTAAAGCTTTGAACTTTCAAGTTGAAAAAAATATATATTGTATTTGAACTTTTAGTCTTCTTGCTTGCATGCATTTGACCAACGAGGTATGTAGACATAATATCTTATTTCAAAGTGTAGTCTTGTTTCTTTTTTTCAATCTGTACCATTCAATAACAATACTGCTACAAATGACTTACTGTACAGTTCAGTAAGGACATGGACAATCTCAGAATAATCATTACACCTAACACTCTTTGGTCATGCAAGTATTGGACAAATACAAAGTATGATCTGATGATGATGCCGAAAAGTAAGATGATCAACAAAGTCAATAAGATTCAGCCTCTCAAGAAAACAATTTTCTCTGCTAAATTCCATGGCAATCCATCCAATGGCTGCAGCTCAGAAGTTAGAACATATTCCACAAGGTCCCTGGTTCAAGACTTACTTGGACTTGACTACATGAGAGCTTCCACATGAGGACTTCTTAAGGCTCTCATCCAGCCTATCTACCTATACACCTTCATTGATCAGGCACCATCATATGTTAAAGAGTACGTGTACCCTTTTACCCCACTGAGCACTGCACTTCAGCCAGATACTTCAGCTATAAAGCTCCTTTTCTGTGGAACCAGCTTCCAGTTTCAGTCCGGGGGCTGACATGCTCACCACATTTAAGATTAGGCTTAAGACCTTCCTTTTTGATAACGCTTATAGTTAGGACTGACTCAGGTTTATAGTTAGGGCTGGCTCAGGTTTATAGTTAGGGCTGGCTCAGGTTTATAGTTAGGGCTGGGGCTAGGGCTGGCTCAGGTTTATAGTTAGGGCTGGCTCAGGTTTATAGTTAGGGCTGGTTCAGGTTTATAGTTAGGGCTGGTTCAGGTTTATAGTTAGGGCTGGCTCAGGTTTATAGTTAGAGCTGGTTCAGGTTTATAGTTAGGGCTGGTTCAGGTTTATAGTTAGAGCTGGCTCAGGTTTATAGTTAGAGCTGGCTGGTTTATAGTTAGGCTTTAGGTTTATAGTTAGGGCTGGCTCAGGTTTATAGTTAGGTTTATAGCTGGCTCAGGTTTATAGTTAGGGCTGGCTCAGGTTTATAGTTAGAGCTGGCTCAGGTTTATAGTTAGAGCTGGCTCAGGTTTATAGTTAGGGCTGGCTCAGGTTTATAGTTAGGGCTGGCTCAGGTTTATAGTTAGGGCTGGCTCAGGTTTATTTATCAGGTTTATAGTTAGGAGCTGGCTCAGGTTTATAGTTAGAGCTGGCTCAGGTTTATAGTTAGAGCTGGCTCAGGTTTATAGTTAGAGCTGGCTCAGGTTTATAGTTAGGGCTGGCTCAGGTTTATAGTTAGGGCTGGCTCAGGTTTATAGTTAGAGCTGGCTCAGGTTTATAGTTAGAGCTGGCTCAGGTTTATAGTTAGGACTGGCTCAGGTTTATAGTTAGGGCTGGCTCAGGTTTATAGTTAGAGCTGGCTCAGGTTTATAGTTAGAGCTGGCTCAGGTTTATAGTTAGGGCTGGCTCAGGTTTATAGTTAGGGCTGGCTCAGGTTTATAGTTAGAGCTGGTTCAGGGTTAAAGCTGGCTCAGGTTTATAGTTAGGGCTGGCTCAGGTTTATAGTTAGGGCTGGCTCAGGTTTATAGTTAGGGCTGGTTCAGGTTTATAGAGCTTAGGTTTATAGTTAGGGCTGGCTCAGGTTTATAGTTAGGGCTGGCTCAGGTTTATAGTTAGGGCTGGCTCAGGTTTATAGTTAGGGCTGGTTCAGGTTTATAGTTAGGAGCTGGCTCAGGTTTATAGTTAGGGCTGGTTCAGGTTTATAGTTAAAGCTGGTTCAGGTTTATAGTTAGGGCTGGCTCAGGTTTATAGTTAGGGCTGGTTCAGGTTTATAGTTAGCTGGAGCTGGCTCAGGTTTATAGTTAGGGCTGGCTCAGGTTTATAGTTAAAGCTGGCTCAGGTTTATAGTTAGGGCTGGCTCAGGTTTATAGTTAGGGCTTAGGTTTATAGTTAGGGCTGGCTCAGGTTTATAGTTAGGGCTGGCTCAGGTTTATAGTTAGGGCTGGCTCAGGTTTATAGTTAGGGCTGGCTCAGGTTTATAGTTATCAGGTTTATAGTTAGAGCTGGCTCAGGTTTATAGTTAGGGCTGGCTCAGGTTTATAGTTAGAGCTGGCTCAGGTTTATAGTTAGGGCTGGCTCAGGTTTATAGTTAGGGCTTCAGGTTTATAGTTAGGGCTGGCTCAGGTTTATAGTTAGGGCTGGCTCAGGTTTATAGTTAGGGCTGGCTCAGGTTTATAGTTAGAGCTGGCTCAGGTTTATAGTTAGAGCTGACTCAGGTTTATAATTAGGGCTGGCTCAGGTTTATAATTAGGGCTGGCTCAGCCCCTATGCTGCTATAGGCCTGGACTGCAGAGGAGCTTCATATGATACACTCCTCCTCTCCCTCTCCATCTGTGCACATTCGTGTCCCATTAATGCATGTTACTAACTGGGCTTCACATCCATGGATCGGGGTTACACCTGGATCGTGGTTGGGCCTGCTGCTTTGTCCCTGCTTGACACCCTCTTCTTCTATCATTACAAGGTTACAAGGTTACAGAGTTACAAAGTGACAAGGTTTTATTGTTATTAGTCATTTTTCTATTATAGCTTTGATGGTATTATTGTCCATGATGTGTCAATTCAATTCAATTCAGTTTATTTTGTATAGCCCAGAATCACAAATTACAAATTTGCCTCAGAGGGCTTTACAATCTGTGCACATGCGACATCATCTGTCCTTCCCTCTATATGTGTCTCTCTATATCTCTCTCTCTCTCTAATCTTAATCCAGCATTATCTAAAGATTACCTTAGGTACTGTAATTCCCTAGTTTTGAGTATTAATTGGCTTTGAAATAAACTAACTAATTCAATGAGAATTCCCTGATATAAGCTCTTTTCAAGACTGGACATTCTGAGTCATTTAGATACATCACCTGAACTGCAAAGGCAGATATATTTTCATTTGCATTTTTTTTACACTAATTTAAAAGGGTATTGCAGTGTCAGATTAGAAATACAGGACATTAACTCAGCTCAGATATGTTCAGCCAACCTAGCTGTCCTGATTCTTTATACTAAAGGAAAGCACAGTGCTGGGAGGGATCCAGTAATGGTGGGTCTAGTTTCTCTGTGGAGGGTTTGCTCAAGCTGTTACAGTTCACGCTAGAGATGCCACTCCTCTCTTCTGCAGGCTCGTAATAGTCTTCACTTCACTGCCTGAAAATAGTGAGGGCAGCCGAGTCTACATTTTCATAGTGTCGTCTAATGTGGCAGTGTGTCTTTTCTGAATTTCTTAACTTTCCTTATCAGCACTTAACAATTGTACTTTACTGAATATCTATTCTTCCTGTCTCTAAGAGGATTTTGATACAGAGGTCAAAGGTTTGCTCTTTATTTCTTCTGACAAGGTGGTTGTTGTAAAAGTGGTGCTCATGTTTTTAATCCATCCACCAGCTGCCACTGCTAGGAATCTTGACAGATTTAACTCATTACCAAAGCGACGCTTTGTAGAGACGGAAAGGGCTGCCAGTCTCAGCAACCATCCCGTTTTGTTTTTCTCATTATTTGTTTGATTTTTCTTTCAGTCAACAATACTGTAAATTTTCAAAATGCCATAAGAGGTCATTTTAAACTTATGAACAGCTCTTATGTGTGAAGAAAATCAAGAATAATTGGATGGTTTTTTTTCGTCAAAGCATTATAAAGGAATGTTTCACAAAGGTATCAAGGTTTGTACTTATCAGCAGACATGCAACAAAAGGCACAGTACACCTCTCACTGCATTCAAATTGTATGGCTACGTACCTTCCTGCAGTTACACATAATTACCAGTCTGGTACGTCAAAAGAGCTGCTGCCAATTTCCTGTCATTACCTCATTGATCCAGGGCTCTCTAGCTGAACATGAACTTGATCTGAATTGATCTGAACCACGAAGCTGTCAGCTGTTGGCAATCACCTTTCATGACGGCATTTATGCATAAACAATATAAACACATCATGGTAATGGCACTGATGATTGCTGAGCGGTAGTGATGTCAACCCATAATTTAACCTTTTTTTAAACTGAGAGCTTTAAGTAAGGTAAGCAGATGCTGTATAATTAAAAGGTTTGCATTGACAGGGGGAATGAACACCAACCCTCAGACCGCTATCTAATTATGCGGAGGAATGCATTGCACGCTCAGTGAAAATATTGATTGTTGCAGAGAACTATTGAAGCTTATATATTATTCTTATCGTCGTAAAAAACAGCATTTCACAAATGATGCACCAGTCACTGCCCTCATTGGAAAGAAGTCGGACTAATTAAAGCATTTCTTTTTGAGAGGGCATTTCTCACGCACACAGGAGTCAAGGATCGGAGAGCAGAGAGAGACACTGATCCGGACTGAGAGCTAACACAAGGATCTACAACAAAGACACAAACCAAAGTTACACTCAGATATTTGTGACAGTGGCAATTGCATCGGTGTTTGACACAAAAACCTAGCAGAGGAGCTGTAGCCTGAGAATTGTGGTCTGCTGTAACACTCGTTTAAGTGTGTCTAACACTTGAGAAAAGATATACATATACTCAGTTGTTAAGTGCAGATTGTCGCAATTTCCTCAAAGAAAGGTGTTGAGGGGAAAGAGCTAAAAGCAGTAAAGGGTTATAAGTCGGGAGCGCCTTGGTGGCCAAGTGGTTACAGCACATGTCTAATAGCTGCTAGAACCCGGGTTTGGTTCCGGCCTTCTGTCTTTTGTTGCATGTCATACTTCTTTCTCTCCCCCATTTCTACACTGACCTAAATCAAATGAAGGCCAACAAATTGTATAAAAGGGGGCACTAGTCTTAGAAATAAGGCCAAGCTAATGAAGGGAAGTCAAATAACACTGAAGTCCCCATATAAAAGACCTTGGTATTAAGGTGTGAAGGTGATATACTCCCATGAGATATTACTGTCAGATATGCAAATGGTAGGAAATGAGGTTGCCATCGTTGGGCCGAATAAGGCCATTTTAAACATGATTTACAAAATGGAGAAGAAATTGTCATGACCGTATTTGACCTGCAGAGAGGACTCTATCTTCTTTAGCACTCGGAACCTGAACCACAACACAGTAGCAGCTATCCTGATGTATTCTAAACTGTGTGATTCCAACTACAGCTGTGATTTAATACTGCACTGCATTTTACGTTTTATTTAGATGTACCAAAAAAATGCAAGCATAGGTTTTCTCTTAATGTCTCCCCTTTATTGTTGCTCAAGGAAAACTTAATCCCCACATGTGAAAAGAGTTTTTTTTCCATGGATCTCATTTTTCCACTACTATACAAAAGAACAGCGTAGTTAGACCACCAATGACAAATGCGTAGCGACTCAGGCTGTTCCTGAGTGAAGATTATAAAGTCAACATGTGCTGTTTATTTGTCCACTCTTTATGGATTCCAGATTCATTTTTTTCTCTGTTTTGTAATGCAAAATGGATCACAAATAATCCCTGTCCCTCTCTTCATTCTCACCTACCTCCTTCATGTTAATTAACTCAGCAAACAAGAATTAACTAGACAAACACAGACAGGCCTCTTTGTTAAATGGTAAATACCAGGGACTTGCACACATGCACATTTTAGCCTTGTGAAGTGGAGCAAAGTGCTGGATGTAAGAGCAAACCCAATCAATCCTCATTAAAAATGCCTTTTTATGCCAAAAGTGGCATCTCGACAGACCACCTTTAGATCCCAGCAAAGGGGCGGAAGTGTGTAAACTTAATGCATGTCTCTATGTTTAAAGTTCAAACAAAGCATCTGAGTTCCCACTGACCTCCCACTGGATTCCTCTCTATTCTGATGAATCACACAGCTCTCCCAATGAGATGCTCACCTTGGTTTTGAAGAACAGAAGGTAAAGACTGATGTGCTGAGTTGTGCCGATGTGCTTATTGCAAAGCTTCGGTCAAGGCTGGGCATTTTCACTGAGATAGCAGAATGGCTTCTAGCTGAATAAAAGAGGATTCAAGGCCTCACCGCTGAAGTCATGAATGCTGGCACGACATGGCAGTATTATATCCAACATGAATTTGTATATAAAGCATTATATATATACATATATACATATATTTAAAAAACATATTTACTGCTGTGCAATCAAAATATAACAAAAAACATACACCTGTTTAAAAGACAATAATATAGCATGGTGATTCTCTTAATGAGTTGAGAACCAAATACTTAAAATGTGTTTTAAAACAGGATTCATAAATAAGCAGAAACAACTCTGTGCTTCAACCTAGACCTATGGACCACAAAGAACCACTGGCCAGCTAACTTTGACCTGACCTTGATGGACGAGTTGTTGTTAAAGGTCGGAGCAAGACCATTTAATGATTTTTAAGTAAACAAAGAAATCTTAAAATGCATTCTTAAATGTACAGGGATGTGTGAGAGGGAGGCCTGGCTGACACAACGTGGTCAAGTCAGGTCAGGATTAAATAATGTATGCTTCCTTTATTTTCAAACTTTTATATCTGGAAAAGCAACATATCTTTATTTGCAATAAAAAACAGATTTTTTTTTTGAGCTTTCGCATCGTGAATGCAGGCATCAACCAACTTGTGCTGTGTCATGATCTTGGTTTTGATTGAGTTTGTTTTCTGTTTTATTTTGAAGTTGCTTGCCTCTACTGCCCTGTGGTGGTTTGACTTCCTGTCTCTGTGGGTTTCCCTCCTTTTTTCTGTGCCTCACCTGTGTTGTATTAGTCTCATCAGCCTTGCTCTGTCCCCTTGTGTTTTTTCCACCAATCAGTTTCCACCAATCAGTTTAAAATCCCTTTGTTCCCCAAGTCTGTCCACAATTGGGTCCATCCCCTGTTGTCTGTTTGCCAAACCGTGACACGTTGTGCAATATATATTGTACAACTACACAGAGGCCCTTTAGTCCGAACCAGGATGGCAAGCTTTATTACTCCTTTGCATTTTTGGGATGTTAATTTGTCACAGCCCCGTTGTGTAAAGGCCTATACCCTCTTTAAAATCACTAAATGAATAAAGGACTTGGTCTTAGCTAAAAGCCTAAAAAAATAGCTTGATTGCATCACTGCATTTATCTGCTTGCCTAATTTAAAATCACTGTCCATTATCACGCCCATATTTTTAACATTAGATATTGTGTCAAAAAGGTATGAGCTATCAACAATGACAATGAGCGAATGTTTCTAGCACAAAGAAATGGAGCAAAATATGTTGGCAAATAATAGTAATAATTGTGAGGATTTTCAGGCCTGATGCTAAAACAAGACAAAACACTGCAGATTCTGTTTTGGTATGAAAGCCAATTGGCTTGTGACATCCTCCGTCAGCTACAGCACAACTCCCTCCCCATTCCCACCAGAAACAAGCCCTTATTTCAGACTAGAGTCCACCATATTACACAGGGGCCACCGGGGTCAGCAGTGCCCGTCTTGCCTGATTGCCCTTTAACGGTAAGCAGCTTCAAACAATCTCCAGCAGCAAGAAACATTACCTTTTGCTTTTTCCTGCGTCTACTCGAATTGATCTGGAGGCACAAGTTGGCAGGATGATCAAGTGGCTCGTTAAGCAGAAGAGGAATTAGGTGTGAGTGTGTCAGATAGGAAAAAGTCGTGGCTGCCCCCGGGACATCGCTGTGGCTTCCCATTGTGTGACACCTGTGCTCTCAGACAGAGCTGCGCTTGTCCCTGCTACAGCCGGGACGTCTTTTCTCAAAGGCAACTGGGACGAGGAGCAAGCACTAATTTTATATTCCGTGTGGAGAAAATTGACTGCACCTAAAGACATATACGCAGAAGAAAAGGTCAATTTTTGCATGTGGAAATATGCAGACGTCCTACAGGAGGAACAGATTCATTTAAAGAGAGACCATGAGGTAGTGGCATAATGTATCGCTCTAACGAACCATATCTTCTTCTCCAGCTACATTTGTTTCCCATGAAACTCGGAAGGAAGAGAATCAGAAATGTGGAGGGGAAGGGGGGGGGATTAATGTAAGATTAATACCATGCTACAGTGCAGGTCACAGGTCTCCAGCATCCTCTTTGAGACTCTGAACTCAATTTAGAGGAGAAAGCTGGTCTGCAGGTGCTCGGGTTCAAACAAGGCAGCTCGCTTACCTGTCCTCCTGCTGTTAGTGGCAACATTAAATGTTTGGGGTATTCTCATCAGCTCTCTACCAACACTACTGTCAACTGAAACAAATGATCTCAGCAATAACAACAACCCCAAGGCTTCCGCTTCTTTGACTGCAACAATAGCCAGACCACCAGTGTGTTTCCAGCAGTACAATTGAACAGACAAGACTTTAATGTTATTGAAGCCTCCACAGAATATTTCAAAATTAATTATTCTTCTCAGAGTCCGGAAATCATGTATCTGGAGAGCCTTCAGAGACCCAAATACTGGAGCACACAGATTCAAGGCAGGGGAGAAAAAATGTTTCGACGACCAGGTGTGTCTTTTCTCTGATGAAGTCCACCTGGCATTAAAAAAAGTTTGTTACACTTTAAATTATACTTTGGGCCAGACCTCTGAAGTCTCTCAGGGCCAGAGCTGCATTGCAAACTCACTTCCTATATAATTGCCCATCATGACACAGGATGCTTCTGATGTATTTGGCAAATAAACACAATGGTGTCCCTTTGTAGAAAGCCCTACTTGGCGGTAACTGTGGCACACATACACTCACACACGAGAGGAGGAAGTGGCTGGACAGCGAGGACAACAGTCCCAGAGTGTTCTTCCAGCTATCTGCCCTCAGATATGGACGCAGAGGTAGTGGATGGCCAGCAGAGCCTGGTGCTCTGCCATTCTCGCTCTGACAATATGTCTGATGTCGGCCCAAGATGCACAAGAGGGTCAAAAGACTCAAACCCTCAACAGATGGGGGGGAATCTATCTGACACAGTGCAAAAGCTGTTCATAGAAAATCAGGTTTTACAGAAGTTATAATATTGTTTAACAACAAAATAATCTGGCTATGCTAACATTTTAGCTAGAGGAATCAAACTTCATGCGCCTGACCAATCGATTACAATTCACATTGCATCTTGATGCATCTCAATGTATCACATATTCAATTATCTTTTCATCAGTAAATACTTGCAGACAGATAAATCTGAACTCCCTTTTAGTGTGCTTTCAAAAAATCTGACTGCGACAGTCTATATTATAAAAAGCTACATTTTTCAATACCACTGTCTGCGATTCACCTCAATACATAAACATAAAAAAAATTATTCTGCAGTGCATTACAAGTGTGCTATAACGTACAAAATAAGGTTTTCACATAGCAGCTCTCAGACAGGGCACTCAATATCTAAGGCATTTCCACTGCGAAATTTTCCTCACTTACAGCTCCACTAGCCCTACTAATACTACTACAGAACACCTCGGTAGGATTTTAGCCTGCATGCACGTTTTTTCCAGCCCAACATTGTTGACAACAAAGCAGCTAATATTTATAGCGAAAGCAACAAGTTAGCGCACCGACCAGTGTTTGGCTCTCTGCTCTGCTCACACAGAGGGGGGGTGTATGCAAAGCCCCAAGGAAACGGTAGGAAAACCACTGTTCCAAAACTCGTATTATGTTCTGTCGCCCGCATTTTGATGCATTTTAGTATCAAGTTATTTCCAATTTCTTTAATTTTAGCAGACATTAGGAAGTCCTTGATGTTGTTCAAAGTAAGGAAAAGATTTTCTACATTCATAAATTGAAATATCAACTCTGTGATGCAGACCGGTTTGTTTTTTTAAATTACTTAAAGGATCAGTGTGTGAGATTTAGTGGCACCTAGTGATGAGTTTTCAGATTGCAACCAACTGAATACCTTTCTGCTCACCCCTCCCTTTCCAAGCGTGTTGGAGAACTATGGTGGCCTTCAGTTAGGAAGAGTTATCTTTAGGAAGGAGCGCCTCTTATCAATAAATATATAGAATTTTAAAAACAATTAAATTCAGAACAGGATCAGGAGTTATTTATAATTTAGATATAACTAAATATTGTTTATAAAGCAGCAACAGTTTTGTTTACAGCAAAGCCACTATATAAAGTCATTAGTATCTCACTGGAAAAACAATTAAAATGTCAATAAAGTAAATACCATTCCTGAGTGAAGTTTATCAATGACTATAATTAATAATTGAAGAACACAGACATCAGTTAGTATCAGTAATTCCTCCTGTCTGCTTTGTCTCAGCCAGCAGAGAAGTTATCAAGAACAAACTAAATTAAACTGTTAGACTTCAGAGGGACAGATTCTGTTTCAGCGTGCTTTCAAAAAAAAAAATGCCTTTTGCCAATCGTTTGTGCCGTTCTTGTGTAAACACAGCAGAGGTAGATGAGAGCATGTGACATGTCAGTTACATGCCATATTTGTTGAACAGATGGGCGTTTTACCCACAAATTATATTCCATTTCTGCCAATAAATTCCGAATTTAATGTTTGAGTTAATGTGAGGCCTCCTTCAGTATATAACCAACTGTTACTCAAGCTAAATGTGCAACCTCAGCACTCTGTAAATGACTCTGTGATCCAGTCACAGCGATCCCCACATCAACCTTAGAGAAACATCTAAACTCAATGTTTTTATCCAGCAGCTGGTGTTTTATGGCCCCCCTATACGTCTACTGCCTGGCTTGAATGATAAACAGTGAAACCAGTGTTTTGGTCCGATCCCTTCACAGACTGCTGCTGCGCTTGTTGCTTCTTCTTTGCTGTGCGAGCTACGGCAGGCCAAGGCTGCGCAGTCTGGGAGATGTTGGATTTAAATGTTGTTTTTTGCACCAGGAAAAACTATCACTGTCATTTTGGGCAGACAGTTCACATTTGCAGAATCACAAAAATACCTTTGAGGATTGAGGAAATCAAATGTTACAAATAAGATTTTGATTTCTTCCCTGAATTTTGAATAGGGAACTCTTTTGTTGCCAGATTAAGTGAGCAAATTAGCTACTTTTCTTTTTAATTTGGTCAGTTTTCTCTCTGAAAAGTAAGTTTAAATTTCAATCAATCATCCTCTCTCCAATCAGAATAGAGATGTACAGGCAGGCTGTCACTGTCACTATGTCCAGTCCACAACAAGGAAGAAGAAGAAACTCTGTGTGGTAATTACAACCAGACAGAGATTCTTTTTTAACCTATTTAAAGTATGTCATAGCTCTGTGATTACAGACTACTCATACAATTGTAGACCTTTTTTCTATCAAATGTTACGATCATTCAATTAGTATAGTAATTAAACAGAAGTAGACAATCAGATTTTTCTCCTTTCACTGCTGCAGCCACAGAGCCTAATAATAATAATAATAATAATAATAATCAATCCTTTATTAGTCCCACAATGGGGAAATTATTTCTCTGCATTTAACCCATCCCGGAGGAGCAGTGGGCTGCAATGAAGCGCCCGGGGAGCAACTTGGGGTTAGGTGTCTTGCTCAAGGACACCTCGGCATGTTGCCGGTAGAGGGGTTTGAACCACCAACCTTGTGGTTACGGGACAAGCGCTCTACCTCATGTGCCACAGCCGCTAATGAGGGGCCTCTGTGGCGCCACATTCCTTCACAGCACCTCAAGACAAACTCAATACTGGCATTTTCTAAATGCTACTATTACTGATCATAGTGTATGATACTCATGATTTAAATGCATTTTATAATCACTTAGCTGAGATGGCTGATTGAGAACAATAACCTCTATGTTCTTCTCTCACAAAAGGTTTATTGTAATCTGGACAAGAGTAAAGCCGTTGGTCACATCCAAGTGATGACTGGCATGGCTTTACAATAGAAAGTAGTCCCAGTCACACCGCTAGTGTACTGCAGGCTATATGAAATACTACTGCACGCGAACAATTGAACCTAAAAACTCACTTTCTATTTGATTTCAGCATTTTGATTGGCCTTTGTTAATTTAATTTCACTTCACAAATGTAAAAATGTACAATGGCTACTTTGATTATTTTCAATTTATACATTTTAGTTCTCATTCACTCAGCTCACCACGAGGCCACATTCAGCAGCTGAATGGACCCTATTCTTTGTCTGGTGTTATTATCCTGTGGACATGTCCCCATAATTAAAGCTGTGGGAAAGTCTGATAGTGGTGCAAAGAATTAATAGCTTGAAATAACCCAACGGAACTTGATATGCCATTTGGGAATGGCCTTGAGAAGGATTTTTAAAAGGTTACTGGAGAGTTCAGATTTAGAAAATTTGAATGTGCTGCAGAATTCAACTGTTCATTGAATGAGCTCTACTGTAGTCTGAAAATTCATAATACAAGTTGTGTCTGTGGTGAACTAAGTGAAGTGTTCCCATTACTTAGACAGTAGGGTGTATATATTAACCCTTTCACACAGGCACAGTGGGGAGAGTCAAAACAAATTCAATAACTCATTCTAGTTATTTTATTTTCCATATTACAATTATTTGAAGTTTTCTGTTGAAATGTGCAAATCGGCATGATTTTAAATCTTAATCTTAAATATGTCCTCAAATTACATAAATGTTTAAAATATAAATCTGAACATTAGATTGGGCCAAGTACCAAAATCGTTTCGTTTTGGTGACATATTTGAGTCAAAGGTTTTAAAAAGGGAATTTAGGATATCTCTTTGTTTCACTTCAAAATCAGGAAATACTGTCAACAGCCATGAAAAAAAATAATTTTCAATTTTTTTTAGTAATAAGATATTGTATAAATCAGGCTATGAATAATTTATGAACAAACCCCTCTGTAAAAATGATCAGAACATAGATAGTACTGAACCTGGAAAGTTTGATGTTTGTATGTGCTGAGAAGTCTGAGAAGAAAATTATTTAGAAAGAAAACCTTTTAAAGATATGTAATGTGGAATAAATATCTGATAGATATCACTTGCATAAAGACAATTCTTTTTTTGTTACACTAGTTTTCTGAAATGTTATGTTTAAAATGCAAATTAGTTATTAGGTGACGGTGCACGCCACGCATACGCAATGTCCCCGCTTTGATTCCAACCTGCTTTGATGCATGTCATGAACCTCTCTATCTCTTCCAGTTTTTCTATTCTACCACTACACTCTCCAATTAAGGCACAATATGTATATGCTAGGCCTGTATTAGGAATAAGAGATATGTATGTTACACCAAATATCTCACATAAGATATGTTTTTACGGACTCACTAAATAACTCTTTACCAAGGACTTCAAATTACTCCAAAACCAATAAGCTTACCCCATTATGCACTAAATGAGGGAGAGAAAGAAGGGATGAAGGGAAATAAAAGGATTTAGTTTGCCCATAATTTGGCAAACATGTGGTGAACTGTCAAGGATGCATCTCGATCCCCCCCACCGTACCCATCATCAGCAGTCATTACTGGGTGAATTTCCTGAGGGAGGTCACACACCTTGCAGAAATAACAAGCTTTCCTCGCTGTCCTCTGCAGTGATAATGCATAAACCACAGCACGCATACCTCTGGATACTGCAACCGATACCCAACACTGGGCTTTTATTTCAGCTTTTAGAGGAGAAAAAGACACCGGGATCCTTGTTTGACAAGGAAACCAACTTCGGCTGTCAAAGCTCAATGGCATCACACACACAACATCTATCTTTTATTACTTGCAGCTGCACAGAAGATGAACACTTTTTCTCCCTCTCTCTCTCTCTCTTTCTCGACTTTCTCAGTACGCTAAATACTTGCCCCTTTTCCCATAACCTTGGCCCAATTTATTTCTTTCTCTCTGCTTTTCTGGCTCTTGGCATTTCAAGCGGGGTGAGTGAGGTCACAGTGGTGCTCAATTAAAAATATGAAATCATGTGCAATCTCTCTGCAATCGATCCAAAAACAAAGTCAGCCCAAGGTGACGTCCGACGCCCCACGGTTCTGTTTCATAATCATGCTGGTCTTCTTCTGAGTTGACCAAAAGCTCCTTCCAAGTCACTGAGCTGGCACGATCCCTGATAGAACTGTCAATAAGAGGGGGTAACCCTTTAGGAGAAATGTTTAAACAACCCAATATCTCACACTCTATTTCATGAAAACCCAATTAACTTCCATGCTGAATACTTCTTCTTCATTTTCACTCTTTTGGAAAGTGTTTTGCAGAGCTGGACTTCTACTTTTTTTTTACTCTCTTTTCTTACTGAAAACGATTTTAATTCTGTTGCATAGCGCGGCATATCGAGGGTTTCTTTTTTGAAGAGATCAAAGAGAAATATGTCGTCAGCATGAGAGATGTGGACTGGTCCACGTTACTGGGTGGTTGAGCATGGCGAGCCTTGGTGCCGAGGTGAGATTGTCCCCTCCAGACACATCCCAACGCCACAGTCGATAATCGAGTTTGATGTTGTATGATAGATACCCAGTCCAGCCTCTTCTTCCGTCATTTAAGCTCAGAGCAGGAGCCCATTAACATGAAACGGATCCCCCTGTACACGGTTATGAGACCATCTGCAGAGTGGAGGTAGCTAAGTCAAGGTGACAGAGAGAGTGAATTACAAATTCAAGGTGCGTAGCGACACAGGCGGCCATTTCGCAGATGAGGAACTTGTCAGAAAGTCATCAGGGGCTGTTGCTGTTACTACGGCGATGGATCGCTGAATGCAGCCATGCCGAGAAAAGTCACCTGTACTAAGTTACAACTCCTGGAGCTGCAAAGGTCACTCTGACTGCACTCACACAAGTGAGGACAGATGGATGCAACACTGAGCTTCACCAGCTCATCATTGAGCACAGTGTTTGGCCTTGAAGAAATAAAAAGCCTGTTGTTGGAAAAGAAAGGCACATTTAAGAAGGTTTAATTCTAACACTCAGTTTTGACAACTGTGACAGGTGAAGACCTCATATAATTTCCTGAAGTGGAGGTCTGCCCTCTCTAATACATCTTTCAGACTATTTAAAGCTGCTAGAAATGTAGTTATAATGCTGAACACTAGTGTGCAGCTGAATGTTTTATGTGAGATGTCTCACTTCTCCATTCCAAAACCACTAGTTTAACATGATAATACTCCATGACATTTGCTCTTTTTCTGTTTTGCCAATAGCAGATCATTTTGTTCCACTGTTCTACCATAATTACTGTAGAAGCATTCTGTTAGATGAAGGAACGTGCCCCGAGGCATGGTCTTTGTTCAACATTTACATAACAGCTTCTCATTACAATCTCAAACTGTAAATCAGACATCTCATGTCTACACAGTCCACAGTGGAATCCACCAATACCCTGTAGCTTAATGTGCTTAGAATTTAGATTCCAAACAAATGTTCAAATATGAAATGAGACAGAGTTTTATTCATGAATCCTCAAGGTCGACTGAGGATTGTGGGCAACCTGGTTTGCTCTGAGCTTCTCTTAAAGGGATGGTTTGGGGGCTGTATGAGGTAACTATCCATAGTCAGTGTATTGCCAACAGAATGTTCAGGATGCCCAAAGCTTTGAGAAGCAGACAGGAGTTAATCAGAGAAGCAAAGCAATGTAGTGCTGTGGAGGGGGGCAGTAGCAAAATATATTTCAGACACCTAAGTGTACGCTATATTTAAAACATTTTTGCTGGTTTACCTTGCCATCAGACAGACATTTCTGACAAGGAACTGAAGTCAGCTATGCTCTCAAACAGTAGCACAAACAAACTAACCGATCAAGGCAGCGTCAGACCAGCAACCCCTGTGTTCTGTGAAGTGAAATTTGTATTTGTTTAGTGTCTAGTTTGTCTAGTGGCTTTGGTGTGACAGAGATAAAGCTTCACAGAATGTATAGCTGTCTCACTGCAAGGGGACAAAAACATTGTGAGTATAGTCCCTAAAATGGGTTTTGCTGCTGCCTCCGTTTACAGCAGGACATTGCTCCCGTCCTCGGTCTGTTTCTATAAACTCCATCTACTGTCGGAAATAAACTGACTAGTACTTCATACAACCACACTTCAAAACATGCAAACTATCCCTTTTTATATTTTTTTTGCAATTGCCGACACAGAAAGACTATGGCACAGCCAGGGGCGCCGCTAGGGATTTTGGGCCCCATGAAAAGAATCTTTACAGGGCCCCCAACACAGCGGCAAAATTTGGGGGCCCTGCAGGGGTTGATGCTTCCAAAACAAATAAAGGAATTGTTACCAGGACATGGAAAATAAAACATGTGTGATTATATGTTAGTTAATAACTTAGTGTCATTATTTTTTCTGTATTATAATTTCATCATCATTAGGGGCCTCTCTGGGCCCCCTCCATCATGGGCCCCTAGAATCCGTCTCCTTTACCCCCCTTTTCGGCGCCCCTGGGCACAGCTATTGAAGGCACTCTGTGGACCAGGTATGCTGAGCCACAAACACACAGTCTGCTTTACACCAAGTCTCAAACACTCTTTAAGCAAATTACTACACAAGGTTATCTAGACACAGCATTCCAAATGAAAAGGCTGTCTGTGTTGTTTGGTAACCACTGCCATTGAAATAATACACTCAATTATCAATCACCTGTACCCAGAAAACACCTGCAAGCTTTGAAATGTCCATGAAACTTCGCCAGTTAATTGCTTATATTATGATCATTGTTTTTTGTAATACAAGTTTCCTGAAAGGTAATGTTTACATTTGTAAAGTAATGTTTATACAAATGCAGCATTATCATTTATGCTGGTGAATTTAGGTTAAAAGAAAGTTGGTTTTGTTAAAATCTTTAACCATGCATCTATCTGTAATTCCAACTTTGACCCGCTGTGCTGATCATAGTTGTGAATGCACACAGCTTTTTTTTGACATAATAATAAAATAAAATGGTTTAAATAATTTTGCTGAAATGATGGCTTGTTTCTGTATTAAACATGCCAATGAACTTTGTGTGTGAGCTCCCTAAACATAACAATAAAAAGGTTTAATAAAGCAGAGGTCATGGGTATTATATTGCAAGATCAGATATTTTTGGGGAAAATAGATTATATATGTTGACATTTTACGGATAAATATAATATAATATTTTTGTGATTTATTACAAAATGTAATTTTAAATGGATTCAAATATACATTTATTCATGAAAATTATAGATATTAGTTTGATAAGATACCATGTGGCGACTTCACAACAGAACCTGCCATATGAAAGCTCAACCTGGCAGGTATACACAGAAATACAGGTTATCTTTGCCCTAACACACAAAGACACACCGCGCACACACACAAAAAACACAAAACATTTCTGCAGCTCACAGTCTGAATGGTTGCTGGACGTCTCGGTTCCATACAGAGTTTATGACAGTGACATGACAGCATTCTTTTATAACTCCCTTATATTCCCCTACAGTGACAGCAGGGGAATGGAGAGAGCTGCCAAGAATCATGGAGAGGAATCCCTGTCAAGCGCTACCCTAAGGCTTCCCCTCCCTCATGTCAAGTAAGATAACCGCTAGAAGCCAATGGGAATCAGAGAGAGAAAGAAAAACAGACCAGTGACATACAAATAAAAAAAACTCTCTTTCCAGGAAGGATATAATATGTCACTTATTTTAGGAGTGTTGTATTTGCATTACATGATAGTTGATGGTGCTAGCAACAGTTAATGGGAACTTTTTCAGTGTGTCCTTGACTTTGGATCCAGAATAATGTCCCCTGTCATATAAATAAAAGCGAATGACAAAGTCTAATGGAGGGATATGCAATGGTAGTAAACCTATGAGGCTGTTTGCAAGGTCTTAAACGACATACATTTTATTACTTTCACTATTACTTTAACAATAACATGTTTTTCTTTTTTTTTTTCGCTTTTCTTTTTGTGTGTGTGACTTCAAAGCAGTATTACTTATTGATTCTTCTCAGATTCCCAAAACTATTCTAGAAATGTGTCTTTATTTATGGTTTCAAGCATATAACCAGGCTAAATGACTGCTTTTGTCTTTTGTTCAACTGCTTCATGCCACAGGGTGGTGAGAAAAAGGAAGAAATCTTTAATTCTATTAAGAATTAAAACAAAAACAAGCCCCAAATAAACAACATGTCCTCCATTGCTGGGAGAGTTTATTAACCCCAAATTTAAGCGATGGTAGAACTGCACATCAATTCACTCATTTTGCTAAGCGGTACTGCTGGCAAACGTTTGCTGATATTTGTCTGGCCATTATCGGGCAACCAAACCTAATTAGAGTTAGGCCACCCTCAGTGCCAAAGAGCCATCAGAATGTTGCATGGAAAACTAGGAACTATCCTTTCAGTTTGCCGCTGTCCTCGTTGCCAAACAGCAAACGGGTCAATAACCCATCATTATAGAGCTTCACACTTCGCTGGCTGCAAATTGACTGCCTGAAGGATTAAGGAGAAAGGCAATGATGCCGATGCTGGCGATGAGACAACATTGCTCATCTTCTCTATACCTTCTAAAAAACCTGGGGTTCTTTGTAAATATTGCAGCTAAAGTAAGAGAAGGCAGCGTGACAGGACATAATCCTGGGATTCGGGGTATTGTTGGTGAAAATGGGAGGGCACATACTTACTTCGATCAATGTCCTGTCAGTGTACGCTACAATAGAAAGTAGAGCAAAGTAGTAAGTGAGTCAAAATCACTATTCAATTTTGAGTTTTGATTGTCTTCTAAAACCTTGTTTCAGGTAAACTGTTGCTTTTTATTTCTCTCAGGATTACTAGATATTCTGTCAGTCCTACTGTAATCTGAAGACTACTACATTTTTTCTCTACCATTAAATCATATTTTATTCAGCATTCCAATACCAATACTTTATACTAAATAATGTTTACAACAACAAATTCATTATGTAAAGTCATTAATATCAAAATGTAAAATGTCAATAAAATAAAAAACATTTGATATAATATATTATAAAGAATGAAGAACACAGAGTTTACCAAAAATAACTTTTGGCCGATCATTCATGCTGTGCTTGTATTAACATAGCGATGGTGTTGAATTAGGTTTCACTTGTTTTACATGTCTGTTCTTACTGAAGAGATGTATTGATAAATACTAATATTAATAATATTTTACTGAACGAACAGTATCAAGTGTAGTCGCTCTCAACTCGAGTGTCCTTCACGTCACCTGGTTCACTTCACCACAGCGACATCTCTGCCCGCGCTTTGCATGTGTGCCCGTGTCTAGCCCGACAGAGAGCTGAGCAGATTGTGCACTGCAGCTAATTAAAAGCACCAATAACTCCGGGGCTTATCAATGCCACGTTCTTTAATAATTTAGCTCCGGGGGTCATTTAATACTGGGTTTCAGAACGCATCACTATCTTCAGATAACATAAAAACGCGAAAAAGCTTTCACCAGAGCCAGTGTCTGTTCTGGGCTGCCGTAGAAACATTGCGATGCTAGATGGCGGACTCCGTGTAAGACGATATGCTCCCTATGTAGATATGAATGGCTTTTTCTAACCGAACAAAAAACAAAAAAAAAATCACACTGATTAAAACATAGCTATGAATATTATATTCCATTGCTGCCAATTAATCCACCTAAATGTTACACTCGTAAGCTTCTGTACTGTAACGAATTTCACAGTAAAAACGAATATTTCAGCATAGTAGTTTGAAGAGGGATTTAGATCAAATCCTTCACATTTGATTGGAAAAAGACCATATGACACCAGTTTCAGCTTCCCTTCATTGGCTCTTTATTCATATCGGGTCAGACTTCTAATTGTTGATGTCAGATGTAAATGTGCACATCCTCTCCTACCTGTCTGATCTTCTTAAACCTTACATTCAACCCAGTGCTGTCTGCTCTCAGAATACAGGGCTCCTGCTGATTTAACACAGTCTGACCTCATTGAGGCTTTTAAATCTAAACTAAGACTCTTCTCACCTTAACTTTTCACTTAGTTGCTCATTCTGTGATTACTTCAGCCATGTTTCTGTTATCATTATTCCTCTGGCGGGTCGGTCTCAGTCTCAATAATCGATGAACCCTGTAGAACTTACAGTCTGTTTGTCCTGCTGATGGGAATACAGCTTTTTCAGAAAACCGCTGCATCTCTCTCTCTGTCTCTCTCTCCAGTCTTTCTCTCTCCCAATTTTTTCTTCCCTTTCCTCCCTTTTCACTCAGGCTTCTCTGCGCTGGATCATTGATATGTCATGTAAATGTATACATTTAAACAAAATCAGCAGTCCAAATTACCCTGAATGAAGAGCTTAAAACCAACATTTAAGTTTTCCAAATTAAGTTTTACATAATTTACCAATGGACATGGTTGCATGAATCATTATGAGAAACATTATCACTAATATTGAGATATATGATTAATCATGTACTCAATAATATATATATATTAAAAATCAGCTATGAGCACTTTCAACACAGAGAGATCGATATCTGCCTCACAGAATGTAGCATGAGATCATCCCTTATGGTACACCATTATGATTCCACAGGACCCAAAGTACTCCATGTGTTCATGATTACAGAAATTGTGTTCATTACCTCCTGGAATGAAGAGGCAACCCATCACCGAAGACCCGGCATCAGTGCAGCTGTCTGCTATCCGGGGATGTCCATGATTACAAATCTAAAGCTCATGTCTTCCTCTTTATTTATGTCATTCCTTCCAAGGAACCAAAGAAAAGCGGCTGATGTGAGGTGGAAAGAGTTGGAAAAAGCAGACATGTTCCATTTGGAGGAGAAAACGTGAAAGGACAGAGAAGAAAAGTAATGTCAGTCAACGTGGCTTTAATACAGCCGCATTTCCCACGGGACAGCCGAGGGAGTGGCAGCGGTTTCAGGGAAATGGGAGCTGTTTCTGATTCGCAGATACGTTTTTTTATTATCTCTTTGAGTCCAGAAACAAGTGGCTGGCCGGCTGACTGGGCTGCTTGGCGGTACAGCCAGGGCTGATGGGGCTAATGGAATTCGAGCACTGCGGCCTCATCTCTCAGTTGTGATGGCTTGGTGACAGGCCCTGATGGATCACTGGAGCTGAAGGCTCGCCTGACAGTCACGCTCGGCTGATGAATTGTGAAATGAGACAGACATACAAAAGCCCAGACCTGGACTGACCCTCCCTGCACACCCCCCCAAGTCAACCGGTATTCTCCGTACGACGGTGAGCGACAACGCTCGCATCCATCTCTGACCCTGACTTGTTGCTGGGGTGAGGTGGGCAGATCTGCTGGGTGCTATGGAGACACAAGGCCCAGCCCTAGGACCGGGCCAAGTTTAGAAGTCTTTTAGTGACAGACTGTGGGCATCCATCACACAGACATCTCTCTTCAATATAGCCGTTGCCGTATAGCCCCTTCAAGAAACTTCCGACGGGAGTATATTATTTTTTTTCAAAAAACGACAGCAGTTCTTGCAGTCTCAGATGACGTATGGGAAAACTGTTGCAGGAAACTGCATTTTAGAGAGGAAAAACCAGCAAGAGCGCTCAGTAAGGAAACTTACAATGCCTACATTTACTCAGGATACTTTTGCCAAACAGTTCTCTCCTCTTCTTAAAATATTTATACAGAAAATGGTGGACGAGGACGGAGAGGGCTAAAAAATAATGGTTACAAAAAAGAAAACAGAGGCAGTCCACCAGAGGGCTGTCTGCAGCAATGATTACAGAGACGCCCATCATAATCATAAAAGGGCATAATTTAACAGTTTGATGGTGTTGCTTTTATTAAGCGAATCTGAGCAGATGGCAGTTTAAGCATCCCTGATAGTTTTTTTTTCTGGCTGAGGGCCGAGGATTAATGGAAATAAGCCCAGAGCTGGGTGATGTCAAGAAAACTGTTGCGTGTAGAAACGGAAATGACTTATGACATGTTTATATAAAGGCATATTTCCCTCTCTTTCCCATCCTCTCTCTATGTCTCTCTTTCTCTCTCTGTTAATCTGCCCAATGCCACCTTTGGGTGTTTATATGACCTGTAGTTGGGGTAAAAGTTTGAGAGAAACTGCAGCTCATGTTAAAGGGTAACTTTGGTATTTTTTAACCAGCACCCTTTTCCCCGTGTTTTGTGTTAAAGAAACCAATGGGTACAACATTAGATATTGGTCCAGTATTGAGAGATAACTGGCTGCTATGGCAAGCCTCCCGGGCAATAGTTCAATGTCAATGCAGTCCACTAAAAGTGCTCATTTGTGTCACTCAAAGGCTCAGATTGTTATGAAAAGTTCTGACATTATGGACTCTAGTGCATCCTTGCAGATTGTCTTCATGTTCAGGCTGGTTCAGTGGATTTTGAGCTAGTCCTAATTAAACATTGTTTAATAGCGATACCTGTCACCCACAGAGGTTGAAAGGAGATATACGTTTAACTTTTTACACTTTTTAGGTTTCACTGTTTACACTTTCCAACTGAAAACATGTGGAGCTAACATCAGCACATCATTAACTAGCATTAGCATGGCATTCTACTCTAGCTACTGAAAGTCTTATGAATGTATACACATGCTGTTTTGCTTTTTAATGATTGTAACGGTGAGTAAAGACTTACCCTTTATTCTAAATTGTGTATTCTGTAGATTGTAGATCTGTAGAATGATTAAGTTGTCTGTTACCAATAGAGAGGTGGAAATCAAAGCGCTCAGCGTTTTATAAGTAAACAGATCTTCAAATAAATAGGAGAACTCAATCATAGACTACCTTCGAAACATTCAAGCTCTAACATGAAGTGAAAACCCAAGGTTTATTCTCACATCATCACCATGATGGCAGAATAGATGTTTCACCTTGATTTGTTTTCTTCTCTCTCTACAGTCTCTAGTGAATGTGCACCGAGATGAAATAAAATCCATTTAAAAATTCAACTGAGCTTTTGTGCTCAAACATTTTGCAGTGCTTGTGCATGAAAAGTCAAATCATTGACAAAATATCTTTCACCTCTCTGTGGAAAAGAACATACGTGTTTAGTGTTTCGCCATTAAGTCAAATCTTTAACATGGAATTATTTAGAATTACGCGGATGAGCAGATATTCTCAGAGCACTTCACCTACATATAGCTGACTGGCTATTAGGACCCAAATATTACAGTAAAGAAATTACCCAGGCTTTAAGTCAAATCTTTAACATGGAATTATTTAGAATTACGCGGAAATGAAAGTGCGTGCATATTATGAGTGTTAATGTTTTCATGGGTAGAACTAAGTCAAATACATTGGAAGATGTAATAGTTTATTGCACGATGCTGTGTTTCTATGTCACCTTTCCCATTTTTTATGTTATACAATTGCCCATGTTGTTGTGTGTGTGTGTATATATGTATATATGTATATGTGTATGTGTATTGTGTTTGACTTAAAATGCCTAATGCTCTTTAAGTTTCTTTAAAATAATGTTAATAAATAAAGAAAATGTTTATTCTGTTGCTCTATTTAAGATTCATCTTTAGGGCTTTTGATTCCATGGTAGCTCCAAAAGGAGTTTCTTTTGCACGTTTATATTTGATTTCAAACACAGTTGTGAGATTGAATCACAAGTTGCAGTCAAAATAAAATGTATTGGTTTCGTGTTCAAGGACACAAATTCCTTTTTTTTTCTGTCACTCGGCACAACTTTATAGTCGTGGATTAGGTTTAGGCAACAAAACCACTTTGTTAAGTTAAGAGAAAAACATCATAGTTGGGCTTAGGTTCAGGCAACAAATCCACGAATGGTTAGGTTTAGTCAAAAATACAATCAATTTTTTGTCTCGCTCCTAATTGACTCTAAATTGGCTTTATTTTTGTTCTGATCAACGCGAAAAAAACTGACATTTCGTGTCCCTTGACACAAACCAATGGATTCAATTTCTTCCCTGTTTCATGAACTTCCATGATACTGGGCTGGTGCAACATACCACTTAATCTGTTCAGACAATGTCCAAAGTCCCTATGTTATTCAAGAGAAATTAAATGACTCAGAGGTGAAGCCTCTAAACAAAGGCCGCTGAGATGCTGCATTGGTTTATTTTTTCTGAGATGAACGAAATCACAGATTAACAGTAATCTACATTTTTACAACTACTCCACTATATATGTGCTTATCTAACGGTACAGCGTGTACAGACAGGAGGATTGCTGAACAGAAATACAAATCCTCAACATTGAATATTTTCCAGAGGAATTCAGATTCTGCCTTTGCAACATGACGTTATCACACTAAATTGATATACCAAAGCAGCAGCTAGTGAATCTGTTACCTTAAGGTGTCATCCGCACTCCCAGCCACACAATATAGAGCAGCTGTGATCTGTGTGAGACATCAGTAACTGAGTAGCAGAGTTGGGTGTATATGGCACAGAGTGACTAAAAATAAAAAATAAAGGTGGGTTGTCATTTGCACACTTTTATAGGTTGAGTGCCTTGATCTCCCTTGAACCGCTGTTTCATCAACATGCCGCTTCCATCTGATAAAACGCGGCTGTAGATCTTGTTCGCTGTCAGCTAAGTCCTCAACAGCATACAAGTTGGCTGAGTAAATGAAGAGGGGTAAAAAAATCCCCGCTCGAGCTAATGAAAATTTCATGAAATATATAAGAAAGGGGAATACATGAAGAGAACTGGGAAATGCTGCGGTTTCGGACGACAGTTCAATTATTATAGTTGATGGGATGGCAACCTGACCCTTCATCTGCATGCCTGGGAGACGGTATTAACTGTGATGGCCATACCTCACGCGTCAGGTCCTAGCAAAACGGCTCGGCGAGGGAAATTCATCATTTATTACAACTCCTCCTGTCCTGGTTCTGCCGCCTGCTTTCACCTGATCAATGCCGCGTGCAAATAAGGAAGGATGAATCCGGCTCGGATGTCTGATGAGGACGGGGGCAGGGACAGGATGGTGGGAGAGTGATATCTTTATAAGAGGATTTGTCAGATTGGGTTTCTCAGTGTGAGGACAGGAAAGGCTGCAGAGACACATGCCCTCCATCCGGGCACCGTTAATGAGGATCATCTGCTCTCAAAGAGTCTGGGGACAAGGATGAGGACATTTAATACCCCAGGGGGACAGGGAGAGTTTAAAGGCTCCAATGGTGAGTCACGCTCAGGGAAGAGGACACGCACACTCACCTACCAACAACCCCTCTCCTCATGCTGTAGACGGATCGCAGAACAAGAGCTCAGGCTTTTCCTGCAGATTCCCTTTAACCCAAACTGTATCAAAAATTAGTTTGGAGGTTTTAGAGTGCAGACCCAAATATAGAATCTCCAGAATTAGAACTTTAACATGCACACTCGTAACCTGGTCCTGAGTCCTGACTATTTTCTTCATATTTAGGACATAACACGTATGGAACATTCTTATTGTGTATACATGGTTGTGATATTGTCACAGTTTCAGGTTAAGGTAATTCTCACTTCTACCAATTTAGTTAACCAAGCAGCCAATGAGCTTGGTTTCTGCTGGATTAACCACTACTGAATACCAGTAGTAAAAGACGAGAACGACAACTTTCATGTTATTTTTGTAATTTTTCTACTATTCAATTCAATTCAATTCAGTTTATTTTGTATAGCCCAGAATCACAAATTACAAATTTGCCTCAGAGGGCTTTACAATCTGTGCACATGCGACATCCTCTGTCCTTCCCTCACATCGGCACAGGAAAAACTCCCCTAAAAAACCCCTTTAACAGGGAGAAAAAAGGAAGAAACCTCTGGGAGAACGACAGAGGAGGGATCCTTCTCCCAGGATGGACAGAATGCAATAGATGTCATGTGTACAGAATGAGAACAGCATAACAGAGATACAACACATTCAATGTATATGACATAAATGATTCATATAATAAGACTACTTATAATAACAGCAGCAATTATTACAGTAGAATTATAGCCATGAAAATATGTAACCCAGAATGAGGTCGCACCTATACAACCATGACTGACAGAAACCTGGATAAGAGGTTGACATGCCACAGTGTTGGAAATTGCATACTAGCATGCTTTTCATACAGTCTGATGTAAAATTGAGTATGCAGTGCCCTTACACTGCATAATATGTACATTTTATGCACGTGAGAAATGCCTTAATGTTTACTTCATTAACCAGAATATGTGAGTGTGAGACGTGAGCTTACCACACATACTAAACTGCCCCACAATGCATTGCGGCTTGTCAGTCTTAAGACATTTTGACAATTTGTCACTTTATTGAGTTTGACTAGGTTTTCATGAGAGAAATGAATGGTTTGGATTTCCAATAAGTGGTCAGTTTATCAAATAACACCTGTTTGGGAATTTGCTGCAACATTTTCAGATATGTGACGGATCCGCTGGAGAGATGCCTCAGACAGGCCTGGCTTGAGCTTGTTAATGGTAAATTGTTAGTGGACTGAACCTGTATAGCTCTCTTCTAGTCTTCTGACCACTCAAAGCGCTTTAACACTGCATGTCATCATTCACCAATTCACACCCTGCTCCAACACTGAGCCACATTAGCCCAAAAGTCTGCTGGTAAATTAGGCAGCATGCAGTACACACTCAGTGAGTCTGTAGTACTCAGTATGTGTGCAGTAGTAGGTAGTAGTAGAATGTGATTTGAACACAGCCATAGTCAGGTTTATGAAAACAGAACATGATGTTTACATTAGAACTGTAACACAAAGCTACCACCTGTGTCTGAACCTGTATCATTCAGAATATCATTTATAAAACCATAAATTGATAACAAATCATCTATAGTATTTTTTCTTATCTCTTTTTTTCTTTTTTGTGTTTCAGTTATACTCCTCATATGTAAAAATCATATATGAATATATAATTAGCCGCTTTAAAAAATTGAAAAATAACATCCTATTTAATTTTGAGAGGAGCTAAAACGGACGTTTAAGTTATGAACCTTGGAGAATGTCTGAAAATTGAACTAGCAGTCCCTGTTCACACTGTTCAGACACTAATCACTACAACAAGCATTACTTTGATACTGAACTAAAAACATTGATGGACAGATTTACACTACCCCCACTAAGAAGAGTGGGTTCCACTGGGTGTATAAGTGTGTGTATGATGTCTGAGTGTCTAGATTAGACTGATTATGAGAAGAAGTGGTGTGACATTTGAGGTAAAATTTGCCAATCATTTTGCCACTATGGGAGGTCAGTGGGGGAAAAAAACAACAAATTGCTAAAGGCTGTTCAGGGCTCAGTATCTGTGCGATGCTGAATTATGTATTCATATTTGTTCATCATCCAAACACCAACAGGGATAGTCCAAAAACTCCAACCTACCAGTATACATCTTAAACACACACAAACACACAATAACGGTCCTACTCCCATCTCCTGTGCTCACACTACTCAAATAACTGCACAAACATCCCATCTTCAACTGAAGTACCAGCATCTATATGCAAAACCAATTAATGCTGCCTGGAGCGAGGCATTCCAAACGCTGTGTTTCTGTAGAAATCACAGGATCAAGGTTCATATCATTGTGTACCTTGGTCTCCCCAACTGTGAGCATCCCAGCCCAGAGGGATCAATTAAAACTTGATGCAGAATGTGTCTCCGTATTTGGAGAAGAAACAGTGAACACAGTTGAAATTCATGAAGGGAACTCAAGTGGGTGGCGTTGATGAAGGTGGGCGGTAGGGGGTGAGGAAGGCTCGTCACGTCTCTTTTGCTTCTCACTGAGACCCAGCAAATTGGCACCTTTGCAGAAATTCTAAGAGGGGTCAAAGGAGCATGCAACAACACTGCCAAATTGATCAAAACACAGTGCTACACTTCCTACAACGGGCCTCATTCCATCTGCAGATACGTCTTCAACAGGCAACTCCACACTAAATTACATAATCGTTTCCAGCCGACACATTGTAAGAATTGATACTCTGCCATTTTAATTTCCATAGCAATTTTCACTTGAGTTGCACTCTATATGTTGACCCTTTGAGAAGTCCTCATATCAGCTTGGCTTCCTGGCTTGTCTCAGTAAGAGGAGCGTGTCCATGAACACTTTTGGCAATCTCCTGTTGCTCAGTGTATCTCATGTTTAGCCATTCCTCTGCCTCCCTTACTGATAAGGGTATATGTAATAAGTGTAGTTTATTTGTTGGAGGCGAGGCTCAGTGAGTTAGAAGCATGGCCCTGCACCATGGAAGCTCAGTTGTTAGCTACTGTAGTTAGATAGTTGTAGTTAGCGAAGACAGGGGCCATAGTTACTTCCATTTGCATTGGTGTTCTTAACTTTATTCAGCATTAATAGAGAAAAATAAGAACAACCCTAGGGTTCTCTTCAGCACTGTAGCCAGGCTGACAGAGAGTCACAGCTCTGTTGAGCCGTGTATTCCTATAAACCTCAGTAGTAGTGACTTCATGAACTTCTTTAATGATAAGATTCTAACTATTAGAGAAAAAATTATAATCTACTGCCCTCAACCAGTACGATCTATCCTCAAATACAGTAACCTTAGAAACAGCTGTAGAACCTGAAATATATTTAGATGGCTTTTCACCCATCGACCTTCAACAATTGACTTTAACTATTTCTAAGTCTAAACCTTCCACCTGTCTCTTAGACATGATCTCGACTATGCTGCTTAAGGAAGTTCTACCTTTAGTTAGCATCTCTTTACTAGATATTATCAATCTGTCTTTACTAACGGGCCATGTACCACAGGCCTTCAAACTAGCTGTAATTAAACCTCTTCTTAAGAAACCCACTCTTGATCCAGAGGTGTTGGCTAACTATAGACCTATATCTAACCTTCCGTTCCTCTCTAATATCCTTGAGAAAGCAGTCGCAAATCAGCTCTGTGACTTTCTACATAACAATAGTTTATTTGAGGATTTTCAGTCAGGATTTAGAGTGCATCATAGCACAGAGACACCACTGGTGAAAATGTCCAATGACCTTCTAATAGCTTCAGACAAACGACTTGTCTCTGTACTTGTATTGTAAGACCTTAATGCTATGTTCGACACCATTGACCATCAAATCTTATTACAGAGACTGGAGCATCTAATTGGCATTAAAGGAACCGCAAGTCTCTTGAATCTCTCCCGTTGATCCAGAATGCTGCAGTTCGTGTTCTAACAAAAACTAAGAAAAGAGATCATGTTACTCCAGTATTAGCTTCTCTGCACTGGCTCCCTGTTAAATCAAGAATATAATTTAAAATTCTTCTCCTCACCTACAAAGCTCTAACTGGTCAGGCACCGTCTTATCTTAAGGAATTTATAGTTCCATATTACCCAACTAGAGAGCTGCGCTCAATCAATGCAGGGTTACTTGTGGTTCCTAGAGTATCAAAGAGCCAGAGACTTCAGTTATCAGGCTCCTCTTCTGTGGAACCAGGTTCCAGTTTCAGTCCGGGGGGCAGACACACTCACCACTTTTAAGAGCAGGCTTAAGACCTTCCTTTTTGATAGCGCTTATAGTTAGGGCTGGTTCAGGTTCGCCTTGGTCCAGCCCCTAGATATGCTGCTATATGCCTAGACAGCCGGGGGACTACCTAGGATACACTGAGCTCCTCTCTGCTCTTCTCTCCCTCCATCTTTATTCATGTCCTATTTATGCACATTACTGGCTTTGCTTCTTCCCTGGAGTCTTTGTGCTTTTTCGCCTCGCAGGTTTCCATGAATCATGGTTATATCTGGTCGTGCCTCCTGCTGTGGCCCGGCTGACACCCACTGCTACTTCCATTATTATTATTAGTCACATTACTATTACTATTCCCTATATAATTTTTATAAGTCTACTATATCCATTGCTGCTGTTTTTATTAATAGTTTAATTTTTTTCCTTCATTAATCTGCTTACTACCCTTATTATATGAATAATTTATGTTATATACACTGAATGTGTTGTATCTCTGTTATGCTGTTCATTCTGTACACATGACATCTATTGCATTCTGTCCATCCTGGGAGAAGGATCCCTCCTCTGTCGTTCTCCCATAGGTTTCTTCCTTTTTTCTCCCTGTTAAAGGGTTTTTTTAGGGGAGTTTTTCCTGTGCCGATGTCGTTTGTGTACAGATTGTAAAGGCCTCTGAGGCAAATTTGATATTTGAAATACAATTTCTCAAATTTATCACACAAAAACACAGTTAAGGCCTGGTCACACAAGAAAGTGGTGCAGCAAAATGAATCTTGAACTAGTTAGCCAACCACTGCTGCTGAGCTAACCGCTAACTCAATAGCTGACCAGGCTAGCAGTAACTCACAGTGTGTTTCTAAAATTCGAGGAAGGATGCTGGAACTATTGATCTCAAGGATGCTACGTCATCGAATCCCGCCAAAGAACTGTTCGAATATCGAGGATCCTTTAAATACCGATTCTACTGATTCCTTACATGGGACATATGCAAGTAAACTTTCAGATATTTCACCTCAGCAGTGCACCAACCTCGGTTCCTGAACAAATTACCAATTGTGAGAAATTACCAATCTTTACCTGTATAAGATGTATAAGACCGACTCCGATTCAGCAAATTATTATTAACACTAAGGCTGGTAACGGCAGAGAGAGACAGCCTGGAAGAGCCAGGATATTTTTACATCAAGCTCTGTGAATTAAGGCTCTATTTGGACCAAACCAGAGTTTGTGAACACTAGGCTAACCAAGACAGTTTTTATCCAATTATTTTGTTTTTTTTCTCTGAGTTTTAAGTTATAATATGGCAAGGTAAATTTCAATGGAGTTAGGTAGCTTTGAAAAGAGCATATTAAGGGTATGTGTTATACGTTTTTGAAATAAAATACTTAATAAAATCCCTTTTGGTGTAATTTATTTTCAATAGATCTCCATGTTTTTAATCTGTGTATATTGATTGAGGAATGCAAAATCAGTATTCCAATAGAAAATTGAATGGGCGGAATAATTGGAGTGGAGTAAAAGTGGAGTAAAATAAGACACAAAAATACTCTTTTTTTCTTGCCTATAGCCTCTGTAGGAGTTTTCTCACTATATACATAACTCTATACTGTTTATTTGCCCCTGGCATTTCATTCACCATTGCACATCATTTTGCTTAATACAAAGGTGACAGTGTAAATAAATATAAATCTTAGTGATTACAAACTTTTTAACTATCTATCTCATTAGTTTCGCTTGCTCACTAGCTGGACAACAAGTTTGCACATGGTCAGGTCTCTTGGTTGCATACTTTCTAATATTACTGCAAAAAAAAACACAGCTTGTTATTAATATGCGCAATGCATTATGTCTGCAACAGCCATCATATCACTCATGTGTAGTATTAATACAATAGTCATGTCCTAAAAGATTACGATGATACAGTGGTTATCTTTCTGTTCTTAATTATTTGCAAACTAATGCAGCAAGGTGCTTTGAGATCTAATCAGATCATCTATGGTGTAGGATGAATTCGTAATGTAAGCATGATATCTCTTGTTCTTTTTGTCATGTTTATGTAAGAGCAAAGTTCAGTGATCCTCCGTGTAGCATGTTGAAGTCGTGGAATGAAACACTTTCCATGGTCTCCAAAATTTTGATTAAATGTACCTTCTCAATGGGGCCGTATGTAACTGCTGTAACTGCTTTGTGGGTACAAAGCCGCACAGTTCAGCCGTCTACACAGTTTCCTTGAAAAATCTGTACCAGTTAAGAGGATGCATGGAAAACATCTATTTCATATGTGCACTGTACCTTATCATCAACCTGAAAGTGAATGTGTGGACAAAGGTGTAAAGAGTGTAACATTGATTTGATTAGTAATTACAAGTTTAATTTTTTTTTGGAATTAACTACAACAGGAGAAGCCAGATTGGTTGTCATCCAAAAAAACAACCTCAAAATAAGTTTGCAGAGAAAATCTATGCCACCTACTTTTCTGCCTCACTTCCTGTAGTGTGACTTTTAAAGCGAGAGTCAGCAGGTCTGATCTAAACACCCAAACAAATCCCCCCCCTCCAGATTTACCGTCCCTCCCCCTCCCACTGCCCTTCTCTGCATACCTACCCATGGCTTTCTCCTGTGCTGTGCACCAGAACAAACACCCCCTGCTGCTGATTGGCTGGACTGTGTGGTTGTGTAAAAACAATGGATTTTTTTTGTTTTGTTCACACACATAAGAGACAACTAATAGACCATGAGGAGTTATTCCACTGAAATCAACAAAAAAAAGTGTATTTAATTGACATGACTTTAATATCTAAACTAAAAAAATAATTCCTGTACTGATTTTATAAACAAATCACTAATTCAAACCTCCAACAGACAACTATTTTCTGAAGTCCTTGGCTATGACTGCCATGTTGAGACATTTCCATCTTAATGCTGCCCTGCGTAGAAACCAGTTACTGCTGACTTTTAAAACTGAGATCTAGAATATAAGACCAGCTTGTGACTGGTATAGGGCAGCAGGTCTAACCACTGCATGGGCAGCGTGATACAAAAACAGACTACAGGTAATGTTGCAGTAAACTGCATCCTCAGACATATGTTGGGTATTCCCTAAAAAACTCATGTGGATTCCCAGAAGTTCTGGCAGGCTGATCTACTGCAGGAGAGTCAGCCAGCTGTGGCTGAGCCATATGTTTAGATGTCATTAAAAGGAAGGCTGTGGTTATACCTGATGTACCACACAGACACCGTACCCACCAGCAGAATCACTTCAGTCCAACGGTGATAAGAAGAATACCCTGTGTGAATATTGCAGACACTTTTCTCATTCATAAGAGCTGAAACTAATTTTAAACCTGTTCAAACTAAATACAGAATATTTTAAAGCTGGAGCAATTGCAAAAAGTCGCTGCTATAAGATGCAAGCAGGCATGAAGAAATGCAAATATTCTGTATTAACTTTATTTAAACCCACACATTCATACATTAATAAGCAATATATGAACCCTAAATAAATCTATTTCAACATACAATATGGAAATTGTATCCAAATACAAGGACATTTTAAAGCTTAGATTTCCCAACGCCTCTTCTATAGAAACCACAACTGCTGTATATATACAGTTAATAAATGCTTAATAACATTGCATAATGTAACTGATTCATCACAATAACACATCTTATACTGTGTTCTTATGTATTAACTGTTTGCACATGTACAATTCATTCAGAGGCTGGTTTCATGGTGTGAAAACTCATGCAAAAGCAAAATGCTAAAATGAATGGTTGAAAGGACGTGTTCCCTGATCTATGCGGCACATAATTCATGTTGAGGACATATCTGTGCTTGAAAATGTTAGGATTTGACCAAGAAACAACTGTTATTCAACTACATGCCAAAGCCTGGTGATAAATTAGAAGGTTAATCATCGTTTATTATTCTTTACACAAGAAATAGTAAAGGTAAAGAAGCTGCAGGAAAATAAGAGAAAGATCTGGAGGTATTGAGTTCAAAGTCACTTTAAAAGTTAGTCCTATGTAATACTCAAAGATATATAGGAGCATATTGTTGTCAGCATTTACAGCATACTTCATCTGTAGTATGTCCTTCTTTCTTTACAAACAAACTTGCTAAATTTGTTATTAATGGCTTCTTGATCTCACCAATCATATTAATGGGGGGAAAAAATCCCCATACACACTACTTGCTGACGGATCACTTGTCTCCATGAAAAATAGTTTTATGAATATTCTCCCTTGAGCTGTGTTGCTGCCCGCTGCACACGTCTGAATGCTGACTTAAGGCTTGTGTTACACTGTCCAACAGAGGAGAAAATGTAATAGCTGCTGCATCTGTGGTCAGCAACGTGTCCATCACCTGCTTTTTTTATATAAATATGCAGGCACAAAGCCCCAGCAGTGTGTCTGTGCAGTCTCCACTGAGCGTCTGGGAAAACATTATTAGACGTTAGAGAGGTAAATGTCCTCAACCAATCTGAGGGCTCTTTGGCCAGCAGACTCCCGCCGTCACTGTTTGGTATGCAGAGGCGGAGACGCATGTTGTTCCTCTGCAGTTCTCTCGCTGACTGGAAAGCTCTCCTCTGCCCAACTCTCTCTCTCTCTCTCTCTCTCCAGGCTAATTGACTGTGATGAAATTGCCGGAGTAAATCTTGAGAGCAGACTTAATTGATAAAGGGAATCATCAAAATGAAAAAAAAAAAGGAAGAGAAGGTGACAGAATGCAGAGGCTTTTGGAGAATCCTGATGACATTTCCCTTTATCTTTGTGAAAAATAATTGCGTCTGCCTCTGTGCATATGAGATTGGAGGTGTTGGGGGTAGGGGGGGGGGACTGGAGTTGACTGTACGGGTAGTGATGGTGTATGTGTAAGCTAACACCAATATGAGCTGTTTAATTTATAATAAATCCTATAACCCAACCATCATCACATACATATTTTTACATGTACATACACATTGCCAAGTGATTATCACAGTATCATGCTGTTAAAACATATTTTCAAGCTCACATGGATGAAGAGTGTTAGGATAAGCCCAAGGACCCCCTGCTGTTACAGTAAGATATATATACTCTCGTTTTACATATGATGTTGTATTAGGAGACATATTTACCAATTAACAAATGACAAGTTCAAGTCTCTCCAACAATGCTCATAAATATGTATAAAAAGAAAATTAACCCGAATAAAAGCAAAATCCAAATATAAGACATACGTTGAAGTTAAAATAAAGGGTCAAAATAAACATTCAAATATAAATAAATTAAAAGAGTAATGGTGATGTGCTGTGTGGTTTTCACCACCCCCTGTAGAGCTTTAATGTTGGGGACGGTGAAAATACCATACCAGGCAGTGATTCAACAACTCTAGGGCTGTGTATTGATAGTCGATACCCATAATGTATCGACAGAATAAGCCAGAACCAAGATTTTTTTTTTATTTCCATATATATACCGTATTTTCCGCACTATAAGGCGCACTTAAAAGCCTTTAATTTTCTCAAAAAACGACAGTGCGCCTTATAATCCGGAGCGCCTTATATATGGATTAATTCTGGTTGTGCTTACTGACCTGGAAGTGATTTTGTGTGGTACACAGCGCTCTGTCAACATGTTTTAGTACGACTTTGGTAAACTACAAAGCCGCACCGCAGCAGCATCACGGCTACCGTAGTCAGGAGCGTCGCGGAGTAATACACACTGTGCTTCACCATAATATTACAGTGTGTGTGTATAAGGACCCAACATGGCTCCTGTCAAGAGACATACGACGCGGACTTCAAACTCAAGGCTGTCAGTCACGCAGTAGAACATGGGAATAGAGCAGCTGCGAGAGAATTCAACATTAATGAATCAATACGGAAGTGGAGGAAGTTTGACTGAGTGACTGTTTTGTTTGACTTAATGCGCCTTATAGTGTTTTATATTGAAAAAATAGACCATTCATTGACAGTGCGCCTTATAATCCAGTGCGCCTATAGTGCGGAAAATATAACCCGAATAAAAGCAAAATCCAAATATAAGACATCGTTGAAGTTAAAATAAAGGGTCAAAATAAACATTCAAATATAAATAAATTAAAAGAGTAATGGTGATGTGCTGTGTGGTTTTCACCACCCCCTGTAGAGCTTTAATGTTGGGGACGGTGAAAATACCATACCAGGCAGTGATTCAACAACTCTAGGGCTGTGTATTGATAGTCGATACCCATAATGTATCGACAGAATAAGCCAGAACCAAGATTTTTTTTTTATTTCCATATATATATATGTATATATATTTATAGAAGTCTGAGCCGGAGGCTACCACATTGCTTTCATTCACATTACATGTATTGAATCAGGTACTCTATTGGAATCTGTATCACTTCAAGAGTAATGCTATTGGTAGTGGCATCTGAATCTTTTAAACAATGATAATGACAAGCCTGGAGGTCACGATGGAGTGAAATAGTCAATGAACAGCATTCTACTTCCTGGTGGGAGAGGGCAGTGTGGAGGGGTAAGGTGATGGCTTCGTCCATAGAGAAATTTGGCAGCAAAGGACATGTTGAACGATTTCACTAACAGCTTAAAGCACTTCATATGATAGTGTCAATAGCTGCTGGGTGGTAGTTGATCAGGCTAAGGGCTTTTGTCTTTTTTGGCACAGGAACAATAATGGACTTCTTGTAACATGTGGGGACTATAGACAAGAGCAGTGATAGGCCAGTTGCCAGTTGATCTGCACACCTCGAAAGCTTGGATGGGAAGTCATCAGGTACAGGTGCCTATAGGGAGAATTAGTCATGTTGAAAGATTTACATCTGCCGTAGATATGACTGGTGGGCAGGGGTCCTGGGTGTTTTCTACTTCTTCAGCCATGACGATGATCTCAAAGCATACATTAAAGTTATTCAGTCCTTCTGGGAGAAATGGTGGGATTGCTTAGTTTGGCTGACTAAAAGATTGTTGTTTGTGTTAAAATAAGTACATTTATTACGTAACAGGGTTGGTAAAGTATGGAAGTTATGTAACAAAACGAATATAAAATAATTACACACAGGACGTGAACAGCGGCCATTTTATGTGAAAGTCCTATGTTCGTTTGACCTATCCAACCTCCCCATCCATCTGGCCTAAGCACACTTTCTTGCTCTTTAACTTCATCAGCTGCTTTGAGCGTCTTATAAAGAGGCAGATGTGTTGACATTGGAGTTAGTTAAAGGCGTGATGTGTCTCATACAGGAGCTAAAGGGGGCCTTGGATGTCAATGGTCAATGACCAAACAGTGGTATTTGAGAAGTTAGGGATGAGAACCGGTTGCCAAGTCGCTAACTTGCTCAGGCTTAATAGCTGTGGTGGCTACATGAATATTTTTTTTGCCTGTATTCTATTTATTAACGCCTACCCCAACAAGCTTATCTCCCATAAACTTAGTAGACTCCTTTCCCAGGTTCACTGTCGGCAGCAACATTCCACTTTTCATCTGGGGGTAGCTGCGCTCATGAATGAGGTCAACACAAAAGGCTAGATGCTGCCAATGTGGTGGTTGCATGAACATCTGTGATGGGGGGCTGCCGCAGTTGGCAGGAGCCGATGCCAGCTGTGTAGACCCATGGATCTGCCTGTCCCGCTGGGGCGCCGGGCCACAATGCTGCGCCGCACAGCAGAATTGCAAAGCGAACTGACTGTCATCTCATCAAAATATCACTTTGCTGCCACACAAGCTGTTCACTGCCAACACCTGGGCTCCTCAGTGCTCAGGGAATCCAGAGAGGAAAAACACAAGCACACCAGCCATTGGCAGCCTTTAACCAGCCAAGTGGACTTGAGAAAAGTTTGGAATATAACTCTGCAATGTCTGACAGCAGAGCTAAAGTTCAGGTGTTATGTGACACAGAATGAAGCCGTGGGTAGTTGTCAGGGGTTATTAAGGCTGAAAGCACAGAAAGATGATGGATTTTGTGCATTCTGACAGGCACTCAAATATAATTACATATTAGAAAGACTGCTACAGCATTCCAATTACCTCTTTCTTAATGGAACAATGGTGAGATGCAATTTGTGATTTGAAGAAAAAAACAAAACAAGAAATGTCTTGATCAAGTGCTGAGAAAGCCTTTGTTCTTTCAACAGATGAAAGAAAACACCTCCACTGTACTATCAACTTTCCATACATCTTGGCCTCACTGAGAGTGTGTGTTATGGCTCACCTTAAGGGCCATTACACGCAGTAAGTGATTGCCATCATTCCTTTTCAAAAAGAAATGAACAGGCAGGGAAAGAGCTGCAGGTAGTCAGAGCAGGGCCAACTCATCAAACAGAGTCACACTGTGGTGTTATTATCAAAGACTTTGCTTGACCGTTCAAAATGACAGCTCTAACCTTTCAGTTGTGGTGGAGAAGTAGAATCTTGCTGTGTGGTTTCCATGAATTAAAGCGCTGTAACATAAATTATGGCATGGAGTTTTGCATCGCAAGGTAAATGGCTTGATGAACTAAATAATGTGAAAAGTGTATTTTATTGCCTTGCTTCTGCTTCTACTCCACAAAAGACAGGATTTTCTTCAGGGTCTTTAGATTGTAGAGTGTAGTTTACTGTCAGAATTGTCAAGGACTGGTAAACAAATGAAAAACATTGGTAATTTCTGCCATTGCACAAAATGAATACTCTTTACACAAAGAGTATTTACATGGTACACAAGGACATATATTAATGTGTAACATTGCCACAGGCAATGGTATAATCCTCAAGATTTTAGTCTCGATTGATTTGGCATCGCCTGTGGTTGTGATAACGGCAGTGTGTTCATAATACAGGTCTAAGATTAATGTTTAAAATTATACCAGTAGCGACCACCTGGGGCAGCAAACACCTTAAGCAGCTACTCTGTCGGAGATAAAACAGAAGAAGAGCAACAAGTGTGTCTGTTTATAGCTAGATATTGGAGGTTTCTGCAAACCTCCAATACCGCGCTTTACACGCTTAAAATTCTCACTTTCTACAATAGCTGTAAATGGCAGCAAATTGATGTGGTTAGGGGAAGATGGTGGCAAAAAATGATGGATAGGTTAGCGTTAAAGCGAACAGAATTCATAGGTATGGATAAAGGAACTTGTCCCCTAGGCACTGGCAGGGTTAGGCTAGAATTTAAACTCTTGTCTCCCCAATGAAAGAAAGGTGGAATGTTGCCACTGAACTGTGAGGAGCCAAATCGTTTAATGTGAATCCAATTCCAAGCATACTGGACCGGTTAATAGCATGCCAAAACTCACCCAGGGCTGTCTTACATTGATTAAATATGAGTCAACAAAGATGGAATGTTGTCCACGTTGGAAAGGTGGACCCAAAAAGACAACAACTGCACAGAGAAGGCAATTAGAGAACGCACATACAATGAATAGCAGCTGCTTAAAGAAATGCCAGTTGCAGATAGTATCAAAAATAAGGTTGATAAGAGAAAATAAATATTACTTTAACACAAGGAAGCACTTTACTGTTATCCTGGCATTACTGTACATGGGATGTCTGCCAGTCGATGCCAAGATTATGCTGATTTCTCTGACAAGCAGTCCATCAAGTGCTGGATGGCAGCCTCGGGTCCTCAGGCAGTGCTCTGTTAGCTGTTCATAAGTAGAGACAACAGGTAATCTGGCCTCAGCTGTGAAGGCCGCGAGGCTTCTGAACAACCTGCCTGAGGTAAGAACTCCTACACTTCTGTTATCGGTTAAATAACTTCTCCTCTCCTTGTGAACAGACAGCCCTTGTCAGACTTTGAATTTTGCATAAATGTGTTCTTTTTTCACATATGTATCTATCTTGTGATGGCCTGGGAGCATATTCAGGATATGATTTTTTCCCAGGCCCTTCAAATCATTCCCTGCTCATTTACTCTAGATGTTCATCAAACTGCACAGTAGAAACAGTGTATTTACCTCATGAGAGAGCTGAGAATACAGAAGTTAAACAAATAATGGTTTATAAAAATAAGCCTCATCATGAAGGATGCAAAAATAGAAGTCATAACATATGGGACATGTGGAAAAAATATACCCTGAGGATTGAAATTCATTATCATAATAGCTACTGAAGCGTACGTCGTATTGTATTGTATCTCATACACAATATCATGGTGGCTCAGGGTGTGGGACCCACAATGCATCTTTACACTGTGAGAAGAATTAAGCCTCCTCAGTTTGATGAGATCATTCATCAAATGTGCTTAGGCTCAGGCCAAATCAGATGTTGCAGCGATTTGTGTGCAGAGTTGTGAATTGGTGTAGCAGTGTTATGTAATAGCTTTTTTACAGCAAGCGACTGTGCAACAATAACTAGGGTTGTGCTACTCCAAAAGATGATTTAAAGTTGCAACAGGCCGCTTCCCCTGCTATCCTGACCACCGCAGGTTAAACACAATAACCACATTCAAATAAATAGGAGGACTGGCATTTCCGCCCAAAGGCCTGATTTCGTAGGAATGCAGCCTTAGAGTGGATGTGGTCCTTAGTTGCATATACAACAGAGACTCCACATTTCTAAAGTGGAGAGGACTTTAAACAAGCAGCTGGATCTTAAACAGAGTGTGTGTGTGATTGATTACAAATCGAGCCGGCGTTAAAAACTAAAGCAGCTCTACCGACAGCCACAGTTACAGCAGCCACATGGCGTAACACATTGGGGCTGTAAACTAAAAGGATCATCCTCTAGTAATACATATCACTGTGATCCCAAATGGGACTCTGCTAAGTGGCAAGGAGCAGGTGGATCAAAGGTAAGGCAGTGTGGTGATGAGAACCTGTGTGGAGGAAATGAAACATGTTCCGACACTGGCATGTTCCACTGGCTACTTTTGGATTAAGGAGGGGAGGAGTGTCCAAGGATGCTAGTTAGAGTGATGGAAATGGCTCTGTGATCCTTCATTATCTGTCTTCCTTTCCTCATAATGTACCTTTCCCTCTACCCCATCGATTGCGGCCACTGGACGTTTGTCATTAAATCAATTCTTCCCAGAGGAGAAATGGTTTGTGTATGAACAGTCCTTGCCCTTACTATCAATGACGGCGCTAGCAGCGCCATCGAAATGGATAAGGATGAAACCAGAGACAACTGTAGTGCACGGAGCAGGACATTTATTTTCCGCTTGCTCAAGCTATTCTATTAGGCACGCATGTTTGTTTCCCAATAGGAGCGCATGCCAAATGCACGTGGACTGCCAAGCACAATATTATCTGACAGTCACTTATTCTTCCCCTTTTCAAGGAGGAAAGTCATTTCAGAAACATTGAATCCCCCAACATAAAATCCACTGAGCTAGGGGTTTTTTTGTTAGCAAAACAACAAAGCATAACTTTGAAATGCCTCACAAATATGACGCCAGGAAGAGATGTGGAATTTTGATGCGCGACACGGTTTGTAGAAAGCCAATAATTTCCTCCTGCCTTTTCACAGTGGCTGTAATTGGTCACTGCTCTATGATCAAAATGCTTTTAATGTGTAACACAGATTACTCGTGGCTTCCAGTAATGGAGGAATACTTTTGACACTGCTGAGCACCATAGCTGCAGCCACGCTGTAGCTGCAGTCCTATAGTCTTCAACTAGTAAATGTATTTGATATTAAACCTATTTCAAAGGTAGCATTACTGCCATTACCTCTCCATTTCAAGTACCCTCAGGATTACTTTAAGAACTAATAATCTGAGATCCAGACACCAGCACCCACATTAGACAGAAAAGAAGATGTCATTCAAGGTTCACCTGCAACATTGGCTCTGTGTTTTTCCTAACATCTTGTCATGAAATCCCAATAGGAACATGTCATTGTCTTCCTCTGCAATGAACTTTATTGACACACCTAAAGAAAAAGAGTGGGTCTGTCAATCCGAACCAGAACCAGTGTGATACTCATGACATCCACAGCTGATTTTCTGTGTCTTCCTGCTTCACCGAGGCAGAAGACGTGTTTTTTTTCTTGCTCAGGGAGAGACAGCAACCAAGAGAGGTGTGTGGTGTGTGCAATACTGTAGAGCTCTTCTGCCACCAAGTGGACGACTACAATCGGCTTTAAAAAAATGTTAATTCACACACAAATTAACCTTTCATACACACACACACACACACACACACACACACACACACACACACACACACACACACACACACACACACACACACACACACACACACACACACACACACAAATCTAATTTGGCAGAATCATTGTGCAAAGTCGCCCTTTTCAAGTCTTAGTGTGGCCGGCAGTAAGAAATACCTGAAGCACCCTGGTAAGGTGCATCGGGGCAGACACAAAGCCTTACACAAGAGGCAGCCAGATTAGCCAGGCTTTTGTCTCGCCACAAAAACTTAAAGTTTCCCTGACTGTGTCCAATTTGCCCACTCTGACACCCCCGTTTGCTTTTAATTAGCCCGTCACTAGGGGACCCTTATCCGTAATGGACTATGCTCTTAATGAGGCTGGTATTAAGTCCTTTTCCTCGGGGCTGATAGACTCGAGCCACCTATGGCATGTAGGCTGATACTACTGAACCTCGGTTCATTCCAATTCCTTTTTTACCCTCGAGGGTGCACTCAGAGGTTTTTAATCCCACGGCCAAACAACACACACAGAAAGTCATGCTGTCAGAAGAGTAGAGGGGTGGGGGGGGGAATCCTGATGAAGACTGGGTGAGGAAGAGCAGTGGGTTTTGCAGTGGGTTTTGCTCTGCCCCTGTGCAGAGTGAGATCTTGTTCCACTGACTGAAGGAGGGGATGCTCAGGATGGCTCCCTTGACCTTGCTGGCTCTTGGGGTGGTATGATCTGCTCTAATGAATTGGACTTGAAGTGAATGGGTGCTTTTAGGATAGCAAAGAGGCAAGACAGTGGGATGGTTCTGCCTCAGGGCCAGCGTGGTGGCGAGGCCATTCGGTGCCTTTAGGTCATATTCAGAATTTGAGATCTAGAGACTGGATCTCTGTGCTGAGACGGCCTGACTAACCTCATCAACATGTTTTAACCCATAAAGGATATACTCTATGTCTGTACAGTATGTACCACATGTGTGGGATGTTATGGGGGCGACTGTGGCTCGGTGGAGAGCAGGGTCGTCCTCCAATCAGAGGATCGGCGGTTCGATCCCTGGCTCCGGCAGTCCATGTCGATGTGTCCTTGGGCAAGACACTTAACCCCGAGTTGCTCCCGAAGGCTGTGCCATCGGTGTATGAATGGGTGTGAATGATTAGAGAGACCCTGATGGGCAGGTGGCACCTTGCACCTTGTCATCAGTGTATGAATGGGTATGAAAGGGTGAAAGACTAGTAATGTAAAAGCGCTTTGAGTGGTCGGAAGACTAGAAAAGCGCTATACAAGTCCAGTCCATTTACCATTTACCATTTATGAAGTGACAGCCTTGTCAACCTTGAGCTCTTCGAAATTTGCCTCCAAAGGCGTAGCTATCTTTCAAGTATTACATTCATTTTCAGATGCTGTGAATGCAGTTTCACAAGAAGCTTTGAATCCAAAAGTCCAACCTGATAAAAGAGACATCCGCAACAGACCTTCATCTGAGAATACTGGATTTCACTCCTTAAATTCTGTGTGCTCTGACAAAGGTCTGTTGGACCCAAAGCACAGATAAAGTGTAATGCAGATCTGAGTGTGCAGATATCTCTAATCAGGTAATAATTAGTAAAAACAGTATAGTCAGTGCAATGTTCTTAATAAAGCAGTAAATCCAGTGCTAATATCTGATGCGGGAATTTTTCCTCTTATCAATTCAGCAATAGTCATTGCGGATTTAATCCTGCATTCTCTCTAATGTCCATCAGGGGGCGACTCCTCTGGTTGTATAGAAGTCTATGAGAAAATGACTCTACTTCTCTCTTGATGTATTCCCTCAGTAAACATTGTGAACATGAGTTAATGGTCTCAATCTCTAGTTTCAAGTCTTCTTCAATACAGCATGATGTTCATTTATAGTAATTTATGGTAAATTTAGAGTGAAATAGACCATAAAGCAGAGTATGATTCAGGTCTGGGAGTTGTCTGTGTTTCTGGTCTTACAACTTTAACCCTTTCACAAGGTTTTTCCCTTTCCCTTTATGAAAGTCAATTGTATTATTTTGGTCGCCCAAAAAATGTCTTACTTAGTGTTTAGATGGCGACTGCAAAAAAACAAGATGGCAGCGGACAAAATGCAAAACTCAAGGCTTCAAAACCATAGTCCACAAAGCAATGGTTGACGTCATGTGACTATGTCTACTTCTACTGTACAGTCTATGATTCAGTGGTCACCTGACCAGCACAATAAGATCCAAGCTTTTTTTAGTCTTCTAGGATACAATTTCAAAACTGCAGCCTTTGCAGGAATGCTATTGATGTTCAGTTACCCATAAACACTAACCAGTACAGACAACAGAGTATTCTGTTGGATAGATGCTGCAGCTCAACATCCTCTTGCCCAGTAGAGATATTTCAGTTTTGAATCTCAAGCAGCTCCTCTTTTGTGCCAATGTTGATCATCTTTAAGTGCATTTTCATGACAGAAAGTACAGATTTCCTCCAGCATTATCTCCTTGTTGAGGTGGAACAGCTTCTGAAACAGCATTTAGAGAATAATAAGGCTTACTGAACTGGGCACATAACTCTTTCAAATTGACAGTAAACACATCATCCGGCTTCTTCCCCAACCACAAATAGCCTACCAATCCATTTTTGATGATGATGCTACAGCACTGGCAAAGCTCAGCAATCTCCCACCTGGTGAATGCATGATGCCTGTATGTGCTTCCTGGATAGGCAACATTCCTCATCAAGTTTAATTTTGCTTGTATACTAGCTGTGTGAGGATACAATGCATTTGTCCGTTTCTCAGTACTAACTGACTTTCCATCTCTATCTGTGAAGAGTATACTTTAACAGTCACAAAGTGCTTCATAATTATGTCCTGAGTACCATACAAAAACAGTCATTATGAGCATTATGAGTATTTCTAGTCTAGCCGGCTCCACATTAATTGTCAGTGTCTGAAAATCTACCACTTGAGTTATATAAACTACGCATTTGGGCATGCTTATGACTAGGTGGTTACCATACAAAGTATGTCGCCACCCAGTCCCCACTGAACTCTTCCTAACCTGGCTGCAGAAGCTTGCACAGAAGTAGGCACAGTAAACAGAGTTACAAACAGAGCTAACAGGCTTCTGGTTGAAGCTGAAGATGGTTCCACAGGGTCCGATTAGCTGATGCTGAAACTGGGACTAAGTGATATGCTGGCAGAGAATGGATAAACGAAGTGCCCCATCTCAATTAATGGATGCTACGTCATTTAACTTCTCTAACTGGGCTTGCAGTATTTTTAACTCTTGTCACCGTGACAATACATGATGGAAGTTTTAAGTGTTACGGGACTTTTTGATGACCGCTACAATGCCAAACCAACATACGTCTTCATAACCAAACTCCGTCCATTCAAGCTTTAGCCGCTCACATAAACAAGCAGTAAATTTAGCGAGGGGAGAGCAATGTATTCAGCTTATCACACTCACACAGCAGCAAATATCCATCAGAGCAGCTTGTATCTTTTAATCTCTATCTTTCAGTTTAGAAAACTAAATTCTGGTAAATGACCAAAAAAACACATCCAAATAATTTACATTAAAACATAATAATTAATATCATGCAGAATGAGCTTGCATCACTGGCTGTTTTAAATAGTATCACCATACTATTTCACCATGATGCCAGTTCCAATTTTATTTCTCATGTGCATTTGTCAAGGATTTGTTTTACTGTTTACTGACATTTGTCTTATTGTTAGCTCTATACATTTTTGAATTACACTAAGCGGTATGTATTATAATAATTGTCTTTTCAAAAACAACTTTGCAAATAATTTTAAAGATTTAATGAAGAGATAATGAGATACTACTAAAACTGTGTATATACAATCCAATCCAATTAGGATAAATAGGTTCCTAGCATGACATTCCAATGTAATCTTGTCATTTCAAACCAAACACTGTAATCAAGTCCTCATGCTTCATGCAGGTCTGAAGCTGTGGTTGGCAGTATATCTTTGGTGTCATTGGGCAAAAAATCCCAAATAATCTTCATATTAATTCCAGTGGTTTTGTAGAAAAACTACTTAATCTTCTCTTGGCTCTGTTTTCAGACTTAAGAAAATCTACCCTGTGACTGGAGACTTTGGCTAATTATAGATTATTTCAGAGAGAGGGAGATCCTATTAGTTGTTTTACAAATCAGATGTGCATGCATGCCAAGAGTCTGATTCAATGGCGGAATATTTTGCACAAAAAGTTGCTATTCCAGTGTTGGATACAACTGCCCTCACTGCAAAGCAACCCAAAAAAGGAAGACGGATTAATCAAAAAGAGAGTATGACAATATCAGCGAAGACTCTCAGAGATGGAGAGCAAATGGTGCTAATAGTTTATCTTTCTGCATCAGGAACTGTGAGCTAACTGCAGTCGGTTGAGCCTTCGACTAAACTTAGCACAGCAGTTTCTCTCCATCTCTCCAATACTGTGTTCACACTAAACAGGAAACACATTTTCATCTTGTATGACGTGAATAATGCTTGCAAGATGGAGGGGCTTACGTCCATGTAAATACCAACAATATTTCATCAGCCATGGCCGAAACAACCACTACTTCTGCTTTGTACATTTTGATGTAGTCCTAGATACGCTGGAAAACCAAACGCTGGCGTGTCAGCGGCTGAATTAATCTGCTTTTCTACAGCGGTATGAACCAAAGATAAACAGATTTTTGTTATCATTTATCTTCAATAAAAAGGTCAAAAGGATGCATAACTAACTACAGTGATAGTGATCTGTAAAAAGTCTGAATTAATTCTGTATGCAAGACAACAAGCAACATTTCTCTCCATCTCTGAAACGCTTCAATAATATTGTAGGATGATGTTTGAAATAGTTTACTTGTACATAGTACAGGTTACTGTATGAAGGACAATGTTTAAAATGAATGACCACTACTAGTAGAGGTTACTTTGTGAAGTTTGTGCATATGTCCATTCTCATCTGATGGGAGGAGTTGAAGGACAGAGAAGGGAGAGTGGCAGGACAAGGGCTATATTTTCAAATTCTGGCATTTTCTCCTTTTTTTCCCCTTTTCCAGATATTTGCCTACCTTGTGGTACCAAATGAAAACCAAAAACAAATTGCCTACTCCGGCTTTACCTGTTAAGTAATCATTAAAACTGCTGGGGAGACTGGAACAGTCATCACTGCAAATCTTGATATCAACAATATCATCACAGCCAATCATGCTACAGCACGTTCAGGTGATGCTACATTAATTCTGAGACAGACAGAGTTCTCCTCAGCCGGATTGTTCTCTATCCGCATTAACGCTTGCAAACACACAATTCACAATTCTGTCAGAGAGCCTGAATGAAATGATATGGTATTGATCAGCAATGATTAATGGAATATGCAAACCAAAGTGACACCAAAGTAACACTCATTTTTCCTGCTTCGTTCTCAGACAGTTCTGTTCGGCTTGTGTGATGAAGATGAATAGCATTGCCTTTGCCTGGCAGAGACAGAAGATGGGGCTGGTGCTCTACAAGAAATATCCACAGGTTTATCAGGCCTGTTTCTGCTTTCCTGCAGTTTGCAATAGTGTGTAATTGTGTTTTTTGGCCCTAGCATTCAATCAAATCCTATCAGAGTCTCCGACAGGCAATAACAGTCTACAGACTGTAACCAACGGTCAAATTCCGGCTTGCTTTTGGAGAGAAGGTATCGCTGGCTCTCCCTGTCATATGATGAGGAGACAAAGAAAAACTGATCTTTTCGTCAGTGTCAGATAAGCTGCAGGAGGCCGTAGACTGCTGCCTCATCCAGCAGCAGGCCTCTTCCCTGTATTTACATTATGAATAAAAGAATGGGTGATTCTTATGCTTTCACTCCCAACATCTTCTTGTTTGGTGAGGGAAGACAAACAGCATTTATTAACATAAAATTCAGCTTACAAAACTGTTCCCCGGAGGTAGTGGTGAGGAAATCTCCCAATAAAGAGACACTTTGAAGTTTTGAATATGTGGGGATGAGCAGCAGAGGAGGGAGGAGAGACGGGGTTGAGGCTGTGGGTTGCATTGTAAATACATTTGTTTTTTTCAAACTGTTGGTCCTGCATGGGTGTTCATATGTGTGAAAAAAACAAATGCAATTGTCATTTTGTGAATATATACTGTATAAAATAATCACCTGCTGCTTATGTTTTTTATATGCCATATAGAGGGAAATAGACCATAAAGCATAGTTTGCTTTAGGGAGTGGCTACCTTGTGATTGACAGGTCGCTGCTGCTACCAGAGCCATATAGGGTGTCTCTAGGTCACTTCTCCGCAGTCCAAATATGGTTACTTCCATTACCTGGTTGCAAAGAGCCAAGATGGCAACGGCCGTAATCCAAAATGGCGACGGACACTTCTTATACACACCCTAGGGTTTAGGCAACAAAACTATTTGGTTTCTGAATCTTTATATATTGTTGATAAATACTAAATGATCTAATAATCTTACTATGCATTTTGTGACTTAAGTCTGTCTTCCTCTAAAATTAAAGTGTGCACCACTGTGGAAATGTTTGCTACCCTTACCCCCATGAAAGCCTTTGAATTACTAATCTACTCCACTGTTATATTTGTAATCACATTATATGTTTATTTTTCAATTGACTATGTTCTTTAAAACTTTTCAACCATTTATGAACTATAATTAATTGCAATATCACACTTCTACAGCTTGCAGATATATATGCATCTCACAGCTACACAACTGTGTGAGCAATTTGTCTATTGAAGTGAACTCTAACTCCACATGACGTCTGCCAAAGCAATCCAAGCACTCACTTGGCCCAGCCACAAGGCAGCATCCCAAACTTCTCTATCTTTTTCATGGTTCCGAGTTATTCGAATGGATATAAATGTTTTTGCCGCACCATTGAGCAGGGTGAAAAGCGGTGATGGAAATGGCTTTAAAAAAAATAAGAAAAGGCGTTCCTCTTGCTGCCTCTAGCAAAGCTCGCTGTGCTTTCTTTTATCACCTGCACACCGGTCAGTCAGAACAGCTCTCTGGCAGTCATTTAAGGTCATGTATATATTTATACAAAAAAAAAAGCGCATTGAGGTTGAAAAGAAAAGCGCCTTTTGCACCTGGATTGCACTGTGGGACTGACCTCGTTACTATTCCTACAAATGCGGCCCGTGATGGCTCTGCTGAGAGGGGGAAATGGACTTTCCTCTGCTGCATTAGTTTCAAAAGTTTGCTTGTCTCTCCCTTTATTTCCCTGTCACTGAATAAACCCTTTTGGAGTGGGGGAATGTTGCATTGTGGGAAGTAGAGCTCGACATGGCACATATTACGACTCAATCCAGCGGGACAGAATGGTACTTATTCATACCTAAACAATACAGCACACAGCGGGGCCTTAAGGCACTTTAGTTCACAAGTCAAACCGATTATTCTCAGCTCCCAGAATGCTTCATTGTGAGCAGCTGACACACTGAATGGTCCATGTCCTCTCTGGCAGCGTTCAAACATTGTCACCATGGATTGTTTAAGTAACATTGAGAGACGATGCACACCTTTTCTGATGTATGCCAACATTAATGCATGTTTTAATGCTATTATTATTATTACATTTTTTATAAAAACCTAATCAAAGCACTTTTTGCACATTAACCATGTGTTTCTAACTATTTCAAAATGTTTTAACTGCAACTGTAATCAGGGAGAAAATATGTTTCCCCTTAAGCTTAATTGAGAGTGCAGTTTAGTTGTATGGGAACGTAATTTTGTAAAAGACAGGGTTAAAAAAGCAGATGATGATGCACTGAAGAGCATGAGTGATTTTTAAAAAGTAGAAAACAGTCAATTACCATTGATCAAGTGAAAAAGGGAATTAACTTGGAGTAGGGATGCGATTTACTCTGGGAAGTCGGCAAAGACAGTCTAGACTACCTGCTTGACCTGATACATATAAATGAATAAGAAGTGTGTGCTCTGCATGCACTGTTCCAGTCTTATCGCAGGTTTACTGCTGGATGTATAAAGAAGTGGATTCGGGGGCGTCGGTTTTGAAGCAACATTAAAAGCAACCGCTCTTATGAACAATCTTTATTGAAAACATAATATATTTTTGTATTTTCCTTGGATTTATGTGTTTGTGATCATTCTGGCATTGCTTTTAAACGCGTCTCCTGCTCAGCTGCATTTCTGCCCGTATTCACAGACAGCTACGGAGTGTGCTGCTGCCTTTGCTTCATCTCCCGCTGATTTCTCAGCTTATCAACACACTCAAGATTTGCTGCATAATTTCAAGTGGCACATTGTTGCTTTCCACAGACTCCAGCGAGCAGGATCGAAGCCGCGCTCTGGCCTGGTGACCAGGTTTGTGCTGCTTTGAGCGAATGCAGTGAGGCCGAATGGAAGAGACACATTATCGATATTTGTTTTTAATGGCATCACAGGCTACTTGAGAAGTGACAGTGTGATGATGCAAAACCAAAGTTTTACTCTGAATCTCTTGCACAGCAGGAATCAATTTCATAACATATGAAATGTGTGACATATTTGATGTTTGTAGCAATGCTTTTTTTTTTCCTCCAAAGAGATACTAACTGTATGCTGAGGGACAATGACTTCACTAGAAAAAGGAGTCTTGATCGAGCGGTGGTGAAACGTAACCATGTACATTAACTCTGTGCCATAACATGTTATGTTCTTTAAAAGGTGAGTATGTCTGCCACTGCAGTAAGATCCCAAATAAGTTCAGTGCTGTTGAACTTGTTTCAAGTATGGTTACAAAATCAAGTTTCTTTTTTTTTTTTTTTTTTAGAATTTTGGTGCAGAACACTGCCTCAGTCTTCCTTTTGTGATTTAAAGAAAGAAAGGGGTTGAAATATTCTTACAGTCAACAAAACAGGGATGGCAAATTGTTCTCCCAGTTCAAACAGTTTGAACACGTTTCTCTTCTTCACTCAGGTCATGGGGGATAAACATACACAGAGGGGAGATGGGCCGCAAATTCAAACATCCTCTTTGGACAGGGTCCATCGCAGACTGACACAAAGAGACTAACACTGAGGAGTATCTATGGGAACCATGGCATGATTCAGGATGAACACTGACACAGATGCTAGAGGCTAGACGGTCTTAGACATGGTGTAGTTTGCAGGTCATTTAATTTGATGGTTAATGTTTAAACATTAATCCATGCACACACTCATGCTACACACACTTATTATAGTTTAGGAGGAGAATAATAAACCAGGACTTTTAAATGTATCAATACACAATAACTGTTAGTAACTTAAATCATTATGCATTATATTCATGATATAATGTTCAAACACAATCTTTAAAAGTTATATAAAACCTCAGACTGACACAAAAAAACTAATGTGGTTCAAACTTGATTCCATAAAACAAAAAACAAAAAATTCACTAATATTTGAACACGAAAAAAAATGTCAGGTGATTGGTGATTCCTTCTGCCAACATAGTAATTTCCAACTCCAACTGTGGACCATTGTCACCATCATTTCCGATCTCACTTAGTCTGGCATTCTACTTGTCCCAGCCAAGCGGCCAATCCTTATTGTTAAACCCTGCTTTGTTGCACTGGTTCATTCAGACACATTGGTTCCTTTGTTAAACATGCAACATGCAGAAATATCCCTACTGAGCAGGTACCATCAGGAACAAGGTCTCTTACTGGTTTCTCACCTGCATCTACCACTGCTGAGAGCTGGATCTGGGTCTCTGTGGTGGGAGGTGATTGTTCTTCCTTCTGCAAGCCCCATAAGAGTAATTTTGTCAGAGGAAATCACTCTTTCCTCATGCAGTAAATTACCAAATAAAAAAAACCCAAAAAATAAAGTCAATTATTTTCTATTTTCATGCATTTTGCATCCAAATTCTATAGTTTTTCCCAATCCATTCATTGCGTTTCCTGGTGACCTTGAAGATGTGCTAAAACCTGGAACAATCATTACCATCCCATAAGGTTCTTCTTTTCCCTCCCAATCACTAAACAAAAACTCCTACCCAACAATATACTGTCAGCAGCAATAAAGGCCAAGCTCATATTTATATTTGCTCACTGACAGGATGATATATGTGTCGTTAGGACACAACTGCACAATTAGACGGTGTCAAAATAAAGACACAATAACAATGGGAGGCGCGTGGGAGCAAGAAACTCTACATGCAGGTCCATTACCCCTCCCTCCTGCTCCAGCTCCGAGCCACTTACCAGAGCTGTTGCTAAGCTACGAAAGCTATGAAAGAAGGGGTGGCAGAGGCGGTAAGGCATTCTTCTCTTCAAAGTCTGATCTACTGATCTGTTGGGGAATTTAAAATATACTGTACATACATACAATGTGTCTTAATCCAAAATTGAGGAAAGAGAAATGCATTACTGAGCCTAACAGAGGTTAAAAATGTAAAAGAAACATGACTTGTGAGGGACAATTATAGTGATATTTTCACCAAGCTACTGCAGAATACATGCTTTCTATAGACCCCTTTCATGCTATGTCATTACATTACATTACATTACAGTCATTTAGCAGACGCTTTTATCCAAAGCGACTTACAATCAGTAGTATATTACATATCATTCACCCATTCACACACTGATGACAGGCTACCATGCAAGGTGCCACCATCAGACTCTAACTAACATTCATGCAACATCCAGTCCACACCGATGGCAAGCCTTCGGGAGCAACTTGGGGTTAAGTGTCTTGCCCAAGGACACATCGACTGCCGAAGCCGGGTATCGAACCACCGACCCTCTGATTGGAGAACTACCTTGCTCTCCACTACGCCACAGCCGCCCTCGGCGTCATGATAATGTCATAGTGTAAGCTCGAGGCAAAACACAGGAAAGACTCAGAGAATCACCTCAGAGTATTGAGCTGAAGTTACACATCCAAGATGTCCTCTTGCTGTGCTGTTACTCCAGTGTATTTGACTTCTGGAGGGATACTGAACTACTTGATTCTGCTAGGATAGACTAAGTATATTGTTCTTGCTTTCTTAAATTGCTCTCAACTGTACCAAGCCTGCAAAGTGTTAGTGTTTGATGCTGATTCTGTTGTTTCTGCTATTCCTGTAATCAGGAACTGCTTTGAGAGGTGTGCTTTAGTTTCAATAGGTCAATTGTCCTCTTAACTGCTAGGGGGAGTGGCTTACACTCCTGGCAGACAATGAGCAATCAGTATGTAGGTCCTTAACCACTGCTGGTGGCTGGAAGCTTCAGCTTTCAAGCGTCTGGCAAACGAAGGCTAGGGCGAACAAAGGCAACAGGGTGACTTTTTCAAGCCAGACTTCGTCAAGCATGACTTCTCCAGCGTGTACTTGCAGGTCAGTAATTTTATATTGACTACCATGTGTCTGCATCCTATTTCTGTCTGTTCCTCTGTCCGGTGGTCACGTAGACAGTGGGTCACTCCCAGGTGCCGTGACCCCACTAATCTCATCTATCCCACTCTCTCAGCCCATGGTGAGCAGGTGGTGTCGGGGGGGCTTTGGAACTGCCAGTCGGCAGTGCCGAAAGCTGAGTTCATCTCAGGCTACGCATCCTTGCTCTCCCTCAACTTTCTTGCTCTAACTGAGACCTGGATCACACCAGAAAACACCACCACACCCGCAGCTCTGTCAGATGTGAACTCCTTCTCTCACACTCCCAGAGCTGCGAGGCGAGGTGGTGGCACTGGCCTGCTAATTTCCCCAAAATGGAAATACTCTTGTCTCTCTTCCACAATTCTCCCCGTCCTCTTTTGAATTTCATGCTGTTACTGTCACTTATCCAGTCAAGCTCACCATTGCTGTTGTGTATCGCCCACCAGGCCCTCTTGGTGAGTTCCTGGAGGAGCTTGACACACTAGTCTCGCACTTCCATGACGATGGCTCCGCACTCATCATGCTCGGCGACTTCAACATCCAGACTGATAAGTTAGAACCACTGCTTTCCTTCCTCTCCTCCTTTGACCTCTATCACTCCTCTTCTCCTCCTACCCACAAGGCCGGCAACCAGCTGGATCTTATCTTCACTAGACACTGTTCTACTGCTAACCTCTCTGTCACTCCCCTCCAGCTCTCGGACCACTACTTCATGTCCTACTCCCTCTCTCTCCTCCTCTCCCCCTTACTTCCTCCACCTACCCACATGGTTTCTACCCGTAGTCACCTCCGCTCCCTCTCCCCCACTGATCTTTCCTCTTCCGTTACCTCTGCCCTCCCTGACCCTGAATCCTTCTCTCTCCTATCCCCCGATACTGCTACTGATCTTCTCCTCTCCACCCTTTCCTCCTCTTTGGACAACCTCTGTCCCTTCACCTCCAGGCCTGCACGCCTAACTCCTCCTGCCCCATGGCTGTCGGACTCAGTGCGTACTGATAGACGGAGCCTAAGAGTGGCTGAGCGTAAATGGAGAACAGGCAAACTCCCGGAGGACCTTCTTAACTTCCAATCTCTCCTTTCCACTTTTTCCTCCTCTCTAGCTACTGCTAAAGCGGCTTTTTTCCGCTCTAAAATCCTAACCTCTGCTTCCAATCCTAAAAAACTCTTTGAAACTTTCTCTTCACTCCTCCAACCCCCACCCCCTCCTCCTACTTCCTCCCTTCTCCCTGATGATTTCGCCAACTTCTTTGTCAAGAAGGTAAACGATATCAGATCCTCCTTCTCTCAGCCCCCTCTCCCTGTCCACCCTCTCCCTCTCCAGCTCTTCCCCCTCAGCTCCCCCTTCCCTCTCCACACCCCATCTTACCCTATTTTGCTCCCCTCTCCCCTAACGAGGTCCTCGACCTTGTTACATCTAACCGCCCCACCACGTGCTCCCTTGACCCGATCCCCTCCCCTCTTCTTCAGTCTATTGCCACTGAACTCCTTCCTTTCCTCACCCACCTCATCAACACATCTCTCGTCTCGGGATCCTTTCCCTCGGCTTTCAAGACTGCCAGAGTCACCCCCTTCTGAAAAAACCATCACTTGACCCCTCTGATGTCAAGAACTTCAGACCGGTTTCTCTTCTACCCTTTCTATCCAAAACACTTGAACGCGCTGTCTTTAACCAACTGTCTTCCTACCTCCACCAGAACAACCTCTTGGACCCCCACCAGTCCGGGTTCAAGGTGGGTCACTCGTCAGAGACGGCCCTCCTTGCGGTGACAGTGTCGCTTCACGCCGCGAGAGCGAACTCTCTCTCCTCTGTCCTGATTCTCCTGGACCTGTCAGCGGCGTTTGACACGGTGAACCACCAGATCCTCCTCTCCACCCTCGAGGGGATGGGCGTCTCAGGGTCTGCACTCTCCCTGTTTGCATCCTACCTGACAGGCCGATCCTACCAGGTGACATGGAGGGGGGCCATGTCGGAACCACGCATGCTGACTACGGGGGTTCCACAAGGTTCAGTTCTGGGCCCCCTTCTCTTCTCGCTCTACACAACATCTCTGGGTTCTGTTATTCGCTCGCATGACTTCTCTTACCATTGTTATGCCGATGACACCCAGCTGGTCTTGTCATTTCCTCCCGGTGACACCCAAGTGGAGGCACGCATTGCTGCGTGCTTGGCTGACATCTCGAAGTGGATGGCGACACACCACCTGAAGTTCAACCTGGACAAAACCGAGCTACTGTTCCTCCAGGGGAAGGGTTGCCCGCACCGAGACCTGTCCATCACCATTGATGATGCCGTGGTGACGCCAACTCGGACTGTGAGGAATCTGGGTGTGACCCTGGACGACCAACTGTTGTCACACGCTCCTGCAGATTCCTGCTCTACAACATCAGGAGGATTCGCCCCTTCCTCACTGAGGAGACGGCGCAGGTGCTCATCCAGGCTCTGGTCATCTCCCGCCTGGACTACTGCAACTCACTACTTGCCGGAGCCCCGGCGTCGGCCATCAGACCTCTGGAGCTTGTCCAGAAAGCTGCAGCACGTCTGGTGTTCAATCGCCCCAAGTTCTCCCACACAACTTCCCTTCTCCGTTCTCTACACTGGCTCCCTGTAAGAGCTCGCATCCAGTTTAAGACTCTGGTGCTAGCCTACAGGGCAGTGAAAGGAACAGCTCCTTCCTATCTCCAGGCCTTGGTCAAGCCCTACACCCCCGCCCGACCACTTCGCTCTGCTGCCTCGGGGCGATTGGTTGCCCCGTCGCTCAGCGGTCCCTCCGGCCGATCCACCCGGTCAGAGCTTTTTTCTGTCCTGGCCCCTCAGTGGTGGAATGAACTCCCCACTGACGTCAGGACAGCAGAGTCGCTGCCCATCTTTCGGGCGCAGGCTGAAAACTCACCTCTTCAAGAAGCACTACCCTGAGCCTTCCTCGTAGCACTTATTGCATTCGTATTAGTTGTTGCACTTACTGTATTCGTATCAGTTCGCTGCACTTATTTAATTCGTATTCGTTTACTGCACTTATCCTATTCGTAGTAGTTTGTAGCACTTATTATATTCGTATTAGTCTGTTGCAATTATTGTTTTCGTAGTAATATTGCTTCTGCACTATACTTTTGCTCTGGTTTATGCTTTAAGATGCTTGTTTAAGAAAGGAGATGCACTTATGACTTCTGGTGACTAGTAGTTCTCTTGAATACCTATGTGGAATACACTTCCTGTAAGTCGCTTTGGATAAAAGCGTCTGCTAAATGACTGTAATGTAACAAAGAACTGGGTTCTTAAAAAGGCTTCCTTCCTACACTTACTTTAAATACTTGATGACAGGCATGTTTTCACCAATCATTAAAGAGTAGCTTATCAGCCTCTCAAAATCTTGTCCTGCTTGACCTCCTGTGGTTTGACTTCTCACCTTGCTGCAGTGTTGTAGAAGTGTAATCCTGTTGGATGTGGCTACAGGTGCAACAGAGAATACTGTCCATACCAACATGGACAGGATCCCCACATTCTGACCAAAAATGTAAAAACAAACAAAAAGTGGTCAGTGTTTATGTGGAGAATTTTAAATGTCTTCTGTGTAGTATTCAGAATTAAGCTCATGATTCTTAATGTTTAATGCTCCATTTATCAACTGCTGCTGCATCCATTTTACACTGTCTTTGCAAGGACCTGCGAGGATCAAATTAGAGTAACTTTGTCATCTTAGATTTTGGATTTCATATCCATGACTGCTGCAAAAATAACTAATTGTGACTGCCCTTTAATAGCATTATATTTCTAGATAAATGACCAGACTTGTTAATTTTCATTTTCTAAACTCTCCACAAAAGGGCAGATGAATGGACATTGCAATTCCCCATGCATTACATTGAAAGCAGCATTGACTTGTCCATTTCAGCAGGTGAGCTCCAACTGGCTAAACCACAGGCTAATATTTCCAATCTTCATTGTAACGTTGAGCATTTACAAGGCAGTCAATGATATAGACACTTTTCTACATGATCATTCTAAAAGAGGACTTTTAGGGCTAGTGGGTGTCCTGGAGAGGTTCCAGCAAACACAAATATGACTGTTGCCATTGTGAATGATATAGGTATCTATTTATACTAAACTGATAAAAAGCAAATGTCTTGCCATGCTGGGATCCATGAGGGTGAAAAAATAACAATAGCGAAGGCCTGCGGCATCAAAATGAAATGAGATGTCTTATTGTAAACATGTTTTTTTTTTTTTTTTTTTTTTTTTTTTTTTTTTTACAGTGGTTGAGCAAGACTGTGCATTTTGTCCACATCAATACTGCAGGCAAGGCATACGCCAGACGGCCTTTAATAAGATCTGTATCACAGAGACATGTTGAAACCAACCAAATCCCAATAGTGTTACATTGTACATAGTATAGAAATATGCTTAATTTCAAGAAGTATAACGTTACTTTAAAGAAATGTGCACTTTTTACACAATATCAAAAATCAGTTCTTCATCACCCTGCATTTAAATTGATTACCCTAGCCATGTTTCCATTCACTTATTTAATGCACAGCTGGAAGTACAGCTTTAGAAAAGCTGTAAGGAAAAGACAATGGAAATGATAAAAACTCCCTAATTGCCAAAACAGAAGTTATTATGCTAAAAAAGGTGTTTGCATTTTTGCCTTTGTTGTGAAAGAGTTGATCTGCTGAATGGATAATGGAAGACACATTTGAAGAATAGATTCTGACATGGTGAACATTTAACTAACATAACTCATCAGCTGTTTTTCCTGCCAGCATCCTTTTGGATATATTTAAATTGTCTTTGTCTCCAGACAACATGAAACATGGCCAATACTAACTGACATGAAAGAACAAATAAAACTTGCCCAACTGAAACAATTTCTTGAAGACTTTTTCTCTTATAGATGGTTAAAGGGTAAAGCTCACCTGTTACGTTTTTGGTTCGCAAACCTCTAGTTCTTACTCTGTTACTGGTGGATTTTAGCCATGCGTAAAGCTGAGCCTATAGCGCCAACTTCTGATCAAAACACACTTTGCGCAGCCTAGTTTTTTCGTTCCAACTCAGTTGATGGAAACGTGCCTAAATATAATTTCTGTTCCGTAAATTATGGGGAAAACTTGAATGGAAACACAGCTACTGTTCAAATAATAGGAATTATATTTTTTTTTTATATCTGTATACTTTATGCATTAAAATTGGCCCGTAGTAGCAAGCATTAAAAATCCACAGAGCTACTTGCATGGACAGCAAAAAGAGTATTCATTTTATAAAAATGCACAGGCTGGTGATTGGCACATTAAACAGCTTTTGTCACAAAAGAGCTTCTCTTAAAGGTCAGTGAGCTCTGCTTTGTGCTCAGGTAAACAAAGAAGTGATGAAGCCTGAACGTTCAGGCAGGATTAATACAGATGGATGGGCAGGTAAATCAAAAGTGAACAAGAAACCAGAGTCTGAAGACTGACTGAGGTAAAATGTGTTCCAACACATCTCACCCTGCATGTTGCTTTTTATTTGAATGGGATGCCAGGGGATCTGAAAGACTCTAAATATCTTTAAAAAGGGAATAAAGGGAATGAAAAAGAGCTGGAATGAAAACATTGAAATAAAATAAGGGAGTCATTCTCTCCCACCTCCTCTCCTTTGAGGACAGTAGAGCTGCAAATTATTATTTCATCAAGTCTGTTTTTCATTTTTTTCATCCCCACATGGTACATTTACCAATATTATTCATTGGGAAGATTGAGCTTGTTATTTCTGTATTCATACGAATATTCTGTCATCCTTTCTTTGATGATTGACTGTGCATGAGAACTCAGCCCCCCCTAGAAGCAGTAAATTCCACAAACCCCAAGTCTAGAGTGTGTGAGGAGATTAACAGAAGAGGAGGAAGATGAAGAGTGACTCATTTTCACAACAGCTCCTGAGAGCCTGTGTTGTTTCCCTTTTCATGGAAACGTACTCTGAAGCATTAGCCCGGTAGCTAATGTTGTGCTACCAGTTTTCTATTAATCCGCTCCATAATAGGAGGGCAAAGGCGCCTTAATTCTTCCTGATTTTGTGCCTCTGTGCTCCCTTTAAACCGAGAGCATTAATGCGCTGGTTGCAGTGAGCTCGGCAAAGGTTCACCCAAGGCCGAGCCACAGAAAGGAGACAACTCAGAAGGACAAAATAGAAGAAATAAAAAAAGGAACCTGCCAGTCAGTTTTATTCCTTTTAAAGACAAGGAAATGGGAAAGTTCAAAGGATGCATTTGTTCAGTGACAGTGGAGACAGACTAGAAGACTACAAGCAAGGCGATCAATTTTCTCCCCTAAGGGCTTGTGTGGTGTCCCCAGCTAAACGCAGAGAGATTGTTAGAGTGGAAGGGCTGAATAGCTGTATTTCACCATCTGAAAAGATGGAGGGGGCCATTGCAGCTTAAGTATGGATATCTGCCTGGAAAGCAGAGGAGTAGATGGCATAAGCAGGGCTTAATTTGTGCTGGATGCAGCCAGAAGGAGAATCACACATCATTCAGCTCTTTTCCGACACCAAAGGTCCCTCACATACAATAGTCACATTCATAAAAATCTGCTAACCTGCAGCATCATCCCTTTGCTCTCCTGGCGTATATCAGATCTACAGATATCCTGTCTGCTTTGTGCTCATAGGTGAGTATTGTGATGAACCCAAGGTCACACATCGGCAAACAGCCATTCAAACAGCTGGGATGGTTGCTTTTTAGGGAGAGAACCATAAAACTACAACTGAGCGTGGTTGATAACATTTAAAACAACAGATTGATCATGTATGACCCCGAGTATATCAATGTTAATACAATAATTATTCTGTCTGTATAATAATTATTCTGTGTGTGTAATATTTTAGTTATTGTGGATTTTTTTTACTTACTTATTTAATATTCTTTACTGTGTAATTATGTATTTACTTATTTATAATACTTGTTTTGATCTTGTTTTTTTACTTATGTCTCTTGTTTGCACTATACTCTATGCTGCTGTAATCCTGCAAACGGGACTAATAAAGGATTCTCTTATTTTTTCTTATCTTCTCTTATCTTATCTCAAAGACCGCTATCGTAGGGTTGCTGCCTTCTGCTTCACAAGGATCAATATCAATATCAATATCATTAATGCAGCATTCACATCAAGGATCAGTGGAAAATCTCAGACCAACAGCTTATTTAGTATAAAAATAGCAGATCTATTCAATTGTATTAAGAAAGTGTATGTACATAAAAGACCACATATGGCTCCTGCCACAAGTCTCTTGTCGATGTACTTGAGATGTAACAAATGTAAGTGGACTCAGCAGCAGCAGCAGCACAAGCCCACTGTTATCTGTAACACAACACTGCCCTGCCTATGCATTGGCACCAGGCCAGGCTCTGTGGCTCTGGTCTTTGACACGGCACATCGGCATGGAGATTATCTGTGTCTGATGTCCTTGTGTTGAACAGCGATCTCACAAGTGTTTCTGAGACCTGCACTCTGCTCCCTGTCCCGGCGGATTACCTTCCCCTCCACACTCCAGCACCTTGTGATTTATAAGTAAATTAAGCATGGAGCATAAAGTGCAGATTTGCAACTATGACACAAGAAAAAGGAGAGCTGGCAAGCATGATTGTAAGCAGTTGAAGGAATACAGACTTTTTAAAATCTTTTTTCAAACAATGTTTGACAATGTCAAACAATAGTCTTTCCATATATACATAGTAGAACAAAGTTTTTTTTAACTCCTTAAAGAATCAGTCTGGGGATATTTTATATTTTCTTATTGTCATCTAATCCCATGAAAACACAAACAATAAATGAATCCCATTTAGTATTGTGTGTGTCTTCTTCCTCTGTGCCACAGTGAAGAGCACATCAGCTAGCCTCACTGTACTGCTCCTTCATCACCATGAATACACACACAAAGTTTATTTTGACTCCACAAACAGTGTCCTGCTGCTACAAATACTCACTATAGCACCAAATGTGGATACATCCACCGCTGAAAATAGTCCCCAACAGTAGCACCCTTTTTGAGGAACATCAGCTAAAAAATACAATGATCAGGATATCTTAACATGCATTCAAGAGACACAGATGTGTGATATAGCCCTAAAACTGACCTTGAATGACTCGAGTGTTTGCAACTTAATAAACACAGATATTGCATAAGGTGGTTTTAATAATAGGCCTTGGATATTTGCATCATATATAAAGACAAGCAAACACTCAGTCAAACCATGGACATATTGTAAATGTCAATGTTTGATTAATCTAAATGCAAGCTGCGCTGCTGTTGAAACATGTTTGATTGCGCACATTCACAATGTTTTCTGTATAAGTGTTTGTGGACCTTGACGAATGAATCCTATTGGGGCTGCTTTGTGTATCTAGATGGAGGTGGAGGGGACTGCACCACTCCAATACAGGCTAACTGCACTGCAGCCTTATTAATATAATGGAACCAAATTAATCTCAGTTCATGTAAGCAATGAGCAAGTTATAAATATTATGATAGTCCATAAAGAAGATTGACTACAAAGCATTTTATTGTTGCCTTAATCCACAAATGTTTTCATCATGAGTAAAGTACCTTTAATTAGTGTATTATGCTAAGCACTGCGCAATTGAAATGGAGTGTCTGGTGTAAACACTTATTGGATTTCAAGTACAATGGATGTGAGTGGAGACAGTTGGCTGCAAAGCGCGTTATAGATCTGAGAGGGAGCATGAATCCTGGAGCCAGGCTGCAAAGATCCGCTGACTGAAATGAAACTTAAGTTTCATGTGAACATCGAATGGGCTATTAATATAAAGAAAGTCAATGGATTCCATTGATCTCAACATTTTTGTAATCAAATACAACATAACCATAGCGAGCCCCACTGGGTATGACGAGCATGCAGTGGAAATAAATACAGGATGGAGCGAGTTTGCTACTAATGTATTGCTCGAATAAAAAATAAATAAAACCACTACATTGTTTTTTTTCTTTTTAATTCAAAAAACAGGAGAACCGGAGAACCCACGCTGACACGGGGGAACATGCAAACCAGGTTGTCAAATGTTGGTCTCTGATGTTGGTCTCTGAAGTAAGTGCTTGTGCCCAATGAAGAACCTGACAGTTTTGTGCACAGGCAGTAAAATAATTAACACTGTGAGCAACTGCAGAAATCTTATGTTAACACTCAGACACTCATTAATTCTAATGCATATTTATAACTCAGCCTTTTCAAATGCTGTCGTAATGACTACCAAAGACTCTTTTAATCTGTCATATGAAATGTATTCTTTTGTACCTCAAACCAGTTTCTATTTAAACATTTCCTGCATTTAATTTGTGTTATACACTTGGCGTACATTCAAACTGACAGCTGTCTAACAGCTCTAGTGAGAAATACAGTTACCAAAGAGATAGAAGCAAACATTTCTCCCTCATGGTTTTCAAAAATACAGTTGATAGACGAGCAGTACAGATGTGTCCGTTGTCTAAAACTGTCAGACAGCAGACAGACCTCTGAACTCTTTAGCAGTGGTGAAAAGTGGAAATCAAGATTTGAATTGTTTCCAGCACTGCTAAGTGAGGCACTAATGGCAGGAAACATTTGGACTTTTCTAAATGGACTGGAAGGCCAGTGGATATTTATTCACAGCACAAACTCAGATGAGCCGAATTATCAACGTATCAGAGAAACGACAATTATAGAGTTCCTCTTTAACCAAATACTGAAAACCTCAAAGCAGAGTCCATTCCTGAAAGACGCTCTTTATTTCACAGTAACAGTAACAGAGAGGACTGGACCACTTCATCCATCCACAGCCTTCTATAGCTGCCAGAGAAATAAACCTGTTTGAATGATGCTAATTTGCCAGACTCCACTGCAACAATATGTCTTGTCATGTTACATGAATGCTAAGAGTTGTGTCACACCCACTCAGTGCATGGCGAATGAAATAACTCCAGACTAGCGGCATCCTCCTGCAACGAGACAGAGTGGGATCATTACATCAATCCAAATCTGGGGGAAGACAGATTGTCGGTGTCAGCTGTGGAAATCTGTTAGAGCGCGGCAGGGAGAACCTCAGCCCTGACTGAGAGAGCCCTGGGAACCACGAGAGGTAGAGGGAACAATCTATCTATTTGTGTTGTTCCCTTTGGGATGGACAGTCAGCTCCAACAGCTGGTCATCCCCAGCTCCATCAATCCGACATCCTTTTTCTCTTCTACCCTTTTCCATCCAGATAGGCGCTGGAGCTACCAGGGATCAATTCAGTGATAGGTTTAATTTTTCCTATCAGAGGAAGTCTAAAGGCAACCTAGAAATGCTTTTTCAGCCCAACAGATAAGTTAAAGGAGCTCCTATGATAAGTAAAGAACATTGTGGCGTGTGGCAGGGCTTCGTTTCCCCCATCATTCAGGTATCCAAGACCCTAGGAAGCAAATCACATTACACCCCCCCCTCTCCATTTTACTGGCTCTAACATTATGAGACGTACCTTTCCAGGGAAACGTGTCAAAGGCTTTGTGATGTGATGTGAGTTATTACTAAGCTACACACACACACACACACACACACCACACACACACACACACACACACACACACACACACACACACACACACACACACACACACACACACATATTTTAGGGATGAACATTCTTCCATGGTCATTCTGCTCTTATATTGCACTCAATGTATGTATTACTATACATATACACACCGTTATATGTGAGGGTGTAGGACAGGAGGGGATGCAGTGATTTGCTTGGAATGGCATTAGGACTATTGACCTTATGCATGTCAGCAACAAGGAAGTGCTTCGACTCCATTACTTGGTCTTTTCTCTTCTCCTCTACACAGAAACTGGTAATATGTTGC